>NC_059425.1:42513370-42819441 GCF_021028975.2 Sphaerodactylus townsendi | reverse complement strand
TGTTGAAAGGATTTCAAGAAGATAATCTGCACTCTGAACTGTCAGGTCCTACCCAATTGCTAAATCTTATTAGAACTTTATAGGGTCATGATTCTCTAAATGATGTTCCACCGGGCCTTTGGAGTGTCCAGCTGCTAATATGGTGCCCCCTCACTGCTCTGTGCCTGGGGCAGTTACATCAGGGTCCCCTCATATGAGGAGCCCCCTCATATGGGGAGCCCCACTGGCCCCCCCTCAGGGAGGTAGGTTTTTAAATTGGGGCCAGACACCTTCTATTTATTTATTATGTATTATGGTTACTCGCTGTTTTTATGAGTTTTAAGTTATTTTATGGGATGGAGCCTATGTATTTATATTTGTATGATTGCTCCTGTTGTTCACCGCCCGGAGCCCCCCGGGGATCGGGCGGTATATAAATTGAAAAAATAAATAAATAAAATAAATAAACATTTATGCTTACTGGAAACTAGCCACCATGTCACAGAGTGTGTTAAGTTCAAAACTGCACTACTGTAATGTACTCAGCGTGAAGTTTCCATTAAAGACTGGGAAGTTGAGTTAGTCCTGAGGAAGCAACCACATGGTGAAACCAGATCTGCCATCAGAGAATGTTTACACCTATCCTCAATTCCATTCATTTACTATGTTCCAAGATCAGCCAACACTTGTTCTTATACAATGACTTTGGCTTCCAGTTGACTAAACACTATCCACAGTAGTGACGTGCAACATAAAAACCTTAACTTGCCCCCTTTGCAAGCTGGATAAAGCCTTTCCATTTAGGCCAGCCTCTGGTTTCCAATTCCATTCTGGCTGTTTGGCTGCTACTGGAAATTGTTTTCATTGCAGTTCTATTTTGTAATTGTGTTGCAGCCCCCCCCCCCCCCCCAGAAAGCTTTTGTATTAAGTGGGATACTGACATTTTGAAAAGAATAAATACGTGTAGGAAAAGCAACCAAGCGAGGATCCCAACTGCTGATCTCAAAGCCTCCTGAGACAAGAGCCTACTGATGCTGCAACAACATTTGTAGAGTGGAGTTCAATAAGTGACAGCCCCTCAAAAGACAAAAATAACAATGGTAAACATAAGAGATATCATGGCGATGTAGTTCCCTAAGAGACAAACTGATCTTTATGACAGACAGGACAAGAAAGTGAGCTGCATTTGCTGATGGGCTCTGTCAGCTTCACAAGTTTAACCACCCAGCCTGCATTTTATAGGCCTAAGGGAAAAAAGGAAATGGATTGCTGGTTCCTAGACAGGTAAAGTAAAAACTTTTCTTATCACCTGTGTGTAGGAAGAAGAGTTGTTTTTATACCCCGCTTTTCTTTTAGTTCAACCTTTAAGGAGTCTCAAAGCGACTTACAAATTTCTTTCCCTTCCTCTCTCCACAACTGATACCTTGTGAGGTAGGTGGGACTGAGAGAGTTTAGCAGAGGCATGCCAGCAGAAAATTGTGCCCGGGGCAAGACCAAATTTCACCAACTATGCTTCAGCAGCCCCCACTGCGCCGGGGCAGACAACCACACTGGGCCAGCAGTGGCTCAGTGAGGTGGCCAGTGAGGTGGCCAGCCCCTCAGAACCAGGTGCGCCCTGCCCGGTCAGTCCCTTGCTGGGCCACAGCTCCTTGGCCCTCCGCCTCTTCCCCGCTGCTCCGCATCAGTGTCTTCCACCACCTGGCCGGGCAGGGGGCAGGGCAGTGGACACCAGCACAGCCAGCCAAGGAGAGGGCCCTTCCTTCCCTGTCGGCTTCTGGGCTGGGGAACCATCCTGCACTGGTGGGAACCTTGCTGAGCCCTCTTGCAGCTAGAGAACTGCCGTTGAGGCCCCCACAGCTGACTCATTCATCATGAGAGGGCTTGGCAAGGCTCACCGGCGTGGGATGGTTCCCTGGCCTGGAGGTGGGCGGGAAAGGAAGGGCTCTCTCCGTGGTCGGCTGTGCTGGGTGGGCACTTTGCTGATCGCGTGGAGGGCCGTGGCTGCTGTGGCCAGGAGGTAGGTGGGACTGGGATACCACATGTCCCTGTGGCCAGTGGGCCTGAGAACTGTGATTCACTAAAGGTCACCCAGGAGACTTCATGTGGAGGAGTGGGAAAACAAACCCCGTTCTCCAGATTACAGTCTGCCACTCTTAGCCACTATGCCACACTGCCCGTATTATTGTGCTGTAATATGAATCGATTTTGTGTTTTCAAACTTTTATGGATCTGTCAGATTTTCAGATGAACATGTTTTAGGATTTATGGATCTGTCAGATTTTCAGATAAACATGTTTTAGGATCAAACTGTAAATATTTATTCATTCATTCACTTATTCATTTACTTATACTCTGTCTTTACCCCCAGTGTCTTGCAACATTCTCCTCTTTTCCATTTTTTTCTTCACAACAACCCTGTGAGGTGGATTAGGCTGAGAGGGCATGAATGGCTCAAGAACACTCAGCATGCTTCCATTGGTGGAGTGGGACTCTAAACCTGGATTTTCTCAAATCCTAGGCCAAGTTCTCAAGACGGAGGCTGGAAAGCGGCTAAGCCGACCCGAGTTTGCACGCTGGGACCCGCTCTGCATGTGGATTCCGGTCCCAGAAAAGAACCGGGGAGACGGGCGCTTGCTGCAGGTGCCGATTAGCCTGAGCCGCATGCTTACCTGCTCTCCTGCCCTCCTGACGCGTCACGGGACCTGGGGACATCAGCCTCCCCTGCCCTGCGCACCTGCTTCCCGGGTTGTGCAGGAGAGGGGGGGGGCGATCCCAGGCTCCCCGGGCGACGCCGGAGGGCCGGAGAGCTGGTAAGTGGGAAGCTGGGGGAAGCGCCGGGAAGCCGCTGCTGTTCGCACAGCAGCGGCTTCCAGCCGGCATTTCCCCAACAAGAGCGCTTCCCAGCGCTCTGGGAAAATGTCGGCGTGGGGACGGGCGGGCGGCGCGAGGGCGGCGCGGCTGCGATGCAGCTGCGCCCCCTGTGCAAATGGCGGCCTGGGGACGGTGTTTTTGCCGTCCCCAGGCCGCCATTTTCCGCCCGTGCGGAAACGGCCCTAGTCCAACACTCTAGCGGCTACCTTAAAGCAAGTCCTGCTCAGTTCAATAGTGTTAATTCCCAGGTACGTATGTATATGACTGCAGCATTACACTTTCCTATTTGTTCTTATTATGTAACCCATGATGCTGAGAAAGCCTAAAGTAAACAAACACAGTCTGTTCATGAATGACTGTAGTCACATCCATGCAGAGATAGCCAAATTATCCAAATCCCAATCCTTTATGTTCCACTCCTTCTGAATTTGTGAAATGAATTAATACCAAAGGTGAAGCATACACACTGAAGAAATTGACATCGCTGCAACTTTAATTTCTTTCAGCTCATTTGCATTATTTCCCTAAATCTGTATCACCAATATGTACATTGATGCAACATAATAAAAAAGCAGCATTGATACTATCATTCGTCTGATTGCATCCAGATTATTTGTGTGCAGGGCTTTACTTATAAATACCTGCTCTTTATTAATAAAAGCTTTGTAAAGAAAATCTTGATGCTGTAATAAAATCACATCACGATGTCTTTGTTGTGATATTTTAACAAATATGAACAGCTACTGATATGCTCAGAGAGAATGTGTCAAAGGAATTTTGAATGAACTGAAGAAATTTAAAGTTGTAGCAAACCAACATGCATCCATTTTGGAATTAATTTTAGAAATTCATCCAGTTAAGTCAGAATTAGGGACCAATATAACATAGTATGAGCAAAATTACAGAAAAAAGAACAGAATAATCTGCTTATCTCTAGTTATCAATTCCATTGCTGAGCCCATTTGTAAAACACAAGAAATTCATACATTAACACTTCACCGTGTGCTTAGAAGTGGGATTCAGAGTAACCTAATCAGAACTCAAGACTTAGTCCCTTGTTATTCTATGAGGTCAGAGGTCACATAATCTCTTTGAACACTTTCAGTCAGGATGCAACTAGCTTGCCAGAAAGAGTTCATCTTCCCAACCACATCTGAAATATCCTGAGGGGGTATGTAATAATATATGATGAAGCTGAGGAACATCAGAACTCTTGTCAAGATGAAAAATAATTTCTTTGCCATTTCCCTTATGCAGCCCTTGATCTAGCAGTCATCAAAGCAAAGTTGAATCTGTTGAGCAAGGCAATAAGGTCTGCTTAAGTATAACCAAACAGTCCTGAACTTGTCCACCTCTGTAACAGTCTTTTCAACATGGTAGTAAGAGAAGGGACATCTGAATGGAAAATACTTTTCAGGGGTGTTAATGGAAAGATGGTTGGTTGCTAGCCTCATGTTTCTTCCTTCCTGTTTTTTTTCCTGAGCTACCACTTAGCAAATTGGAACTCATTCAGACATTCAGGATGACATGCAAAGGAGCTGCATGTGTGAATGGGTAACCAATCTGACCTGGGTAGTGCTGGGGGAGAGGATAGTCTTTCTCCTGGAATGCTGCCCTGTCAGACATGGCAGAACAGTGCCCTGAACGTAGGAGTCTATTTGGATTCAGAAACTCCATCTTGGGACTGTGTCTGACCTTGTGAGCAAGAATGCCTAAAGGACCCCTCCCCTTCAACCTCATGCCTGGTCCATACTCAGGAAACAGCACACCTGGGCGAAACCAGTTCTCCTGTCTACCTCTCTTAATCTACTCAAGAGTCTTCCTCTGACTCATTGTCCTTGTGACCATCTATGTGGTAACACCCATTAAGGGCCTTTACCTGTATTGTCCAACAGCTGGCAAAACCCACTGAGATGATAGGTCAGCCATCAGGTCAATGGTCTGACACTCTGACTACTACCTCACCTTGGAATAGCAGAAAAAATCCTTTGTTAAAGGATTTCCCCTGCCCCAAGATATGTTTTGCCCTATAAAAGCCCACCCCAGTCCGGTGTTCAATATTGTCACACAGTATCTTGCTGTTTGATAATATTGTGCCATCAGCTCTGATCATCTCAGAGCCTAGTGCTGGCCATTAGGTCTCTGTCCCCTGGACATCCACTACAAGACTGGTAAATATAATCTCTGATGCCCCATCCCTCCTCTCTATATCTAAAACCTATCTTTTACCTCTAAATTACATCCCAGGAAACCATGTATGAGTGTGTTTTTACCCCAATAATTGAGTGATTGTGAGTGAGATTTTGTTTTATATCATTTTCTTAATAAAAACTTTTAAAAGAATGTTTTTTCTCTGCTGCATTCTTATAAAGACCTGAAACCTGATATATATGGAATCCACAGATGCAGGCGAAACGTCAGGAGAGAATGCTGCTAGAACACGGCCATAAAGCCCGCAAACCACACAGCACCCCAGTGATGCCGGCCGTGAAAGCCTTCGATAATACATATTTCCCAACTGTCTGGGATCCAGCCAAGCCATGCCTGCAGATTTACAACCTGCATCCTGTTGCGTGTGTGAGATCTTGACGAATGGACTGTTTCTGCTGCTAGTCTGGATCTTGCTGGACACTGTTTTCTGAAGTAAATGGAGATCAAGGATGAACAGGGACTTCCGCGCCTTTGAAATAGGCTTTGCCTGACAATTTCTTTCATACAACCTGGATAACAGACAGACTCTTCCCCAGGCTTCTGGTGGATTGGATGAATCTCCCAGTTTGGGTTGCAGTCAGATCAGCATTGGTTGTGGTCTGTTGTGCTGATGTTCATTTCTATTGTTCTAGTTAAGACCTGCAATACTTTTGCTGCAAATTGATCAATTGCAGTTGTTTTGCTGTTGTGCTTGTATTTGTTCTCCTATTTATGCCTTATTATTAGCAGCTTGGGGCAAAAGTTACTAATTGAGAAAGTGGGTATAAATTATTTTAACAAGCAAATAAATGAAATGGCCACTTGCAGGCTGCATTTTTAGTCTTTGTGAACTAATGCCATCATATTTCCTCTTGCCAAAGTGGGGTTGAGGGCTGTGGGGAAGATTTTCAGCTAGGAGAAACATTAAGCAGCTTCTCTCCATCTACATATTCTTCCTCTATTCAGAATTGCAGCCTGCAACACGTTTAGGTTTTTAAATTGGATCACTGTACTCAATTCAAGTTCCCTGCAGTCACACAGCAGCTGTTGGGAATGGCTTTTAAAAAATAAATTTGCCTTGGAACACTGCCATGAGGTGCGAAAGACTGCCTGCCTTCTCTGCCCTGAGCCATTTTCCCACTCCAAAACAGTGTGGGGGTGGGGGGAGATTTTCCCATTTTTATTGCTTCATGTGCACACAGTACTCTAGGACACAGACCCAACTCGTTAAAAACTCAAACGTGTAGTTTGGCCCTCAGGCTACTTGACATTTTAAAACAAAAAAACAGAGGGAGGAAAGGTCAGCACTCTCTGTGACAGTCAACTTCAGCTTCACTAAGGCAGCAAATCTATGTCTATGTGTGTGTGACCAATGATTTTAAAGTACTCTCGAAGTGTTTAGTGTGAGAGGCACTGTAACAGCCAAATAGAATGAAGGCATAGGATCCAAACCTAACAAATGTATTGAGGCATTAACTTCTGTGGGTAAAAAGCCCACATTGTCTGATAAGACACATCATTTTAAATGGGCAGGTTTCAAAAATGAAGCAACACAAAAGATGGATGGAAGTGCATCATGGTAGCATGCAATGTCAAATGAACACAGTGAAATGGCATTAGGATGAATCATATGCTAGCAGCTGCTAATGATGGTGAACATACTATTTGTAGTAACAACTACTGAGAGAGAACCGTTGAATTGTTTGTTAACACAGTGACCATTATCACATTTTTGTGGCAGCATTTCTAACCATTGCATGTGGAAGTACTTTTTTCTGTCTGTCCTGGGTACCAATCAGTGGATGACCCCACTGTCCAGTTGTAAGAGAAAGGGAGAGAAATGTATCTCAATTCATGCACACTGTTATTCTATTGGCTTGGGATAGTGCTTCATTTGTTTTATGTCACATTGTTATGTCTTCTTTGTTACTGGGGAACCTCTTGAGAGCTTGAAGTGGGATGCAGTTCATAGCCATCACAACAAAAACCCGGGTCTTTAGTAACTCACAGCTTTCCGCTTCTTGGTAGAAGCAGCTGTGTGGAACCGAAATCAAGTCTGCATCACTGAATTTGACCCACTGGAAAGCATCATCACCTTTACGTCTTTGATTTGTTTTCTGTAAGCTTTAGGCAGAAACAAAGCCAACTCTTCTGATGACTGTGGTGCAGGCTATCAGGCTTTTCATTTTGATGCCAAGGGGTAGTGCGGAAAAAGAGCCCCAAACAGCTCCTCTCTGTGTGGGAGAGCTCAGCTTTGAGAAGGCACTGAAAAAGTGTTTATCTCTCTGAAGTCAAGGAGGGAAACATTACTCCACAAGGAAATCTTGTCCTACATGACCAAGGGCATAGTCCTGAGAGGGCAGCTTACAGAGATTTCATGTAACCCTGCTGCTTCCCACCCCCCTCGGTTTCTTATCATTTCCTCTCTCAATAAAAATGCCTAAAATAATTTAAACTGTTGTGAGGTTTCCTCCTCATCTTGCATTCTAAATAGAACATCCACCGTGGGCATTTCTAGCAGGTACTGAAGACTTCTATTTATTTCTACTATGTCTGTATCCATAATCTTTGCTGTATCTGGAAAGATGCTATAATCAGGGCGCATCTCAGTAGCAGCAGGGAGCAAACAGGAAGAATATTAGTAAGGTTCAAAGACCCATTTTTGGATATACTCAAAATAGATTTTGTTTTAAAAAAATATCGTGTTAGCAAGGTGCTGTCAGGAAAGGGCAGAGATGGTGACACACTTACTTTCCATGCTTCAGACCAAATGTTTCCAATCAACACACTGATTAATGTATTTTAAAGGAGTGTATTTAAAGCACTCATTTTTAAGAGTGACTGCTGAGTGTATGTCTTATGCTTCATAGTAAGCAATAGTACTTTAATCCATTTCACTTTTTAAAAAAGGAGTAAAGGAATCTACTTGATCTGTTTATAGCATTATCCACTCAAGTCCAAGGTTCACTGTACAGGTGGGCAGTGCTAACCTGCATCTCTCCAATAAATGTGTAATTGGGGCTGCCGGGTTTCCTGGTGGCAGCACCCAATCTGGAGCAGGCGGGCGGGGGGTGGGGGGAATAAGCCAAAAATCAGTGTTGTGTTGATGATGTGATGTCATATTCAGGGTGAACCTAGAAGTGACACCACACCATGGACATGCCACTCCAGCATGAAAGTTAGAGATTCACATTAACGACAAGACATCACTTTCATGTTTACCCCACAAAATAGTGTCCCACTGTCAATGTGACAGTACCCCCCCATGTTCACCCACCTCAGTTTCTTACCCTACTTGCAATAGAAAATATGTGATATGATTTTGTCAGTACTGCTCTATGCCATTCCACTTCAGTGGTTAGTGCCTGTAAGGATGGATGCTAATGTGAAGACGTCATTTCAAATAGCTATTTTCAGTTACACATTATGTAAGAGACATGGTTCAAAGTCACTCACATACAGGGCCAGACCAAAGGTTTTTTGGTGCTGTAAGTGAGGCATGACTCTGCCCCCACGCCTGTGAGTATATTGGCTGTGGATTGCCAGATGGCGATGTGGCTGATCCTAATGTCCTGGCTCTTTACAGATCTGTTTGACTGTCCATTTAATGCTGGGGCCTTTTGATACCTCTCCAGCTCTGCCACCCTGGGGCTTAGGTGTGCCTAATGGGCAAGCTGTCTCTGCTCCCATTAGAGCTGTTAACTCTGGACTGGGAAATTCCTGGAGATTTGGGGGCAGAGCCTGGGGAGGGTGGAGTTTGGGGAGGTCAGAGTGTAAGACTAGAGTCTGAGACACACAACTTCAAAAACACAGTCTTTCATAAAACTCATCAGATGGCCTTGAGCTAGTCATGGTCTCTCTGCCTAACTTACCTCACAGGGTTCTTGTGAGGATAATATGGAGGAGGGAGAGAAAGCTCCTTGAAGGAAGGGCAGGGTAAAAACATACTATGCAGAAATAAAACTGATGGACAAAAATGAGGGATTTAGATAAGGACAATTTCTGAAGACGGGGTCTTAGAGTCCTGCCCTAACTTGTTTCCTAGGATATAGAAATCCCCACTTCATGTAACAAGGAATGCTACCAAGAGAGGACTCTCCAGCAATAGTTTTCTTTCCCATCCAACTGATGTGGATAGCAGGTGTACAGTGGTCCACAGGCCAATTTCCATGGGCCCTCCCAACACTTGCAGGTTATTTTACAATGAATGCAGGACTAGGCACGTTTTGCAAATCACTCATTACAAATCAGCTACACCTAAACTGTTAAGAGATTCAGTATTCAGTGTTGTTTCGTAAATTCAAAGTAACAATGGGAGACTTTGGGGGATCTAATATAGATTTTTTTTAAGTACCATGTTTCCCCGAATATAAGACAGTGTCTTATATTAATTTTTCCTCCAAAGATGCGCTATGTCTTATTTTCAGGGGATGTCTTATATTTCTGTATTCTGTTTGTCAGGCATGCTTCCAAACAAAAACTTTGCTACGTCTTACTTTTGGGGGATGCCTTATATTTCACACTTCAGCAAAACCTGTACTACGTCTTATTTTCCGGGGATGTCTTATATTCGGGGAAACAGGGTAGTAGACCATGCAGGATAAGTCTGTTAAGACTTATGGGAATGTCATGGGAATGTCAACTCAATGCATGGCAGCTGTGAAAAAGGCAAACTCTATGCTGGGGATCATTAGGAAAGGAGTTGATAATAAAACTGCAAGGATTGTCATGCCCTTATATAAAGCAGTGGTGCGACCGCACTTGGAGTACTGTGTTCAGTTCTGGTCGCCACATCTCAAAAAGGATATCGAAGAGATAGAAAAAGTGCAGAGAAGGGCAACGAGGATGATTGAAGGATTGGAGCACCTTCCTTATGAGGAGAGGCTGCAGCGTTTGGGACTCTTTAGTTTGGAGAGGAGACGTCTGAGGGGGGATATGATTGAAGTCTATAAAATTATGCATGGGGTAGAAAATGTTGACAGAGAGAAATTTTTCTCTCTTTCTCACAATACTAGAACCAGGGGGCATTCATTGAAAATGCCGGGGGGAAGAATTAGGACTAATAAAGCGAAACACTTCTTCATAACGCGGTGATTGGTGGGCTTGGAATATGCTGCCACAGGAGGTGGTGATGGCCACTCAACCCGGGATAGCTTTAAAAAGGGCTTGGACAGATTTTATGGAGGAGAAGTCAATTTATGGCTATCAATCTTGTTCCTCCTTTGATCTCAGACTGCAAATGCCTTAGTACACCAGGTGCTCAGCAGCAGCAGTAAGGTGCAGAAGGTTGGCCATTGCTTTCACATCCTGCATGTGAGCTCCCAAAGGCACCTGGTGGGCCACTGCGAGTAGCAGAATGCTGGACTAGATGGACTCTGGTCTGATCCAGCAGGCTAGTTCTTATGTTCTTATGTTCTTAAGTCAACTCACCCCTGTTTTAATGCATTAAAACCAGTATATTGGTTAAAGTATTATCAGTGACACAAACCAACAGAGCTTGTGGATTAATTAACTCAATCACTATGCAAATCTCAAGCAACACTTGAAAAGACAAAGATACATGATGAGGACCCTTGATATTCGGAGCTCTGCAATATCCCACTGATGACAAATCAGTGGCAAGGAAACCTAATGGAAGAGGCTGAGATGAATCCATGATTAGCAACAGTGAAACTCCGCAGGAACGAATGGTCTTCTAAGTCAGGAATGCAAGCACACAGTGGGTATATCCATTTCATTGTGCACTTCCCTATCACCTTCAAAAGCAGAGCCTAATGGCCTTTCATTATGCCCAAGTCTGTTTTACTCACTCTAGTCTGTTTTACTCTCTCCACTTTTCCAACCAACAGGAAGCTCTGAGGACAACCTAAAGCTGACCAAAGAGTATAATGGTGTTCCTTAATATTGGCCTATTCATAAAAATACATGATGCAGATGATGGAGAGGACAGAGTAGGTCTTTAAAACAGCAAATGTTCCTCAGAAGCAAACATCTTCCTACACCCAAAGATGCTTCCTGTGAACCAAGATAGACTTCAAAATTGACAAAATTTCAAGGCAAATGGAGGTACTCACTTTTGTTTGGTCCAGTTTGCAAATGCACAGCAGTGGCTTGGGTAAGTGAGGCTTGCTTCCATCAAGGCACGAAACTTTTCCATGGCAGGTAGTTTTTTTAAATTGTAGGTAGATTTTGCAACCAGCTTGCTAATGTGCTCCAATCCAATGCTGGGCAGGAAGCTAATCTTTGTCTGTGAAATATCCCTTTAAGAAGAAATTGGATAGTTTCCCATTCAGATCAGTCCTGTTAACTGTAACCCCATTAAAATGCTCAGGACAGTTTAGATTCTTCCTCATGGGTAACTTGAAAAAAAGCTCTCCTATAAGCCATGCAGAGTAAAAAGAGTATGGGCAGCATAAGTGAGTCCGATTGAACTCAGTGAGCCTTCTTTCAGAGAAAGCATTCATATGCCTAGGCTCAGTGCCGGATATAGATGAAGAGAGCTCCTAGACTGTTCCTCTTGTGAGACCCCTCCCAATCCTCCATCTTCACCACTAGAGGAATATGGAAGTTTTGTTTAAAACAAATTGAGGAAAGCTGAGGATGATGATGGGTGTTTAGAATTCCACAATTCACAATTCCTCCAATAAAGGTGTAAGATGTCATTGTTAAATACTGTAGCGATGTAAAAAAATTCATAAATAAAATGTACAAACCTATGAAAGTGTCCAAAATATTTTACATGTTGGCTGGAGGCCCTAGACTTCAGCCTGCCAAGCATAATAGTAAATCCGACTCTGTATGGGCTGGTTAACCAGAATCTATATATTCTCAAGGCACAAGAGTCATATTCTATGCCATACTTGGGTAAGTTGGTTTCATACTCTATTGTTAAGAGTATCAAAGCAGTTTACAATCACCTTCCCTCCCCCACACTAGGTACCGTGGTAGGTAAGTGAGGCTGAGAGAGTTCTGAGAGAGCTGTAACTAGCACTAGTCCAAAGCCAACCAAGTCAGCTTTATGTGGAGGAGTGGGGAATCAAACCCGGTTCTTTGGATTAGAGTCCACCACTCTTAACCACTCCACCACACTGCCCTTGTATCCTAATGGTAAATAGTGGCAAAAAACTTTTCGGGGTGGCATTTTTAGCAGGAAAATGGCATGGAAGGGGCTAGAAAGACACCCCCCCCCCAAACCATTCTTCCCTTTAAATAGCAGTTCCAACAACTAAATGTGAGGGGAAAAAAACTATTTAAAAATCAGCACAGAACTGCACACAATAATAGTTTCAGTCTCATTCAAATCTCTGTGCTAAGATTACTGAGTTTATTTCGTCAGGGGTAACAAGATGCAAACAAAGGCAGAGCTCCTGTGTGCTGGGTTGAGGAAGAGGGATTTCTGGCATGGGCAGTTTTTCTCAGCTCTTCGTTAACAAGCTTCAAGCACCCTCCTTCTCTCCCATCCTAGCAAAGATCTAGGGCAGGACACAATGGAAGTGCTTCTGAAGACCCATCTTGAAACACACCAGCAATAATCACAAAGGTCATGAAGGTGACAACAGGTGCAGATCACACCTGCCATCTCCTCTCATATTGCCATCTCCTGCCACTTTGGTAGCCGAGGTGGCCGCTGGGGGTCACTTGTGTGTTGAACCGGCTCAGCTCTGTTGCTCATTTGTTTTTCTACTCCTTCCTGATTGATGATAACACTTTCTGTTCTTAGGCTTTATGTGAAGTTTCATCTCATATATACTGATCTTTGATCGATGTTTGTCAAAGCTGATTTTTATTTATTTATTGACAAATTTCTAACCTACTTCTTTGCAATACAAAAGGGAAATATTAAAAAATACACAAAACATAGCAAGGAACATTAATAATAAAATAACCAGGCCCCAAGTTCAATCCAAAACAGCCCCCTAAACACTTGGATCCAAGTCTAATATCAGTATAAGCACAAACCCAACAAAAGGTTAACAAGCCCAGAAATGCACTTAACATTCTTAAACATGAGTCAGTTAAGCCAACAACCTGATGATAGAAAGTGACGTTACAGCACACAACTTTCTGAACAACCAGCAAGGTTACCCTATGTACCTCTTCTGCCTGGCCATCTCAGATTGTTGTCTGCAATGACCACTGCTGCTATCAGTATAACAGAGGCCAAGTGTCCCTTGTGAAAAGAGGGAAAGTACAGCAGGAAACCTTGGGCAGACTGGTTGCAGACACACTTATCCTGTCTCCTTAGAATGTCCATGAACATTCTGTGATATTACAGAGGTTCCAGCAGTGGCTTAGAGATGGCTTGCAAGTGATAGATCACACCTAGCTTTTCACTTCAGAGTGAAATGGTAATTGTGTTAAATGCAGCCACAGAGCCTGGCTTTCTAAAGGGGCAGCCATGCTGAACAGCTATGATTGTTTTCCTTGAGAAAATAGCAATGAGAGCTGACAAGAAGAAAGTAACAGGTAATCTAATAGGCTCCATGCTAGCAAAAGAAACTGCTTGTAGCATTAGCAATTAAGTACTGATAAGGAGGTTCAGTGTTTTATATTTGTCTACAGAGCCGAGAGCTACAATAAATGGATACTACTCAGTGTGTGTTGAAATTGTCATGCAAGCATTCAGTGGCTTATCCTTTATACCATTTTAGTATAGTGATCTAAAGGAAAGAATAAATAAAAAAGAGTGGGGCTTGGATGATGTCACCATCATCCAACTGAGTGAAGAGGGCTAAGAGAGAGAATGGCGGCTACATTTGAAAGAACTTGGATAGAACATTTGCGTTCATTCTAGAAAACTCCTAGTTAGGACAGGATGAATATGAAAAAGAAGAAAAAGACAAAAAAATCAACTTGCTTTCAGACCTGTGCAAAAGTATGCGGGCTTAGAAACCAGGAGGGCTAAGAGCTCCATTTCCACAGTTAGAGGCAGTGCTAGAGGTATTACTCTTTGACTCCACACAAAATCTCACAGTTCCATCTGGTTTCCTCATCAACACAACAGGTGATTCCCATGGATTGGTGAATTCCAGAATCACTCCCAGCTCCAACATTTTCCTCACCTCCTCCCAGTGGTGAAGCCACCAGGGTATGGGGGGGGGGGGTGCGCGCGACACAGTGGGTGCACCATTTCTAGTCACGTGGGGGGCAGAAAAATTTCCCCTCCCCCTCCCCCGCGGTGACCCCCCTGCAGCGCACCACCCCACTTACTTTTAGGAAAGGAGCAGGCCGGAAGCCTGCCTGTGTTGCCTGGGTCTGGTGGGAAATGTAGTTCCCTGGGAAATGTAGTTTCCACCAGGCCCAGGCAACGCAGGCAGGCTTCCGGCCTTCTTCTCCGGCCTGCTCCTTTCCTAAAAGTAAGTGGGGTGGGGTGCCATGGGGGGGGTGCCACGAGGGGGGCGGGGGGCGAAAAAGCCAGAGTGTGCACCGGGCGCACTCTGGTCTAGCTACGCCTCTGCCTCCTCCTCTACACACTCTACCTCTTTTCCTGTAGCAGGGAGCAGAGGAAAAGGGACACTGGTCTCCTGCCATAATAGAATGTTTTGCCCTGGAGATTCTCCCTGGCTTATTTGAGAAGTTGACACATAATGGGTTAATACCTCTTGCATCTGTGTCTTTTGATCAGCCCTTAGGCAATCAGCAAACATTAGGTCCTGTAATTGTCTCATCCCACAACAGATGGATTTGGCCAAGAGTATCTGAGACCCAGGTTACATTCAGACATCACCAACAAAATGCAACTCCTTGAGTTTTGCATGTCTCTCCCTCTCTGCTTTCCTTCTGCACTGTCCTGCAGGTATAGAAATAACCATAGTTTATCAGCATGCCCAGATTGGATGGTTTAACGTTTTGTGGTTTCTAAGAAAATTCAACAAATGCTACGTTCAGCAAAGGATAAGAGGGATCCTTTAACCTCTGCAGGAGTCTACTGTGTGCCGTGCAGCTGTGGACAAGTCTACATAGGGACCACGAAATGCAGCGCCCAGACACGAATCAAAGAACATGAAAAGCATTGCCGACTAATTCAGCCAGAAAAATCAGCAATAGCAGAACACGCGATAAACCAAACTGGACACAGAATGTTATTTGAAAACACAGAAATTCTGGATAATCTGACAACCACTATGCCAGACTACACAGAGAAGCCATTGAAATCCACAAGGACATGGACAATTTCAACAGAAAGGAAGAAACCATGAAAATGAACAGAATTTGGCTACCAGTACTTAAAAACACTAGAATCAAGACTATGGTTAGTGAACCCCACCCAGACACAGGATGTCTCTCTGCAGGAAGCAATGGATTAAAATGCCAGGCAACTACTATATAGATGCCCTCACTACCGGTAATTGATTATACAACTTCATTGTTACTTACATATGCTAAAATGGGTGGATTCCACTCATGCAAATCATACTTGCTAATCCACATATTCCCTATCCACGTATTAACCAATGCAAATGGTTCTTTCTCCCACCCTGGACATCCCACAGGTATATATACTCCACTTGCTTTACTACCATCAGATCCTCTGAAGATGCCAGCCACAGATGCAGGCGAAATGTCAGGAAAAAATGCTACTGGAACATGGCCATGCAGCCCGGAAACCCCACAACTCCCCAATTTGTGGTTTGTTTCTTACCTAAAATGTAGGTATCAACCAGGTATCAAAATTATGATTTTATTCTGATTTAGAATTCTGGTTTGCAAGCAAGAAACAAGAGTTTGTTGAATCATCCAATTTGGATGTCACAACAAATTAGGGATGGTTCTAACCAGGGAGCCTTCAATATCAGTGTAGCAGGCAAAGGGTGAGGGAGTCCTAAAAGCCTGAACAGTTCTGAGCTGGGTATCACATCAAACCAACTAGAGCTTGTTTGATCCTCTGATAATATTTCGATCAAACGATGCTTTTTATTAGCCAAGACTGTTGCTGCTGATGGTGCCATTCTTCCACTGTTATGTTGCACAGTACAATGATGTATGTGTGGGCGCATGCACGCACACACTCACCCCATCAGGTTTCCAGCTTTTGAACCCAGTCCATTTAACTTCAGTTTCATCTGTGGCTATGAATACTTGGTTGAAGTATTTCTGTGCCACAAAAAATTATATTTGTTAGTTTCCACATATCAAAACCTCTATCAAATGGACAGGAGATGGTAAAGCTATTTTTCTAGCTTAACACACCCCTTCAAGGCACTGTGGATGGATTTTGTTAATCCTCCATAAGAAATTGGTAGCTTTGTTTGGATTACAAAGGGCATTTCATGTCAAGTCAGACTGGCTGCAGATTAAAGGAGATGTAGCCCTATCAATTGGCAAGGTAAGGTAGCCCACCTTAGTAGGTAAGTTCTGGGGTACCATTACAGCAAATATGCAGCTATTTCATTTATTATATGTTTATATGGCAGTGATAGTGTTGGAAATGCAATTTTTATTTTCAGCCTCAAACATCCCAAATTTGTTGAAGTGGGTTTAAGTCACTTCATACTTTGGTTTTTGTTCTAATAGCCTAACATGGCTATCCCATTGGTAGCCATGATTCTTATACTGCACTACTACAAAATGTGGATCTGGAACCACTGTAGGGGACTTCTAGATATTGCGGCATTGGTTTTCAAATTACACAGTAATCCTTCCAAGGCTAACCCTACAGGGTAACCCTTCAAGTCTATGGATCCTGAGGTTCTGTGGACCTCTTTTGCTCCTCATCCAAGACTGCCAAATGCAACCTAGCAGAAATTCTTATTGATCCATAATACTGATTCTTATTGACCCATCCAATCATTCTGACTTGATTTGGAAAGAAGAGACTAATGAATATCATTGGGGTCTTCTACACAAATGCCGCTAGCCCTATCCATAGAATCTAACCAGTAAGACAAAGCTGATAAGACCAAGCATGACAATCTCTGTTATGGAATGGTTATAAGCATTAGAAGAAGGCAGGGGTAGCGGGGTGGTGGTGGTGGTTCTTGTCAAATCTGGTTACCAGCTTGGAACCATTGATGTCAAGATAAGCTCTTGCTGCTGTGACTTATTCAATTTTTTTTTTAGTTGGCTGTTGGTTTTTCTGCACCTATTTATTTTCTGCTGCTTATTGAATGAGGCTGAGACTGGTTGATTCCGCACAGCAAATATATGATGGGTTGCATTCATTGTAAAGGAACCCCTTTTCCTTTCTCCCCTTCACATGCATGTAGTGCAGAAAGTGATTGGAGCCCAAGCCTTCACATTTTTTTAAATTTCCAGCAATGCATGTGTAGCTATGCAGGCATGCAGCAATGAACCCCCACAGCCATGCAGCTCGTCTCCCAATCCAATCGACTGCATCTGTGTAGCTGTGCATGTGCAACACACAAAATAAAAAAAGAAAAAGGGGCCTCCCTGCAATGGCAGGCGGATTCTCCCTGACTGTGGATGGCATGGAAACCAAAGTGAATGGGTGGATGGGAGAGAGGGAAATAAAGCGCCTCTTGCCTAGCAGCTCCAATCTGGTATTGTGCAAAAGGATCACTGGTTTAGTGATTTTTTTTAACATTCTGGGTTGAGGGAAATAAAATGGGGCAGACTCGTTTTGGGGAAGTGAGAAGTCCCCCCCACCCAACCGTACATATAGCGTTCTGCACCCATTATATTTGCCCTTTGCAGAATCCACCATTGTTGATCCCAATCATTGTGCTTTTCAGATGTTTGTTGCTGCATTTATGATGTTTTATTGGCTTCTGCAAAAATTATAATTGCACTTGTGCCTTAGAAACTATTGGTAGAGCAGCTCAAGATAACAAGCTTTCAAATAGAGAAATGATAAATCAATCAGTAAATGCAGCTGAAATGAATGCATATTCGTCCTCTATTTCTCTGCTTCTATCTCACATGCACTGTCTCCTTAGTGTCAAATATTAGATAGGAAGTGTCTCAGAGCAGGACCCTGCCTTCTTGTTGTAAGTCTATAAAGCATACAAATGGTACTATATTAATCTACCAATCAAACCATAAATATTTCTTGCCACCCAAATACTGACTCAGGAACAGCAAAAACTCAAGACAACCGATCATGCCATGCCATTTATTAAAATATCAATCTCTATGCTGCAAAAATATATAAGCAATTCTGTTTTTGCCAAGCAAAGTTGTTATTATGGGTCAATCATTCCTGTAAGTGAATGTACGTTTGGATGTACACTCCAGTGACAGATGACTAGAAGACCTCACTTTCATGATCTTGGCCAGGATAAGAAAGGCAATTTACTATCCACAGAATGGTGTAATAGAACAGAATAATTCTCATAAAAATAACTCAGTGTTTGAATTTGAACTGTTGGATGAATCTGAACTACAGTGAAATCAATTTGATAACCCATCAGAATGAAATTGTGTTTGGCTCCTGCTTACAAAGGCACTGCATTAACTTTTTATGATGGGAAACGATGACGTGGATTGTAATTTCTTTCTCTCTTTCTTTGCCAAAGAACTGTTTATTGCTTGGCTGCTAAAAAAGAAGCTTCGGTTAAAGTCTTATCCAAACATGAATATTATGGCCACTTGTACCAAAAAGGGAAAAAGAAGAAGCAATAAACACTATTGGGAAGAGAGAGGATAAGTTTGGAAAGTGGTGATTTATGTCATGTTAGGGATGCTGCAAAACTCAGGGATTGTTTCTCACAGACATGCAGGGACCTGGCTGAAAACAAGCTGGCTAGTAGGACTCACTTTGTCCCCTTCCGCACATGCAGAATAATGCACTTTCAATCCACTTTCACAATTGTTTGCAAATAGATTTTGCTATTCCGTACAGTAAAATCCAGCTACACAGTGCATTGAAAGTGGATTGAAAGTGCATTATTCTGCAGGTGCGGAAGGGGCCTTCAATATGCATGCATACTAAACTATAATAGCCAGGCAACATGACTGAATGAATCACAGAGTGCAAACTCTGATGGACTACACCACTCCACTGCTGGAGCTGGAAAATTTCTGGAAATATTGAAACCATGGGGAAGGCATGGTGTGTGTGTGTGTGTGTGTGTGTGTGTGTGTGTGTGTGTAATATATACATATGCAGTGTAGGCAGACATATCCAAAGGGATGGGTAGATCTGCAACAGCCAGGGACACCGTCACTGCAGCATAGCTACATTGTCGCCTAAGAGGTTTCAGGCAGTATAGGCAGCTTGAAAAACAAAACAAAAACCTCCTCCCAAGCCTGAAAAACCCCACTGACGTCCAATGGGCTATGACATACTAAAATGTGGCATAATTCCCTGGGTAGCACAAGAGGCATTCTGGGACCGAAAGCCTAGTGGAAAATGAGAAAAAAACTGGGCACAAATATTTACTTACTTCATTTAATACCCTGACTTTTGCCCCAATTGGCAAACAAAGCAGCTTGCATTGTTCTCTTCCCCTGCATAAATAAATAAACATTGTAGGATGTTTGCATGGAAGATGACATTAGCTACTTTGAACTCTTCAAAGGTATAGTAGGGCATCATGAATATATAAATTTGGAACCGAGAATTTAATTTGGGAATAAAATGGGATTAAACATATTCAGTCATTACTAGAGTTGACAACATGTCATATTCCCTATGGAAGAACATTTATGTCTGGTTTGAACAGTGAGAGTGTAACATGAACAAAAAATGAATGTGAATTGGTACTTACAAGAAAACTGGTCCATTGGCTCCCTGGAAAACTTCATTAGGCAGTTTTTCTAGATTGGAATTACCACCAAGATTTCTGAATGAATGAATGGATACTGTCATCAGTTAATTCTTATTCATCAATTAATTGGCTTGTTTACATGACTAACATTTAATTGATTAATCAGTTATCTAAAATAAGTGATAATATTGGAAAAAAGAATCTTAACACATCCCATGAATTTAGAGATGTGTTCACAAAGCCTTACAACTTCATAAATTATTGGCTCTAAAAGAGTTCATGGAACATTTGTCTTAATTTGTGGTTTGTTAAAAGATATATTTCCAAAACTTTGATTTAAAATAAAAAGTCACCTAACAAAATTAATACAAACCACAATACTAATTAAAACATCAATATATCTGATAGTCATCTGTGGATACTTAAATCAGCAGTTTTGGGTCACATTCTGACAAGGGAGAGTTGTCTCCAAACTTGGGGGACCCCATGCAGAAAAATCCCCAAACAAAAAAAATGTTTTAAAAACTGCTTTGGAACCCATGCTGTCAGAGCCCAGAGGAAGAAGAGTGGGAGTCTTTTCCCCCATCAGACAATGAAGCCACAGTGTTCCATAACTTGAAAGTGGACAGGTGGGCAGGATCAAGCCTCCTCCACCAACTCCCCATGTCAAAATGCAGACACTGGAGTTAGGTGGGTGGATGAGGAGATGTGGGAACATCGGCTGCCAAGCCCCTACTCTTTGCTCAACTGGCTAACTGCCTCTATTGCTTCCTCAAGGGTTGGGTCAGGAGAAGCAGGCTCCTTCCTCACACTCTCAACATCCCCTGTGCCAGGGACGTAGGTATAGATTTTTTATGGGGTGGGTTCGGGGGGGTGGGGCCATGCCGCCACCTGCCCCTGGGGGCGTGGCTATGTCTCCCCAAGCCCCACCCCAGGCCTCAGTGCTTATAAAACCAGCTCTCCAAGGCCAGGGACGGCAGACTCCTCTGCCCGCCCCCCCACTGGCTGGGTTCCCAGCTGGCAGTCCCTTCTGCCCTCCCCTCCGGGCAGAGGCGTAGCTAGGGAAAATGGAGCCCTGTGAAAAATCTGAGTTTTGCACCCCCCCATGGGCGGCCACTGTGATGCTGGAATCCACCCCCAAACAGCATCATTTCCAATGGTGTTTGAACTAGGGCAGGGGTAGGGAACCTGCGGCTCTCCAGATGTTCAGGAACTACAATTCCCATCAGCCTCTGTCAGCATGGCCAATTGGCCATGCTGGTAGGGGCTGATGGGAATTGTAGTTTCTAAACATCTGGAGAGCCGCAGGTTCCCTACCCCTGAACTAGGGAGACCAGATTCTTCTTTTAAATCCACCTTAAAGGGAGGATCTGGGGTCCCCAGTGAAAACAACATTGAAAGTGATGCAAAAATAAAAATACAAAAAAAACACAAACGGGGGTGGAGTTTTGGACATGTAATGGTGAGGTTTTAAGCCTGGGAACCCCCGCCCCCTTACGTACCCCCTTGCCCTGTGCATTAAGTGAGCTGGAGGGGGGGGCATGCAACTGTGCAGCCACAGAGGTGCCTACACTACAGATTTATGCTGTCTTCATACCACTTTAAACTCTCATGGCTTTCAGCAAAAAATCCTGGAAACAATAGTTTAAAAATAGTGCTAAATATTTTGAGTCACTAGCTACCATTAAATTACTGCAGTACCCAGAGTTCTCTGAGCAGATATTAAATCAGTTTAAGTCTGTAATCCTTGACACTGTCTATAAGAGGTTACAAATGGAGCCTGAAGATGGGCCACTCCCCGCAAAAGAAAATGACAAAGCTAGTTAGTGAAAAAAGCAAACACAAAACACCTACATACTATTTACTGGGGGGGGGGGGGGGAATTAAGAATTCCTAAAATTCACAATAATGCATTTCAGACTTCCAGGAAAATGTAAATAACGTCTAATTATTATGTTCAATCAGTTCAGAAGAACATTAAAAGGTATAACATTATTACAACCACATTTACTCACCTCTAAATTTCCCAGTGTCCTTTATTATAGATTGTTTTTGTTTTTGGTTACGTTACTTTTGAGAACCAGTGCAGATGACAGATCAAGGGCAGAAATATATTCAAGTGTAGATTGCTTTAGCTGGATGCAATTCCAGGTACATCAAGTACACATTGTAGCTGCACATATATATTAATGTGGACATGGCATTATTCTGAGTGAAAGCTGCTGCACTGTGTGAGGGGAGGAACATACAACTGGAAGCTACAGGGAAGCTTGTTAGGGATTTCTTTTTAATCTGCTCTAGAAAATGACGGGCTTTTTTTTCTGGAGGGCAAACATTCTTACACTCAAACATGATTTACAAGGGTAACTTTGGTCATAACACAGATGTATGAAGTAAGCAAATCAAGCAGGGACATGCAAGGTGTTGCACAAAGAGAGAGAAGGAGCAGAGAAGAGGCGGAAAGGAGATCCCTTCCTCAGCCACTCTCTGTCTCACTTTTCTGTCCTCAACAGGAGAATCAGTGTGAAGGCTCTTTCTCTCTGGCTTCCCCAGCCTCAGCTATATTCCATTGCTGAACTTGTCACAGGAGATTTCTTTGAAATCTCAGACCAAAACCACCACTACATCAATAGTTGGCAACCTCCAAAGGCTGGAATTGAGTGAGGACTGTGGTTAAAAGAATGAGGTATGAAAAAATGTATGTGTGTCTTTTCCCCGCCTTTAATGGGCTAATAACACCTTGGAGGTGAGGGTGGTATTGATTAGCAAAACCATGCAGGGGTGGAAAGAATGAACCCTCCTACTTCCTACAAGGCTAGAACTATTCTTTAAGGGATGCAGGGAGATCCTTGATACCCATCTTGTCCAGCTTGATCCTTAGCTGACCTTCATCAAGAATTATCACAGCTTGTGTTATTGGTGGATGGGATGGGGAAACAAACACTCCAAGGCAGCAGAATTCCAAAAACAAACTGCAGAGGTTGATGGACAACAGATACTCTATCAAGTCTTCCATGAATTCCCATTTTCCATTTATAGTTGGTTGCATGTAAATCAATCATATTCAGATATAGATTGAGACATTAATTTTGTAAAGCCATATGTGAACAAGAAACTGATTAAATATGCCCGAGGAACAATACTATCAGTAACATTTAAAACTGAAATGAATGTTTTCTACAGAAATATTTCCTATAAAACTTGTCCCAAAAAGCCAAAGAAGAAATACATATTTACAGGTCAAACAAGATAGTCCCGTTGAAAGCATAGTTTTCAATCTCTTGTATTCCATTTTGATTCAGCCTGCTGAAATGAAGGTAAATAAATAATTTTTATAATTCAAAAAGGAATCCCATAAATTAATAATCAAAAACCTACAGTAGGAAGTTACACATTCTCAGAAACTGCTACATGAATTCAATAATATCCCTCCCTTCCCACTCAAAGATGACCAAATTTTGCAACCATAAAGGAGCCTTAAATAAAAGTGATAACCCAAATAATGTAACTTGCAGTTTCCTAAATATTTTACAAACAGTCTGCCATAGATAAACTTCCTCAGTGAAATGAAAGGGTGGTCAAAACATAGATATCTGCAAGGGAGATATAAATGAAGGGAGAATGATTGCAAAGGGTCACCTTTCCTAATGTTTTGGTAGTAGTTAACAGAAGATACAAGTCAAATGATAAAGAGCAAAACAATTAATACATTTGAGTTGCATAAGTATCAACCAACTTGCATAATATGCAGATTAGATCACAGGATTTAGAAATCCTATCCTAACTTTCCAATCTCAATCAATTTTCCAAACCAGTTTCTGGTCAAGGACTTAAACATGAACTTGGAGACCCAGTTAGAGCTCAGAAACCATGTCCCTGGGGCTGAAACTGTGGCTGTTTCTGCACAGCCAATTACAGCGTTGTGCCATTGGTGTTACAGGCAATGCTGCAGCAATGGAGCATTAGCATGGGCAGGTGCTCCGTGGACAGGTAGTGCATCGGCTGAACTGCGGTGCTTTGCATGGCTGTGCTTTGCAAACGATGTTCTTTTTTCCCCAGAGTAGTCGTCATGGGTATTCAGTGCCAGGATTGGCCAGTGTGGGCCACCACTGTGGGGGGCAGGCTCTGTGGCACCAATTCCTGGTGGGCACTTTCTACAATGCCAGCTGCGGAGAGCCATTGTTGAAAAGACTCGCTTGAGTGATTTTCGAATACACCATTGTGGGGCTGTTGGAGTGTTGCTGTAGCATCGTTTCTGCAGCGGCTGCTGTGCGAACTCCCTGCTCATGACACTGTTTACCATCGTTTTACAGGCTTTTTTGGCTCGTGTGGAAACAGCCTGAGCTTTGGACCACATATATGCAGCAAAAACAAGTTCTCTTTCACTAAACACTTGAGTTCCTAACTCAAATCTTACAGCTGTATTCATAGCCCCGACCTGAGCTAACAGCAGCCATAGTTTGGGCGTGCATCTGACAAGAGAACAGGTATGTTTCATCACATGAAATACTAACAATCATCAGACTCCTTGCTGACTGACTTGCCCCTTCCTTTGCATGCTATTCCAGTGATAGGATTTACAGTTCATTGGCTTGATTGTTGACTTTATATTGCAGATACAGTGGCTATAAATTTAAACTATGATCCAGGAGACCCTACAGTTTAAGCCTTGTCTCAGCCAAAATCTTATAAGGCTACCATTAGTTAGGACAATAAGAACAATATTTTACATCCCAGGTTCCAAGATTCAGATCCTGGTGTTTCCCACTAAGTATCATAGGTAGCAGGGCTGAATTTTGACTAAACAGTAGGAAACACCAAAATGGACCAATGCTTTTGTATAATATAAGACAGCATTGCATGTTCTGGGAGTGAACAACAATGAATTGGGGTGAGAGAATTCTTCAAGTATTTGAATTTAGATTAAATGTTAAATATTTCCAGTTATGAATATGAGTTTTCTTTAATAAAAAAACAAGTTGAACTTTGCAATTATGGCCTTGAAATTTATCCAATGGGATAAATATTTTAAGTTTTTTCAAAAGCACCCCGCAAATTTGAATATTCTATGTAAAATCCAAACATATTTGATATTCATATTTAATTAACTGATTAACATATTTAAATGTTTGAAATACTGTACAATGTTAAATTTCTGAGGAATTTTGTTTCTCTGCTTACTGCCAGTACATCCCATGAGACAAATTAAGTTACCATTTTAGTTTTCCTTCTGTGAAGATGCAACTTCTGAACCTTTTAAGGCATTACGGTTTGGGAGCAGCATTCTATTAGTTAAAACCAACAAAGTTTTTTTGACACTCAAGTGATACATAAATGACATGATGATAATAACCAGGCATTTCACACATGCAACCCCAGAGCTTGCTGGGATTTTTTTCCTGAGGCACAAAAAACTTAATGTGCCTTTCCCTCTCTTACTCCTAGCTCAGTCCCAAACAATCTTCTACAGTCTGTTATATTTATCACTTCCACTGCATAATTTGCCTTCTCTGCTCCTATTGTGACTCTGCAAGGCTCATCCACTCTTAACTCAAAGTGGCAGGCCTGAGTGATGGGTTGACAATGAATCATTTAATTAAAGTGTCAGAAAACCTCCACACTCAGCCTCTAATCCAGAGCGAAAGCTGCCCATTCAAGCAATACGCTTATCTAAGGTCCAAAAGGGTGTGCTAAAGTTGACACGGAAATCAATTATGGTCATGGATGGAGAGATTACCCTTTTGACTGTGAAAGGCACGTGCCCTGTGGTGTCACATCTTCAATGTGTGTCAAAGCTGATCAGAGTTTACCAAAAAACCTTCCGTAACCCCTTGGAGGTGACAAGCCAGTAAAAAAAAGGGGGGGGCCCTCACGTCCAGACTCTCTTTGACTCAAGCCTTTATGAAAAGCCGGGAAGTTCAAAGGAACCCATCAGGAGGTATACGCTCTAAGGTCCAGCTTGCAGGCTGTGACAGAAGGTTCAGATGGAGAAGTCATTCACTAGCCACTGACTTCTTGACAGGAGTTTCCAGGCATTAAGATAGCCCATTCATTTATCATTTCATATTGGTCACTCACGCTAAAGAAACTGTAATGTGGGAAACAGAGAGTTTTGCTTGTGGCGAATGGCTTGCTGTCCTTCAGGAAGCAAAACTGGTCTCCTCCCTCAGTTAATATGAACAAGGTCTTCCATTTTATAATTCACACCTCAGCAATGTGATTGGTGGCCTAAGCATTCAATGTCTCAGTGAAGTTGCCAGTCTCTATCTTACAAATGGTTCTCTCCCATCTTGACACCTTCACATTGTACAATGAAGGAGGTGGGGAAGGACTTATTTATAAACTGAAGGCTGCACAAGAGACTCTGTCCCCTGTTTTGTAAATCTCTATTATATTCCACCCTCATACTTCTTTAACTGTCTTTGCACCATTTCAGTTGCATACAAATTAGAGCTAAGAATTTACAGAGAGTTGGCAAGAAGAGGAAGGAACCAAAACAGCAGTGTTTCAAGTCAGACCTCAAATCTGTGGAGTAGTTTGGCATGTCCCTGAATGTAATCACTGTCTGTGAACGAGGCTCGTGAAAACTTTAAACAAATGGTGACCATCACTGTCATAATGCTGGAGAAAAGGCATCTATTTTGTATAAATTTAGATATGCACACACCATAAAAAACAAATCAGGGATTCATGCTGCTTCATTAAGGAACCCAGTTGTTCCCACACCCCAAGAAGGTTTCTAAGTACACAGCATGCCACTACCCCAAGAGGAAGCCTGTAACAATATGTTAACATTATGCACAAGTGTACCAGATTACCAGTGTCTCCAGCCATTATTTGCCTGAGTAATGGAATGTCTGTAGCTGACTGGAAATATGAAGAAACCCTGCTGTCTGTTAAAGCATCACTTGAATCATGGGGGGACTATCTTTGCAAATGTAAAGGGAGAATATCCTGGGCATCATTAATTTTTAAATTTGCTCCATGTTGCAATCTTTTTTAAAAAAAAGGCAAGAGAGGAAGAGAGGAAGGGAAGGTTGCTGAATGCCTTTCTTTTCTCAGCTTTTACAATCAGCTTCAAATGGAAACAAGGCTTGTTTTGGGGGCTTTAAAACTGAACTGGATGGAAAGCTTCCAACAGGTAAATAGTGTAAAAAGAACTGCTGAGCAACAGAAGCATGGGCAGGCTCATTGCTACAATAGTAACCCCCCACCCCCCTGAGTAAGTCATTCTTCACTTCTTCATTCCCAGCATACTTTTTAAAAGGTAAGTCTCTACCCTAGGAAAAATGAGCAAGTACTATTTCTCTTGATTCCCTAGAAGGAATGTGGAGGGGCAAATGTCACCTGTTTGGACCCAAGGTTGCCAAATCCAGGTTGGGAAATATCTGGAGATTTTGGGGGTGGCGTCTGAGGACGACTGGGTTTGTGGGGAAGGACTTCAGTGGGGTATAATGACGTAGGGTCCTTTTAGTTCAGCAGTCATTCAAAAGCAGACATAGCTTGTCTTGGTCGGAAGTGGCAAGACACTAATTAATATGAGGTTTAATGTAGAGACTCCTGAGTTCTGTGTGGCGAGAAAAATACAGGATTATATGAGCAGTTGTTTCCACTTGGTTGGCTGAACATTGACAAGTTCTTGCTTGTCATGAGACCTGCAGGAATCTGCCACGGAGAACTGCAGAGGAGAGGACATTTAGACGAACTTGCATAAAGAAGCATCTCAATAATGGGGTTGAGAGATTTCTGAAGTAGGCCGGAAGGGATCCACCAGGTGGAAGAAGTCCATAGCTCAACGATGAGCAAGGTCTGTTAGTTTTAGATAGCAGTTTTTGTCTTTCCAGATCAAGTACTCTTTGTTTTAAGGTGCAAAAGGTACTGATCTCATCCGAGTTGGAAAAAAATTCCACAGAGAAACCTAAGGTTGTGATATAATTTGTAATTTGTTGGTTCCATTTGGAGTGGTATGAATCAGCGACATACCGATATAATTTGTAATTTGTTGGTTCCATTTGGAGCGGTATGAATCAGTGACAGCCAGGCAAGTTAACATGTCACATGTTAACTTGCCTGGCCTTGCATTGTGATGGAGGTGCACCCAAAATTTCAAGGCTGATATCCAGACTCTCATAGTCATAAGATTTAAACCCATTTCTGGGTATAGGCTGACATTTGCAACACAGTTGAGTTGTTCAAGAAGGCTGCAAAAAAGTAGATGAATAAAGTTTGTTTAGCCTAGCAATCCCATGCATGTGTTGTTTTTCTTTTTCTTTTGTTTTGAGGGGACTGTCTGGAAATTTATGGCAACCCAAATATGCACATATTGTAGCTTCTCTGTTCGTGTCACTGTAGCTTCACAGATAGTCCCCTGAAAACAGAACAAAAAGGAAACACGACATGTGCACTGGATTGCTAGGCTAAACAAACTTTATTCATTTTTTTTACAGCAAAATAGCAAATGGATGAACGGCAAGCAGAGGAAACTTCCACAGAGAATCTCTTGCAGCACACAAAATGGTGGGCACAAGCAGTGGAAACAAAATTAAGAGGTTTGGATGGAGAAATAAAGTGTTTCCTGCCTGCTGGCATTTGCTAGCAGGCAGGAACCATCCTCAACCCGGGTTGGGGGGAAAAGATTGCTATTTTAGCAATCTTTGAAAAATCCATATTGAGAGAAATATAACGGGCTGAACCTGTTTTGGGAAAGAGAGCTGTGCAAGGTTCTGCCCACAAACACAAGGTTCTGCCCACAAACACAGTGCGTAACAGACTTCTCTTTATGATACACATCTGACGGTGCCAACCACAGATGCAGGTGAAATATTAGGAACAAGATCTACCAGACCACGGCCACACAGCCCGGGAAACCCACAATAATCAACTATTTATAACGTCCAAAATATGTTATATTTGTGCTGTGCGGAACCCACCATTCTGAGCTGCAGCAGGAGTGAGGAGGTGAGAAAGTCACATTCTTTGGGTAGAAATATTTCTGCTTCTGAAATTCTCTGGTGGATTCAATCCAGCAGTTGCAGTTACTAGAACACTTTTATAATTTTTTATTCATTATACGTCACCTATTAGTTTTAGGTTATTTATAAATAATACATAAAATAAAACTTTTGTGTTTTTTAAAAATCTCTGCTAAAAGTACGGTTGCAGGACTGGGGGCACACTGGGTGTGCTGTGGATATAGAGGGATAGCCAGCAGCCACTACATGATTTCACTTCCAGAAGAGACATTAGACCTCTTTAGGACTCCCAGGAACTCTGTAGAAAAACCACAGACTGTAGAAAAACCACAGAACTCTGGAAGATGTCTAGAGAAGCATGATGATAATTTCAGGTTTCCCTGAAAGTGAAAACATGCTGTCTCTGATGGTGATTTAATTTTTTTTCTTTCTCCCTCTAGTCCAGGGGTAGGGAACCTGCGGCTCTCCAGATGTTCAGGAACTGCAATTCCCATCAGCCTCTGTCAGCATGGCCAATTGGCCATGCTGGTAGGGGCTGATGGGAATTGTAGTTCCTGAACATCTGGAGAGCCGCAGGTTCCCTACCCCTGCTCTAGTCACTGAAATGCTGGACAGGATCAGGAAATCTCTTGCCCCAGTAACTCCACACCTCAGTAGTTTAAAGCAAAAACAGCTTCACAAGGGCATATGTACACTCACGGACACAAAAATTGCATAGGGCAGATTTTACTTACATGTCAACACGGTAAGCACTTAGACCTAGAAAAGCATTTCTTTCTATTCTGCGAATGTATATGTTGTCTTGGATATCTCTGCAATTGAAAACACACACACACACACAAACATATCAGATCTTAAAACACACACTTTTCCTTTTGGCATGTAATGCAATCAGAGATGAACTACTTTTCCCTTCTACCCAAATTTTGGATATCAGGGTTGTGTTTTTAAGGGCCAAGGTCATTTTTATTTTATCTGGCTCTTGCTTTCTGAGTCATAAGAATTCTGCCAAGGTTTTGGCAGTGGATCTTCACAGCAGTCTGGAACATCTTTAATTTCCTTTAGATCCTTCAAAAACAAGAGGTTACATTTAATGATAAACAGTTATGGATTTTAATAAATGGCAATTGGAATTCAGAATTTGTAGAACTGGGATTCACAATCATACCTTCAGCATCAGATCTGCAATTTGGCAGCACTGGCTAACCTATTTTCTCTGTGAAATTGATACTATCAATAGGTAGTCAACAAAGAATTTTGTCCAAACGTTTAAGAGGGTTTCATACGTTTCGTGGTAGGAGGCAAAAATATTTCTCACAACAGTTGTCTGGATTGGAACCAGAAAGTACTTTCTCAAAATAAAAGAATTTATCTCATTCATTGATGCATTGGAATCCTCCTGAACACAAACAGCTGGATTCAAGGCATCAAACTAACAATGATAAAATACCTATCTAACATTGCCCTGAAAAAAATATTTTTGCTCCTGAAATCATGGTGTAGGGTTAATATTACTCCTTAAATGTTTTAAGGAAGCAATTTGAGGACACACACAGGAATTTTTGAAACATTTTGAAGTTTTGAAGTCAGATTATTTCCACTGTTCTCATAAACATGGTGAAAGTGAACTAGTACAAAGTACTGGTAAGAAAGGGGTACATCCCATCTTTTCGGAATCTCTGGAGAGAGACAGTACCAGTAAGACATTTTCAGCTCTGAGTCTGGAGTACCTAACATATGTTACAGGGCGGAAAATCCTTTTTGAACACTCAATAAAAGTACACACAATATTGCATGAGTATTTGTCCATGTGGATATTAGATATTAGACACTATGGGATTTTTTAAATATTCCAACTCTAAAGATTTCTTTCTTTATACCCAGATATCAGAGGTGGGAGTTACAGCTATAGCTCAGTGACAGAGTACATAGTTTGGATGCAGGAAGTCAGAGGTTCATTCCCTGGTAACTTCAGATGAAGGATCAGATAGTATGTACTAGAAGGCTATTCTCCACATGAGCTAGGTATAAGATACATGACTTGAGCCAAAAATGCGGTCGTCATCATACTTTCACAGAAAAACAGTCTGAAATCTATCCTAAACTTCAAAAAATCATGCACTTAAAAGTCAGTCCTGAATCTGGAAGTTGTGGAGCCCAATCCAGAGACCTCCAGAGGGCTTTCAAGCAGCACAGGGAAGCTGCAAAGCAGAAAAAAACCTGGTTGCCCGGAGAACCCTCCATATAGTTGAATGGAGTCACATCACCCTTTTCGGTGGCATAAATCTGAGGTACTTGCTGTGGCAATTCCAGCTTGAAAGCCCGGGTGGAAACTGACTACATTTGGCTTCATCCTTGGGAGTGCCTCTGCCTGCCCCCCTCCCCCCCCCCCATGCCAGTGTCTGCTCGGACACCAGTGTAGCTCCACAGTGGGACCCACTTTTGGGGTTCCCTGTTGTGGAGCTGTGGGGTGCTCGAACACCAGAGTCTTCGCTTTCTCTAGTGGTGGGGGTGCCCCTTATGCTGGTGGAGAGGGCAAATGCACTGACACAGCCACACAGCTGTTCCATTGGCCCATGCCCTTCCCCCCATAGGATTGAGCTATAAATTGTAATTTCCATGTAACTTCCATTTTTAAAAGAAGATGTTTGCATCTTTCAACTTTAAGTAAGATTTCTCACTAAATATATTAGTTCAGCATTTGCAAAAGAGAGGCGTACTAGGACTCTCACAGTGGAGTGAAAATCCCACCCTTACTGATCCTCACTTCTCCCTATGTCGTTTTCACTTCTGCCTTTCCTGTAATTCACTGCTTCCTCCTTTCAGTCTTTGATCTTCCCTAAATGACAGCTTCCCCATCCCTCTCTTGTACCCTCTGACTTGGCTTTCATTCTCTCCTTGTCCTTGAGCCCACAGTTTCCCCTGCCACGCCCCCCCTCTACATTGGCTCTACTGCTCCCTTGTTTTGTCCCTGACCTTTCTCCTATTCACCTCCTCCTCCTCAATGTTGTGGTTACTTAACATATAACACATCATTATGGAGCAATCTCAGACAACCTTTCATTTTGTTTCAGAGAATCAGAGAATCCAGAGAAGATTGCTGGAGCAATCTCAGACAACCTTTCATTTTGTTTCAGAGAATCCAGAGAAGACTTTAGCATCCCCTGCCAGTCATCAGAGAAGCCACCTGGTATTCAGTTCTTGGCAGAGGGTCCTAAACAGTACAACCTGAGGCAGAAAGTTTGTTGCTGTGAGGAATCACCTCAGCAACCCACAATGCTGACTGAGAACTCTTGTTCTTTTTTTGTGTGTGAAGATATAGAAGACACCAACTTTCCTGTTTTGGGCTTTAGTTTCTCTTCAGTTTCTTTGCTTTTAAAACATTTAGTATCTTTCTGCAAGCCTGGAGGATTTCCTGACTTTTTTTTGAAACCTTTAACCCAGTTTTGGTTTGCTCTGTTGTGCATGTGTGTAGGGGTACGCATAAGGGTTAGATATATACATTTATTTTTGAGCTTTTTAATCCCACCTTTCAGTTATATTTATAGTACAGAAAGCAGTTAATGAGATCTAAAAATGTGTAAAACTACAACTATGAAACCAGTGTCTTCCCCCCCTTGCTTGGGAAATATGTCAAACCCCTAATATTAGAAAAATGCAATCAGAACTTACAACACAAAATTCTGCAAAGAATGTATCTGGTTAACGGTTGGTAAAAGCTTGATTCCAGTGTTTGATATCACCCTAGAAGGATAAAAAGTAAATGGATGTAATTAGTTATGGCTCAGAGGAAAACAGCACATAATAATAGATGGGATGTTGTCTGAATTTTAACAGCTGAAATGATTTCAGGGAGAAAAATCCTCAAGCTAATTTTCCCTGATTCATCACTCCCAATTATGGGCATTGCTTGATGGACGCTATGGTCCTGCAGGACATGAGGGTATTGCATTGAGAATTGTGGCAGCGGGATTCAACTGCCTTATTCACTACGCCATTATGCAGCTTGTTAGAAGACAGGAGCATTGGCCTACTGTTCTGAGCTCTTAGGCATTGTCAACAAAGTTGGCTGAGAGGAGACAGAACAGCTTGCTGACTCAGTTGAAAGGTGACCTGAGAGGACAACAAGGCCTCACCTGGCTCTATAAAGCTTTCAACTCTAGCCTGGCTTCACAGTCTGTGCAAGCAATATTTAAAGAGAAGACCAATCTAATGTCAGATTATATGTACCCTCCTCATCTGCTGCCTGCTCACAGCCTGCCTATTCAGTAGTTTCTGGTCCATCTGCCTTGACAGCGACTTGAGACAGTCAGCTTTCTGACAGTAATTCAGTCTTGGCCAATTTTGTGCAGCAAATGCACAGTGGGTTGCAGTCAATATAAAGGAACCCATTTTTTTTCCATTCAAACGTCTGCCGTGCAGGCAGCAATTGGAGTCCGTGGAAACAATCCTGGTTGCTTTTGCGCCTTCACACACTTCTCTCTTTTTAAAAATTTCCTGCTACACACGTGTGGCTACACAGGCATGCAGCAATGAACCCCCACAGCCATCCTGATCGTCCCACATGTGCAATTAAAAGAAAAAAAAGGGCCTCTCTGGAATAGCAGACCAATGGCAGGCAGATTCTCCCTGACTGTGGACAGTGCAGTGGAAGGGAGGAAAAAAAACACCTCCTGCCTGGCCGTTCGTGCAGCAGCAGCTCCAACCTGGGATTTTGCAAAAGGATTGCTGGCTTAGTGATTTTTGAAAATCCCGAGTTGAAGGAAATAAAATGGGGCTGACTCATTTTTGGGGCAGGATAAGTGCAAAGTCCCCTCCCTCTAAAATGGTTTACATAGCATCCTGCACCTGTTATATTTGCCCTGTGCAGAATTGGCCTCTGATTCTTGCTCTTTAAAACTTTGGATGTTTCAGCATTCTCCCCAGGAGATGAATGTGCTAGATGCGGGGAAACTTATAAAACTATAATTCTCATAAGAATTTTCTCTTTAAGAAAACGGGGTGATTTAGTGAAGAATATGTGGTGTGGATATGTCCTGGAAAGAGTAGTTGTTCACACTGCCCTTTCTTAAATGGCAGCCGTTCCTAAACCATCCATCTTTGTCTTAATTTTGACCTGATAAATAACTCTGTAGTATGCCAAATTGTAGGAAGGAATATTAACAATTTGAGATCTGCAAATGACACCATATTATTGTCTGAAAATAGGGAGGACTTGAAATGTCTACCAATGAAGGTTAAAGCAGAAAGTGCCACATCAGGATTACAGCTGAACATCAAGAAGACAAAAGTAATGACTACTGAGGAATTATTTGCTTTATTTCTTTGTTTTTACATTTATACCCAGCCATATCTCTGTGATTCAAGGCGGCTTACAAGGCAATCAATCAATACAATAAATATACTATAAAACATTTAAAACAGCATAAATACATAAAATTTAAAAACAAATACAGAGATGGTGTAAAAACAACCCAACATGGGAGCACAAGAAAAAACCCAACATGCACATGCTCATCTGAACAAGGACTGGAGATTATTTCAGAAAAGAAAGAAAGTCTGGCTGGCTCGATAGAAAAGGCCTGGTGGAACAGCTGTGTTTTACAGGCCCTGCAGAATTACACTAACTTGGTCCGATTCTGCATGGAGAAATTGCTCCTCTGTTGGCATGGGGAATGCCCTGATGCAATTAGGAATTCTGCACTGCCCCGGTGCTGCAGTGTGTCTGCCAAATTTTTGCCCTGGCGCTGCCCCACAGCATTGGCTTTGCTCCATGAATTTCTAGACCCACAAAGATTGAGGCTATTTTGAAATGCCCCCTTTGTTGCTCCAGTGGCTTCCGACGCCATGCAAAACTCCTTGATGGCAGAACCAGGGCCATTTTTCCCACCTCGCCACTCTGGCCTGCCCCACCAATGGACAGGCGTTGAGAATCGGTGCCCCCCCTTGCAGTGGGAAAAAATGGAGGGCGAAACCTTGTTTTTTTAGAAAGGAGGGAGAAACCTTGGACAGAAAAGCTGTGTGTGCAGGTGCCACCAATGGGAGGGGGGCGGTTTTCTCACACACACAAGGATTTCAATTTTAGACAGAGGTGGTGGGATTTTGCAAAAGGTAGTAGAGGAAGAACAGCACAGGAATGGCGATTCTGCCACACACGGAAGGCTTTTAGACAAGGGGGGCTGAAGGGGGCCAATCCTCAGCACCTGTTGTGTGTTCAGAGTCATTTAAAACTAGACTAGTGAAAGTGAGTGGGGGGAAGGGGGGGAATTCAGCCAATCAGAACACAGGAAATGGAGGTTGCCCACACATGCGTGGAAGACATTGCGGAAGAGCTTGCGGTGCAAATGGAGAAGCACCGGGCTCGTGAAGAAACTTTTGGGGCATAACATGCTGACCCTGCCACAAATCCCATGAAGAACCAGGGAGTAGTGCAGGGTCAACAGCAGGACAAAAAGCAGCATGGCAGGCATGCTCCCAGATCCACCACAGGGCATTATGACTGTGAAAAATCGGATAATAAAAAAACTGAAATTGTTAAAGATTTTCTATTCTTTGGTTCCATTATCAACCAAAAGCAAGACTTCAACCAAGAAATCAGAAGGGGGTTGAGGCTGGGATGGACAGCCAGGAATGAGCCGGAAAAAATTCTCAAGTGTAAGAATGTGTCAGTGGTGACCAAGATAATCCATATTGTACTATCCCCCATTACTATGTATGAGTGTGAAAGGTGGCAATGAAGAAAGCTGACAGAAAGAACGTTGATTCATTTGAAATGTTCAGTTGGAGAAGAGTTTTACGGATACGATGGACTGCCAACAAATGGGTTCTAGATCAAATCAAGCCTGAACTCTCCCTAGAAGCTTAAATGACCAAACTGAGGCTATCATACTTTGGTCACATTATGAGAAAACAAAGGCAACAATGCTAGGAAAAGTTGAAGGCAGCAGGTGAACAGGAGGAACCAGCATGAGCTGGACTGATACAATAAAGGAAGCCACTGCCAGCAAGACCAGAGCAAGACTGTTTATGATAGGATGGTTTTGGAGGTCATAGGGTTACCATAAGTTGGAAGTGACTTGATGGCACTTAACATACACACAGGATGTCAAATGAGAAGCTATTCCAACCCCAACCACTTTCTTCTCTAATGAAAGCTCAAGCAAGCAGTGCAGAGATGGATTTATACACAAGTCAAATAGGCTAAAGTTTAGGGACTTGGTTTTTTTTTAAAAAAAACATGAACAGTTAATAAACATTATTAAATCCCCATTTGTGGTAACACTATGGAGCCTCTAAAACATCATTTAGGGTCTCAGCATGCCTTAATCCACACCTACACAAAGAGGAAGAAGAACAGCACATGTAGAGAAAAAGTTACACCCTCTCACCGGTGCTATGGATAAAATTCCAAAGTGCCTGTGACAGCACAAGGAAGAATAATAAGGCATTCATGTATGAATGTGAGCATCAAGGCAGTGCATAAACTATTCATATGGGTATTCTAACTGACATCAGGATGAATGGAAGAGCCATTTCCATTCCAAAGTGAGTGCTCAAATACAGCATCCAAATAGAAGCATCAAATGTTCTGCACAGTTTCAGTTTGGCCATTCACATTCCAATGAGGGTTCATTATCCATCTCATTTTATATCCCCCAAGCATTTGCTTTACAGCAAACAGCATGAGAAAGAGCGCTTTAAATTGCTATGGCTGCAAGGATATGAAAGCTTATGAATTTTTGCAATTGTTATGGCTTGGAAGGAAAGGTTGCAAGTCCTGTATCTCAGCTGGCATGACGGGCTATGGCTTGGGTTGCTGACAGCACTGCATAGAAACAAATGTCTGATGGCCCCACCTAAAACCATGGTTGTAGTTCAGCACACTTTCATTCAGGCCCCTTTGGAAGGCCAGGCCTCTGAGACCACAATGAGCAGATCAGCATGGATTCGAAGAGCAACAACCAGTCATTCCAGCTCATAGCTATTGGCCAAATGAAAGGCTATCCCAACCTAGCCAGTAAAACCACTGAAAAATGGAACAATTACATTGGCTGTTTTTTTTAAAAAAAATGCAATGTGTTTTCTCTACAACATCCAAGAACTGGTCAGGGAAGGAGGCCTCTTAGAAAATACCATGTAGACAGCCAATAGCTAAATAACTCATAACTGAGTGTTTGTGTGTGGGCATGTGTGTGAATTACTGATGATTTATGGTGACCCCCCATAGGGTTTTCAAGACAACAGAGTAACACAGGTGTTTTGCCATTGCCTTCCTCTGCATAATGACCCTGGAATTCCTTGGTGGTCTGCTTAGCTTCTAAGATCTGGGGAAATCAGGCTAGCCTGAAGGATCCAGATCAGGGCAAATGGCCCAGTAACAGCAATTCCACTGAAATCAAGGGGATTCAGGGGGATATCTGATGAGACAATAGGATCCATGACTGGATTTTCTCAACATGTTTTAAATGGACATTACAACTGGATGGAATTCCAGTTCAGAAAAGATTTAACACTTTCAATGCTGCATATTTCCTGTTATGGACTCTGGAAGAGAAATAAGACAAGCACCCACTTTGCTCATCTTTTCCCCCTTCTATGCTATTTCCACAGAAAGATGATAGTTCAGTCCGTTGAGGTGCAGCAGTGAAGAAAATTGTATGCTTCTGCATTAGAATATAGTCTTGAACAAATATGAGAATTATTAATTTTCATGCGCTGCCTTTGTCAAAACCATCATTTTGTACATTATTGAACATGGAACTTTGATACAAGAGCATTTATGCCAAAATGTATTTTTGCTTTCAGACTTTCAAACAGATGGTGGGAGCAGGGCTAGGCAGGCACTAGGACTCAGATGGAGGATTCTGCAACAAAGAAGGTCTGCCATGTTTTGTTCTGTGGAAGATATGAGCTTCCTCCAAGGAACTCAGGGTGGCATGTATTGTCGAAGGTTTTCACGGCCAGATTCAACTGGTTTTGGTGGGTTTTCCGGGCTGTGTGGCTGTGGTCTGGTGGATCTTGTTCCTAACGTTTCGCCTGCATCTGTGGCTGGCATCCTCAGAGGTGTATCACAGAGGGAAGTCTGTTACACACTGTGTCCAGAGATATGAACTGGCAAAAATTTTATGAACTGGCAAAATTTTTGACTTCACAGTTGACTTCACAGTTACAAAGTCACATTGGACACGCAACACATTATGTTAAAGACTCAGTCCACTTCATCAAAAAAAATTAGCAATCTCCATCTCACCCCTAGCAACAGGCTTATCAGCTTTGATGTTGATGTAGCCTCCATTTTTAGTTGTCCCAATTAGTTAGTCACTTCATTTACAGACAGCCTTTCTTGCTTAGTTTCAAGGTCGATTACAAAATATAAAAAATCAATCAGGCAGCATAAGACATCCAATAAACAATGCAATAGGACTAGATTAAAAATAGCATTGCTATAAAATCAGGATTTATCATTCTTCTGCTCCTATTTACAACCCAATTAAAATTTTGAGGGTCTCTCTTATCTCAGACTCTCTCTGACAGAAAGCAACAGTGGACTGTTCATCAATAGTTATTACAAATTGGGGCCCTCGGTATTAAACATCAAAGTGCTTTGCTGCGTCATTACAAGCAAGCAAATGAAAATGCAATCACCTGGGCATTTAAGAATTTGCCTTCAATTTGACTCATCCAGTCTAACTAGCACCTGGTGGACCACTGCGAGTAGCGGAGTGCTGGACTTGATGGACTCTGATCTGATCCAGCAGGCTAGTTCTTATGTTCTTAAATATTAAAAAATAATGGTCCAAGTCAGTAACAGTAAACATAACATCAATAAATATAAAAACTTAAGAAGAGCCCTGTTTGATCAGAACATAAAGGCCAACAAAGAGCTCAGTGCTCTTTGCTATTATCTAGCAGACAGAAATAGTTCCAAAGGGAGATTTGCCCAGAGACACAAGGCCCCTTGGATAGAGATATAGCCTTACTATGTAAGGTCATGGCAAAGTTGCCTCTGTTCTCTCCAAACCTAAGAACAAGTCTCTGGTTTGAAAGATAACATTTTAGCATTATTATGTACAAAAAGGAAGAAAAAAAAATGTGAGAAGATGAGTCTGCTGGATCAGACCAAAATGCCATCTACTCCAGCATTTGGTTGACAGCAGAGGCTGGGAATCTCACAAACATGGCTTTAAATTAATGGACCAGGTTGATTGTCTCCAGCATGTTGTATGCAGAAATATACCACCTCTCTGCATGGAGGTTTCACTCCATGACTAATAGCAATGGATAAAACAGCTGTTAAACAGGTTTTCAAAAAACAAGCGGATAACAGGCTGTGGAAATTTCTGTATGTATGATTTATCTGAAAAGTTTCTGAGATAAAATCACAAGGCTGAATGGCATGGGCAGCAAGATGTTGCAGCATTCCTGGACAGAAGCCAAGATCTACACACTAAACAAGATATTTTCTCTTGGCTGCTTTTCCTGTGCTGTGCTCCTATGTCCTCTCCAGTTCTTTGGACCAGAGTCAGTAAGGCAATCAAGTCAATGGAAAGAATGGGTGCTCTGCATGTACCGTGTGCTAGAGTGGCACTAGAATTTGACCTGCGGCATGTGCCACCAAAGTAGGTGCATACTGCTGGTTTCAACCATCCCTATTTACCAGAGAGAGATATTTCTTATTAGTACTTCTTCCTATTAAATCACTTTCATTGTTTATCCTTTGGAAGGTTTTAAAAAATTGCTAGTGTGGATGAAGATGCAGAAGCTTCTGTTCCCTGGAACTACATTTTCATGGAATGGCAGCTATATGCACAACCAACTCCACTGTATGATTAAACTCTCTATTAACCCCCCCCCCCCGCCCCATTTAAAGGAAACTGCTATTAGTCAACTTTATTAAACATTCATCTGGGAACTCAGTGTAAATAAATATGTCTCTGCTCCTCTGGTAGAAAAAATGAGCATAGAGGTGGGCAGGCAATGATCATTGGTGTAGGAATAGAAGTGCCGCAAATACACCAGAATGCTCCAGTTTTCCTCCGCGACATATTGGGAGGTATGGCATTGCTGTAGAGTAACACTTTGGGTACAGTCCTAAAACACTTTCCCACTGAATAAAATGGTATTTACTTTGGAGTAGATCTGCTTAAGATTACTTTCTCATAGAATCATACAGTTAGAAGAGACCCCAAAGGGCCAACAAGTCCAACCCCCTGCAATGCAGGAATATACAATCAAAGTACTCCCAACAGATGGCCATCCACCCTCTCTTTAAAAACCTCCAAAGATGGAGACTCCACCATACTCTGAGGTAGTGCATTCCACTGTCGAACAGCCCTTACTGTCAGGAAGTTTTTCCTGATGTTTAAATGGAATCTGTTTTCCTTCACCTTGAACCCATTACTTCTGGTCCTAGTCTCTGGAGCAGCAGAAAACAAGCTTGCTCCCTCACCAACATGACATCCCTTCAAATATCTAAACATGGCTATTATGCCACCTCTTAACCTTCTCTTCACCTAACTAAGCTTGCCCAGCTCCCTAAGTCTCTTCTTGTAGGCAGGGATTCCAGATCTTCTACCATTTTGGTTGCCCTCCTGACTGGACCCATTCCAGCTTGTCAATATCCATCTTGAATTTGGGGTGACCAGAACTGGACACAATATTCCAATATTCTCTCCACCTTTTATATTTAACATACACAGATCTTTTCAAGGAGGAGATAACTATGGGGAATATACACATTCATTGCGATAGTGTTCTAGTGCCTAAATTACAAATGCAAAGCCATTCTGGAAACAAGAAGAAACTGATGCTGTAACCCAAAAAGCCAAAACATATTATAGGGCAGACACTGCCTCTTTTTACTCTTCTAATGATGCTTGTATCTCTGAAAAGGGCATCACATTGCCATTTGGAAACACTGCCCCTTGGCTTGGGCTCCACATTAGTAATTAATAACTTTCTCCTGGGGTTGAGAAATCTCTGGAAGCAAGTCAAGGACATACATTCATAGGGAAAAAGATGTTCAGGCACCTACCAATCTTTATCAAACTCTAATAAACTTTATTCAATAGATAACCAGGCAAACCATTTTTTGGCCAGTTTTTTCAATCTTGATACCTTATTAATGTGCATGGATGCTTTATTAATTAAGCTCTTTCGTCCGCTTCTCTGCAATGCTCCGTGTCACACAGTGACTTTGCAGTGGGGTCTGCTCATGTTTCCTTGTTTATACATGAGGAGGTCCCCCATTGCCTGCTGCACAACTTGAATGCCCCAACTGTCAGGTCATTCCCTTGTCCACTACAAGACTGAATATTGCTGGATTTTTTCTGGAGCCCTTTTAATGTAATATTGGTATTTCTCATGTCAATATTGTGCAGGCTGCTATCATTGTTTTGTTTTTTTAGGGAAATGCCAGCCCATTGATCCCTCTCAGGAGGCCCCCGGTCCACTCCTCACAGGGAACAATTACATTAAAAGGGCTCAAAAAAGAGAGAGATAAAAGAAAAAAGAAAGTCAGCAATCATCAATCTTGCATAGAATGGGGGAGCAACCCGGAAGGAGTGAAACCCTGAAGCTAGGGGGAACATCAGGGATTCTCCACTCTTGCTAATGGCAGTATTTTTGGTGCCACGAGTAGGATTGTGTCAGTACAGAAATCTCTTCCCCTGAGGCAGAGGACCAGTGAATAACCCACCTTTATTTTTCTAACATGAGAGGCATCAGAGCTGTAACCTATTTGGAAATCATGCCTTTATTCAGTAATTGTAAAAAGCCACTCAAGGTTTCTCAGTGGAGCGTGCAGCTCTGATGAAATATATGGGGGTTGCTCCATCCTTCTTCAATTCCATCCCATCAGCAGATCAGCATGAAACAAAACCAGGGCTAGAATGGACTGGTATCATGTTTGTAAATACAATTCCATGCAGGAATGGGAAAAAAATGACAAAACCCGCACAGCCATCTGGCATCAGGTGTAGATGGTGAATTAAAGTGACAAATGGCTGCCTGCCTTTCTTATAGGCCTCAGCGCCTACAAAACAAATTGAAATCTTAAGGCCACTTTTGTTTCAGAGGTTGAACAATAAATTAGAACAGGAGAAGGGAAGCTGCCACAGAAGGCTGCAGAGACTTGAGTCAGTTACACATAGTCAGCCTAATCCACCTTGCAGGAGGTGTTGTGAGGATGAAATGGAGGAGAGGAGGACAATGCAAGCCCGCTTGTGTCCCTATTAGGGAGATAGATGGGATATCAAAGCAGTAAATAATAAGGTAAATTATATTCTCAAACTCCAATCATGAAACTTGGGGAAGGCCTGCTTGGCATACAGAACTTTCCCAGTCCAATCCTTCAGTTCTCCTGTTAAAAGAATCTGCCAGCCGATGGTGTGAAAGACCTCGACCTGAGATCCTGGAGTGTAGCTTACAGACTAGAAACACACAAGCCAAATGCCTGACGCAAAATGAGGCAGCTAGCTACATGTGTTCATGAGAAGCTTGATTTTGTATCTCTCTGATGTGAGTCAGGGCGGCCAGGTGTCTACTGAAAGCTGACTGGGAGGGCTGTGATTCAGTGGCAAAGCACCTGTTTATCATGCAAAACGTCCCAAGTTCAGTTGCTAGCATCTCCCATTTAGAACACTCCAGCAGTACATTATGTAAATACAGGGCTGACCCAAGCATCCACTCACCTACTGGCTAATTGGCCTGGTTGTGTCTGCCAGGAGACTCAGCGCTCATTTGTCTGTGGATGTGGCATGAGAAAATGGGAGGGGGAATTGCATCCAAATCCCACTTCCAGGCAACATTCTAGGACCATTTATGCACTTCTGGTCTCCTTTGAATTGAGCATACATTCACTTCAGATTGGATTCTCAGTTCTGCATACTTTCCCCCTTCTTCAAAACTAGTTGTGCTCTCTGATTAGAGAATCTCCACAGTTTCCGAAATTGAAATTGACATGATATTTATAATCTAGCAAAGTTATGCTAGACTGAATGCTAGTAAGGTTTTAACATAGTCAAATGCAAACTAGGGTGGTAAGTGAGAAGTTCGAGAAAGGAATCAGGTTGGTTTTTGTGCTGTGGGGAATACCTTGAAGTACTCTCCTTAGTATGGCTATTGTTTCTCTGGAACACCCTATCCATGGCTGAAGATGGGAGCAGGTCTTTCCGAGCTGCAAGCATTATTTATATGTTAATCCCGATGCTGGGGAAGGGAGGACCAGGCAAGGTAATTTGTCCTTGTGGGTAACTCAAGCCAAGTAGGAATGTGATTCCCATTTTGGCACTGCATGCAAAGCTCCCCAAAGATTGGCATGGTGGGTAGAAAACAGGTCCCCCCACTCACCATGGGTCAGTCTGGTAACAGTTTTACCATTTTGTTATGGTTTCTTTTTTTCTGTTATGGTTCTGTTTATGGTTTGTTTGTTTTTTATCCTGGAAAATGTTAGTATTTTATATACTGGTATGTCCCCTTATAAAATATGGAAGTGCACATCATCTCTAAAAATAGAAGATTAAGCTCCTGAATTAAAACCATCTTCCTAGCAGCAAAGTTTGCCCATACTGTAGTACTTGGGAACTGGATATCACAACATTGGGGCTGATTCCGAGTTAGTGAATCATACCTAGTGATCATTTAGCTAAGTTGGATCTTATAACTCTCTTCTGTTAAGTTTTCAAAGGAAAAAAAGGAAAAAAGACTTCCTGCAGTGGAGAATGATTTTTCCTGATGAAGAAAGGCCTCATCTGATGGGAAAAAAATTTCGACGGAAGGTTGTCTCTATTGGAGGAAAACTTGGTGGAAGAGAATTTAGGATTCAATTTAGCTAAAGGGAGTCATAGAATCCAACTCCATATTGCTAACAGCAAAATCTTGACCGTGTGTGTGTGGTTGTTAGAGATGAATCCAACATTCTCACCAGAATCTCTCTTTGGGATCTGGAGTTCCAAATTGCCTGGCTTTGTTTTTAAATTACACTAATACAACCATTTTTAAAATTTCTACATTTTGCACAGAGCATTCTGCATGTTCCAACTGGTTCATCCTTCTATTCATTTGTATTTTACAAACATCACCACTGGTAAAAGTTTAAACATAACCAATATGAATGTGGTTGTTATTTCACCCAAGGCACTAGGGGACATGTTCACATCAGTAAAACACCACACAGAAAGAATGTTGATGTAATCAATCATATGAAGTTTATTTTTGGAGTGTTTTACCAGTTCACACATGCTCATCAGCAATGTGTGTGTTGCGGGAGAGAGTGAATATGAATTTGATGAACAGAAACCTGTAGCAAATTGCACATGCTCCAATTCCAGAATTAATTTTAGAATTTCTCCTAGTTAAACTGGAATTAAGGAGAAGACACAACATAAAGCAAATTTCAATGTGTGAAGGAGTGGAATGGAGGAAATCCTCTCACCCTATTCATTTTCTAGAAAGGTCCTAACCCTGTCCTTTCATTTTAATAGAGCTCAATGGATTTCATTAGTCTTTCTTTTTCTTTCAAATCACAACTGAAGAGATATTATCGGTTAGAGTCAGGTCGGGTGCTAACAGCAGCATGAGTATTTTCAGATAATACTTTATTCTAAGGGTGGATTTAATTATCCATGAATTAAGATGGAAACCCCATAGGAACAGATGTGGCAAGCATGTTGTGAGACCTGGATCCTTTGTGAAGAATGCTATTTAAATGAATGTGGAATTAAACTTGACTATCAAACGAATTCTTATTAAGAGGCAGCTTATCACCCAGTGCTGCATATAAATGGAAATACTGCTAATGGTTTTCTGTCTTTTGCAGAATGAAGAGTTTAAATGTTCTCTGTGTAGGTGGGAGAGAAAGAGAGAGGTGGAGGAGGAGGAGGAGAAAAAAGCAGGAATTACTTTCTTGGCATATCTAGAGGATCATGGAATGGGTATGCTTTGCCCAGTAGTTGCCCAAGTCTTGACCCAAAGATAACAGTACAATGTCCAATCTAGAGATCACATGCCCCAATGCCACAAACAAGATCTATTCTACCCACGAGGCCAACTGATGTATCTCTATCCATGCTACAATGCAATCTAGATCCCACAACTTGTCGGAAAAGGTATTTTGATGCATATTATTGCTCAGTAGTATATCTGAGTCATGAATTCAAGGGGGTTTCTTACTGGCTATTTTTGCTGTGTTTTCTCACATTGATATTATGGCACCCCTTCAGAGTTCTATTTTGTGTGCCATGTTGGTTAACATCTACATGACATCTCTGGCAGAAATCAAATAAAGGATTTAGTATAGGACACTGAGCTCTATTTCTCTTTTTTGTCATGTCAGATGATTTTCTGAGCAGATGTCTGGAGGTGGTAATGAACAATTAACAAACTGGAGCTCAACCCAGACAAAGCTACTGTTGGGTACAAGAGGACCACTATTGATAAAGACACTGACAAAATCCACCTCTGCCAAATGATTTCCAAAATGTTAGCATTTTGTATTACTAGAAAGAAATACATACTGGAGTGAAACTTAAAATGTTAGAATCCCGCATTATTTCAGAATCATGTTTTTGGACTTCATGCAGAAAAAGAAATATAAAAAAGAATATAAGGCGCCCATTAAGAACTAACTTGTTGTGTTCCAAATTTTTTTAAAATAGACTCTAGAACACAAAGGCTTATAGTGCAATCCTAAGCAGAGTTATATCCTTTCAAGTCTATTGAAATCAGTGGGCTTAGAGAGGTGTAACTCTATTTAGGATTGCACTGCCGATTTTGAAAGGGAAGAGGGGGTGTCTACTTACTATGTTTCAGAAGAACACAATTGAATTCTTATATTACCCACAAACAGGATCATAAAAGTGTTTTAAAAATGTTTTTGGCTCGAAAAGGGCTAATTTTGAATGGGTTTCCATTATTCTTGTTATGCTTCAAAACCAAAGCCAAAGCCAAAACGCTAGTTCCTTCTATGCCAAAAAAACCCCACCTCTTTTTTTTAAAGCACAGAAATGGCTAGTTTTGAAGGGTTTCTTTTTTATACAGTACAGGAGAGTGGCTGTTTGCATTTTTTTGGAAAGGCAACACAAATAAATGAAATATTTTTTTCTTTCAAGGAAGCTATTGCTTTAATTTTTAAAGTGTATTTATAAATCTTAAAACTATACACTTTCTTCCCCTTTTGCACAAAATCCGTCTGAAATTCTCCTTTGTTCCTGGAAGACAAGTGAAGTCAGAAAATAAAAATGGAGCAGAACTAAAGGAATTTGCACATCCCTAGTTATCAAGTTGTGTCTGATGGGAATGCACAGGTTGGCACCTCTGCTGTGGTTTAGGTTCCACCTCATCTCTAGCTGCTTAAATGACATCTTCATTATGAAAAGCTGCTCCTCTTCTTGGAATAGAAGGACCTTTCAACAATTAATCAGGCTCCAGTCAGGTGGGCTGATCAAGCGTAGTGGACTGTATGCAAACCTGCCTTTAAAGACCATTCAGAGACTCCAAATGATTCCAAATGCTGTAGAAACATTGCTAAGTGAGCTAAAGCACATTATCACGCTTACTTTGCATTTTTTTCAATAGCTCCTAGTCTATTTCCATATCCAATTCAAATGTTGCCTTTGATATGCTGGTGGTGGAAAGTGTGATTAAGTCACAGCTGAGTTATGGCAATCCCATAAGGTTTTTGAGGCAACACACATTCAGAGGTGGTTTGCCATTGTCTGTGTCTGTGTCACAACCCATCCAAATACTAGCCAGGGCCAACCCTGTTTAGCTTCCAAAACCCAATGAGATCAGGCTAGCCTGGGCTATCCAGGTATACACAGCCCTAAATGACTTTGGCCCAAGGAACAAAAGAATTGCCTTCTTGTTGATAAGCCCACCTTTCTTACTTTCTCTCTGTCTTCTGTGGTAAGAAGGGAAATGATCAGAGACAGGGCCTTTTCTACCACCACACCTCTGGAAATCCCTTTGTTGAGAAGTCCATCAAGTACTGTTGCTCTTGGTGTTCTTGCAAATACCTTTTCATTTCCACATCCCTTGGGTTATCTTCTCATTCGGGCTTAGCTGTTTTAATATAACTGGAATATTGTTTTGTTTCCAGTTTTCCAGTTTTAATCGTTTAAATGTTAAAAATCGTGTTATTGTATTTTATTGCTCATGAGCTGCTTTGAACATTTTCTTAGAAAAGTAGGATATATTTCAGAGCATACACACACACATATACACATACTGTTGTCACTTCTGATGTAGAGGTGAACATGTCAGATAAGGATTCAGGAGACCCTTGTTCAAATCCCCATTCAGCCAAAAATCTTCCCAGGTGACCCTGGGATAGATACTCTCAGTCTAACCTATTTCACAGGTTGCATGAGAATAAACTGGAGGAAGAAAGAATCATGCATGCCACTATAATCTCTCTGAAAAAGGGTGGGGAAAGTGCAATAAATACATAATAAAAGTAGGCCAGAGGTTCATTCTAGCATAGGAGAAGGCATGCACTTAGCTTTCAAAGAACTAAACAAAGGTCTAGATCCTATGATCCATGGAAACAAGTATGATGGAACTTTCAAGCGTTCCTCTTCCTCAAACAGTCCTTTTTAACCCTAGGAAAATGTATTTGTAGGTCATGGGATAGCCACTCTAGTCCCAAGGCTGAAGTAGCGAGTAGGAAGAGTGTGAAATCACTTTCTCTCCTGCCTTCCATCACGGCAGTTTTGTCACCTTCCCATTCCTTGCTATAGCCTCATGACCTGTGTGGCTATTCACATGGGACCTGCGAACCAGGAAAAAATTTTTTCAGTCAGAAGGTCTGTTGAGGGGAGAGGAACTTGGGAAATATCCTTAACCATCAACATCTTCCACAGAAGCATGGTATCCAACTTTGAGTGTTCTTCAAGAAGCAAAAAAGATACCTAAAAAGTGGCTCCTTCCTTACACAGGGGAGGGATTGCCTCATTGCAACTGTTTAAAAACAGAGGCACACTCGTTTTTAGTGACAGTTGAGCATTCCTTGGAATTCTTAGTTGTGCTCATAGTGGAGGAGTTTTCAGGTTCTAAACTGCTACCAAAGGCTTTTAAACCCAGATCATAATGGGCCTTTCCCCACTTACCTTCTGCTGCGCGCTACTCAGGCCAAGTAGCGCGGGGTCCCCCGGCACTCCCCACTACAGGGGCTGCGACAATGCAGCCACCCCGACGCTGCCGCTGTCACACACCCTCAGCACGGGTCATTCCTGGCGCTGGAGAAAATGGTGCCTTTTGACGATGTGGGGAAGCCAGGGAGCGCGCTAGAAATGACGTGCGCAGTGAGTAGCGCGCAGCGACAGTGGTAGAGGGAAAAGTGGGGAAAGGCCCAATGTATGCTGGGGTGATGAAGGAGAACAAAATGTGTTACACTTCTGTAGTGATGTCATGGGCAAAACCCAAAAGGATCCCATCAGATTAAGACAACCACTACTCAGTGCCCTCCCATACTCAATGGAAGTGTTAGTTGCAGAATAAAAATTACATTTTGCAGTAACAAATAGCAGTGGGAAAATGGGCTGTATCTTTATCCAAGTTGCAATCTTAAGGAACAATAATAAAAGTGCAGCAAATGAGCCTTGCAATAATTGTTTGAAAAGACCTTTTATGAGAAATAATTATACAACAATGAAGTCTCAAATACTTACAAGTACTTGAGGCTGGGAAGAGTTTGGAAGGCATCTTGCTCAATAATTTCCAGATTGACTGCTTTCTCAATTTTTCTGTGAAAAAAAAAGGAATTTGAACTGCAAGGACTAGATTTTTTTGTTAATTTTTTTCCTGGTAATGGCTAGTATGGAATTTTATTTTTTCACTGTAGCTAAACATTAATGTTTTCCTTAAGGTGTCCACCCCTGACACCCAGATCTTTTTCTTTGTTAGTGAGCTATCATACTACTGAGTTTAATAGAGGTGATAAGAGATGAGGTTCTAGATTCCAGGCAAATTTAAAACAAGTCTCTAGGTCTAGAGAGTATATTATTGAAGGTTCTTAAGGAGCTCAAATGTGAAGCTGCTGATCTTCTAATCTAAGCAATACATATAACTTGTAATCAGCCTTTGTACTGAAGGACTGGGAAGTAGCAAGTGCCACTTTCTAATTATAAAAAAGCGGTCCAGAGGAGATCTAGGAAATTACGAGCCAGTTAGCCTAATGTCTGGGAAAATGAATAGTAAATGTCTGGGAAAAGGAATAGTAAATGTTACTAAAAACAGAATTATTCAGCATTTAGATGAAAAAAGCTTGCCGAAAGCAAATCAGTCTGGTTTCTGCAAATGATTTCCTCCCTCAACCACCTTTTGGAATTCTTTGAGAAGGCTATTAAACATGAGGTCCAGTAGACATTACATACTTTGACTTCCAAAGGCTTCTGACAAAATACCTCAACAAAGATCTCTGAGTGAGCTTAGCTAGCATGGGATAGAAGGACAGAGCCTTTTATAGACTAAAAATTGGTTAAATGACAAGAATCTATGAATAGGAATAAATATTCTTAAAATAAAGTGAAGTAAGCTGTGAGACCTCAGAAGGATCACTTTTGAGAACTGTTGAGAACAACGAAAATGATTAAGGGATTGAGACATCTTTTATATGAGGAAAGGCAAAGAATCAGATTTTCAGTTTAGAAGAAAAGATTTTTAAGGGGGAACATGACAGAGGTTTATAAAATAATCCATGGGGCAAGAATGTAGATTAAGAATTCTTCTCACTTGTTGGAATATGGGGCTACCGGATGGGCAATAGATTCAGGACAGATAAAAGCAACTATTTCTCTACTCAATGAATAATTACATTGGGGTGTTCAGTACCAGAGAATGAAGCATAGATGGTTTTAAAGAGGGCAAGACAGATTAATGGAGGATATTTCCTTCAATGGCTACTAACCTTAGTGACTAAACTGAACTTTTGCATTCAGAAACAATGAACCTCTGAATGCTAGTGCTAGGAGGTGGCTGCAGGGGAGGACTTGTTTGTTGGCTCTAGTCTAGTTGGCTCTGGTCTAGTCTAGTGTGATACAAGATGCTGGACTAGATTCTGCAGGTCTCTTTTTATGGTCACCAGTGACTTAGATTCCACCAGTTTATATGAGAAGTTGAGAGGAGGCTGCCCCAGTGTGCAACAAATTACAGACTTACATGTGATCTCATTTTTGATTGCAATGGGAAAAATTCAGCAGGAGGAAACAGACACTGGTGCTAGAAAACTTAGTTGCTTTTTGCGCAAGGGAGAAATGAAATCAAAATGAGGATAATCAAGTCAAGCCAGACAGTTTGGGAAATCCGGTCTCATCTTTACTTATAGTGTCCCCATCCTTCAGTCCTATTTATTTACTCACATTTCCAGGAGATTGGGAAGGTCAGAGAACACATTCGATTCTATCTTTTGCAAGACGTCATTCTGAGAGATTTCTCTGTCAAGAAAATGGAAAGATAAGCCCAAATGACCTCTGCATTTGTCGAAAATGCCAATAGTACAAATACGTGCGAACTGCCAGCTTTTAAGAGTTCACTAATTCGGAACTGACAACCATTAAAACACAACATTGCCAGGAGGCTCCTTGTTTACACATACAACAGAATGAGAACGTACTGAGATGACAGACATCTGAGGTAACAGAATAGATTACAACATTTCAGAGTGTATAATAATGAAGAATATCATTTTGGAATGCTTCCCCATATGAAAAAAAATCTCTATAAACACAAAAGTTGCACATTGAACAAAAAGCAAAATATATTTTTTCCATACTTTCTCTTTACAAGGGGGTTTTATACAAAGGAACATGCTTATCAATCCCCTGAAGAATGAAGTAGTGCCATGGAAGTTGACTGGGTGACTTTAGGCCAATCACACACTTTCAGCCTATCCTGCCTTGCAGGGTTGTTGTGAAGATAAAATGGAAAGGAGAAACAATGCCAGATGCTTCGGGGCCTCATTGGGAAGAAGGTGGGTATATATAAAAAAATAAACATGTAGATTATTCTGCCACCTCATTCCTCTGCATATGTGAACCACGCATGATTCATATATGTAGCATATGGAGTAGAATGAACCTCTTCAGATTGCAGTTGAAGGAATACTTTTTTTGAATGCTCTCCTGTGTTAAAAAAATCATGTAAGCAGAAAACTAGTGCAGAAGAAGTCTATCTTATAATCCCTTTCTCTGAAGTGCTAGTTTCTCTATGCAGGAATCTTTTTAGATTGATAAACTATTAAAAACATCCTTATTAGTAGTATGAAGTGGCACAGTCTGCTATGTCTGTAAATGATGTCAAGTTGCAAATGATATATGGAGACCCAGCAAGGGGCATTCAAGTTGAATTGAGAAGCAGTGGTCTGCTGTTTCCTCCCTCCTTGGTAGTGTCCCACCCAAGTACTGACCTTGTAGCAGCTGAGATTGGACAAGATCAGGCTATCACTGGTAGTGATATTAATAGTAGAAATGACAACTGTCATGAATATTCCTCATACAGAATGTGGCCAGCTGAGATGTTAGATTGAGGTAAGCTGGTAACATTTTTTCCAGCAAGCAAGAAAGAGAAGAATCACACTTTAACTAACCTTATAAAAATGTAGAGAGTGAATGGAAAATGCTAAAAAGGAAGGGTATAAATTACCCACTCACACCAAGAAACACCATTAAGAGGAAGTTCTATTGCTAATTCCACTACATTACACATTATGATGAAGCTGGGAACAGCAGGTGCTCTACAGCAACACAGTATATTTCAAAGGTTTTTTAAAATCTAAAATGGTAAATTAAACAAAACTTTAAAAAACCCATTCCAACTCATCTCCTATAAAAAACATGTATTCAAGTTTATGAGCTGTCTCCTGCAATTTACCCAAGCTGAACAAGTCAATGATTCCTACCTCCTTGAATACAAACCCCTCTTAAAATGATCATTTTTATTTGAAACTCTGTTCGGTTCCAAGTAATTATTATCTTTTTCTTATAATGTAATAGGGAAAAGATAGTACTCTGCAAAGAGTGGGGAGGGAAACACCATAGCAAGCATGAGAAAAAACAGTGGTATTCAGTGGGTTTTTAAAAATCTTCTGAACACTGATTGGAATATCAACTGATTTGTTTAGATCAAACAAATCTTCAGATGAAACATTTTCCAGACAGAATTTTGTTACCTTCTTTCTTAAACCTCCACTGCATTCACTGTCCCTCGGTCCCTGGTTTTTTTTTCTGACTTCAGCCTTCACTTTTCACTTCCTTCCACCTCTCTCCCCACTAGAACTGTGGTGTTACCACATTAGAGCAATTTATGCAATGACAGAGGTGGTGCTGAGACCCTTTTACTGTACAGCTTTTCCATTTCTTCAGACCAGCTCAGCCAATCACTATCAAAGGCATCACTACCACTTCTATCACCAACAAATCCTCACAACTATTCTACCACAATACAATGTAAAATGACAATTACCTGAGTTGACTTGTTCGGTGTGATAACCAGTCCAGTACATGTCATATTCATATAATGACTTTGGTGGTTCCACCAATTAAGGTCATGACTCAACCAATGTTCCAGAGACTTTCCAGGAAGACACAAGAATTTGTTTTGACATTTGATAGAGCATACACACCAGATCACTGTCCCCCGAGAGTTTAAAATAATGATACTATGTGAGCACTTCATGAAAGACAAAGAAACAGTTTACCTGGTGATCGTTTCCCTGGTATCAAGCAGTTCAAAGGATGTCAAATGAATCCATTCTCTTCCCTGACCTTTTAAAAATGGTATTGTATCCCATTATCACTAAACTTCATGATAGGTACATATTTTAAATATGAGATATTTCACATCTGAGTTCATTAAGAACTCTTGGATGAATATTGTGCGAGCTTTAGAAAAAACAGTGCTCATGAGCTCTTATCCATCAACATTCCCTTCCATAAAAATAAGTAACATCAGAAATTGCTTCTTTTAAACTGCATTTTTTTGGGGAAGGGAACTACATGCTAAATAAACTCACAAAACTCAAAACAGGTGAGCTGTTGTGTCACCAGAACTTTACCAAAAGTTATTAATCACTGCAGGAGGAAATAGTTTTTAATTGAAGTACTTCCTGTTGCAGCCCCTGTTCAATCCACCATTGTGGCTGGATCCAGTAATAGTGTGGAAGGCTCCCAGAGGTGTATCGAGGGAAATGGCACCTGAAGACAAATTGTTTCCAGGAGCCCCCCCCCCACTGCATCTGGGGGCAGGACTCCACCCCTGCCTCTGAGCTGCACCCCCTCCCCCAGGCTCCCAGAGCCTGGCAATTGGCAGCCCAGCTTCTGCCCCCCCCCCCTCTGGGGAGAGCAGAAAAGACTGCCGTCTGAGGGTGGGGCTCAGGGGGATGTGGCCATGTCCCATCATGCCCCAGGGGCATGATCACTCCCAAGTCCCGCCCCCATCCTCAGTGCTTATAAAAGCACCTCTTGGAAGATGGAGGGTGGCAGTCTCTACTGCTCCCCCCAGAGGGGAGGGCAGAAGCCAGGCTGCCGGGCTCCCAGGAGCTTGGCAGTGGGGGTGAGGGCGGCATCCTCCACCCCACCCATATCAATGACGATATGGGCAGGGACGAGGGAGCTCGAAGACAACAAAGCAGAAGGACTTCTTGCTGCCTCGTTGACTTCATTCTGGACCTATTCACATGGGGGGGGGGCAATTTTGCACCCCTATGTGAACAGATTAGTGGCACCCAGGGACAAGGGGTACCCCCCGTTCCTGGGCAGATACGCCACTGAGGACTTCTACATCCTCAGATTCACCTCCCTCCCCATTCAGTATAAGCCTACATGCTTTCACATCCGGCATGTGAGCTCCCAAGGGTGTCTGGTAGGCCACTGCGAGTAGCAGAGTGCTGGACTAGATGGACTCTGGTCTGATCCAGCAGGCTCTTTCTTATGTTCTTACCATCTTCCCCCGTTCCCCACTATGGCACAAGGAGAAGCAAGAAATCACAACTATTTCTGTCTCATGGACCATTTATATATAGCCTGTCCACCCACACTACCTATAAAGGGTTACAGTTGTGGTTCATCAGGCTTTGTCTGTTAAGTGGAAATGTACACCCACTCAGTCCCAACTGAAACTCTAGAAGGAAAAAGTTTTAGCCCAAAGTCTCTTGTGGCTAAATTAATTTTTTAAATGCATTCATCCTACAGCTGCATGGAATTTAGAAAGTTGGAAAATGAAAGCAACATAACTGGGGTAGAAGCAAGAGGGAACTTGATAGAAATTCAGAATTAATTTGAATGAATTATTTCTTAATTTCAAAAATCTCCATATATTTCTGGCCAACTTCCATAAGTAGCTTTAAAAATACCAGCATTGTTTCTTTTGGTGCATGACCTGGGAATTACCATAGCAACTTGTCTCCCAATTAGCCTTCAGCAGCTCACAATCAATATAATTAGACAAGGTCAGCTTCTGAACAAATATTATGGATTTTCTTAAAAGGCAACAGCACATCAGAGAAAAAATGTGGACAACTGAATAATTTTCCTCTCAGGGACAAAAGAGATTTTTAAATTGCACAGAAGTGGGTTTTTTGTTGTGCAATTGTGCAAAAAAAATTCAAAAATCCAAATAATAGCAACACACTGAAGTACATGATAGAAGGAATGTATGTGTATATAAAGTGCCATCAAGTCATAGTCAACTTATGGCAAACCCAGAAAGGGGCTTTCAAGGCAAGTGAGAAGGAGAGGGGGTTTGCTATTGCCTTCCTCTGCAGAGTATTCCTTCCCATCCAAGTACTGACCTGGTTAGGTTCTGCCAAGACTGGGCTATACCATACCACTTTCCCTCCTGAAGAAATGTAAATAAGACTTGTAACAGAGGAATATTTTCTTCATTCTTTACATTTGGGCATAGATTAATAGTGCTAAAATTAATGGCAACTATTTATAGAAAAAACACTAAAAAAACCTCAACCTAAGACAAGGTTATATAGATAGGAGTAGGCTTGGCTCACAGGGACACTAATTCAGTTCATTGGAATTAATTAATAGGCTGCAGATGCAGGCCAATTATGCAACACTATTTCTAGCATTATTTTAATTTGCTTCACCATCAGAGTGGGACAGATTTGCCAGTGAGCACAGCTTTGCCCTGGACATCTTCTCTCTGCCACAGCCAGCCGTCCCACTCCCTCGCACTACCATTCACATCTTCCCCTTCACCCCCGTCCATGTTGTCAATTCCTTCAAATCACAGAAAAGAAGCTCATTCACATGGGCTTAGCCAAAACACACTGACCTCTACATTTCCATATTGATATATTATCGATATAATAGCAGAGTGTTTGGAAATAACAAGCCTCTCTGTCCTCCAGAGGCAGCAGCGGCAGGAAGTGTGTGTGGAGGGGAGGGGGAGAGAATATCAGCACTAGAAGATGGTTACCTTCTTCAACAGCTTGTGGTTCAGGGAACTGCTTTGCCTTTTGAGGGGGTTATTTTCGGAACAGTAATATTGCTATAAGTGCAGTTTAAGGGGCTAAGCCAGCAATCTTGACTACTGGTTGTAATAAGATCTGTGCCTTTAAGAATTAGTTGATGGGCAGAGTTAAGGGAATCAGGCCTGGAAGAGTTCTCAGCAGAAAAGCTCCATAGCAAGGAGGGACAGCCTCCTCACATGTAACAGAGAAATGTGAGGTGACCCCATTACAAGACCACTGCGCAGAGAAGAGCCCTGAGGTAAGCATTCCATGTATAATGGGCAACAATGGCAGGATTCTAAGTATAACCAAGGCAAATTCAAAAAGTTTTGAGGGTAGTGTTTGGGGAGGATGCAATTTCCTGAGGGTGGAAGATTAAGTCTGAAACTGAAGAATGCCCTGCCACACACACAGGCAATTGGGAAGTTGTGCAATGGTGTTAAAAACTATCAAAAAATTCTGCTGAATTAGACTAATGGTCCCTCTAACTACCATTGTGTTTTCCACATTGGTAACCCATGTCACCTGAAAGACTTACAGACAGGGTCAAATCTACATTTTTTAAAGGGGAACAAAAGTACAAAATGATACCCCTATATGTTATATACATATTTTTCTACATACATATATAATGAATGTACACAATCAATAATTTATAAAAAAATATAAAAAATTATAAAACAATGTATAAAAATGATACATTATGTTGACCTCTGTGGACTTCTAATGAATAATTACACTTTTACATTATTTTATCTATCTATAATGATTGAACATTCCCTGAAGCTCTCTACACACATAAAAATCCAAATCCAGTTAGAATGTTTTTCAGTCTACTCTTTCCTCAGACATTTTTAAAAATAGAGTACCCATAATTTTGGCATGGGAAACACCAAACACACCTCATATTAGTTCGTAGATAAAGTAAAGCCCAAGAAAAACTTTATGAGGAAATTATGCTGTTAGAAACTAAAATGAGTAAACTGAAGCTACTATACATTAGTCACTGGAAATGACACACTGGAAAATAAAATAATGCTAAGAAGTGTTGAAGCTGGATTGACTCAATAAAGGAAGCCACAGCCCTCAGTTTGCATGACCTGAGCAAAGCTGTTAACAAAGGGACATTTTGGAGGCACATAACGCACACACTCAAGCCCTCCATTCTTGTCGCACTCCCTTTCCCAAGGTGTAAAATCAGACTCTTGGGGGGAGGTCATGTCTATCAGATGAGGGGGCAAGTCTACTTGTGGCCTTTGACAAAGCCAAGAATAACAAAACTCCCAGTTTTAAAATGGTGGGGGCAAGAAAAAGTCCAATTTGACTCCAGACTGCTCCAGGGCTTGCAGTGCCTCAGCAGACCACAAGGCAGGAGGGTGGAAAAGAAGGGTCCATTGGGATGCATTTTGAACCATTAATGGCCACCAGTCCCCAAACTCTTGTCCTCCTGGGAATGCTTAGAATATGTTATTGCCCCCCTCCCAGGAAGTCTCATGTGGCCAGAGTTTACCACAGCACTGTTAACACGTGTTCCTTGAAAGAGGGTATTGGGAAGATAAGGAATTGGAAGATTCTGCAGGTGGAAGAGTTGATGGGACCTTGGCTGAGGGAAGGAGTGAGATTAGTGAGGTCAAGGAAGGTTACTCACTGCATAGAACTTGACATCTTTGAACATCTCCTCAAGAAACTTTAGTTCTCCTTTTTGCTAACCATCATCAATTAACAGCTGCACCTTCAGCCTTACCGAGGGCTGTGACTCCCCTCTGAGGTCTGGGGTCTCCGTCTCTCTTCCCCTCCCTCTCCTAGCAGCAGCCTAATTGGGGGAAGGGGGCACACAAACTGCAGAATGAGCCATCTCTTCTATGCAATTTAGCCTTCCCCATATCCTAGCAGCAGCCTAATTGGGGAAATGGAGGGCACATGTGCTGCAGAATGACTCACCTCTGCTGGGACACTGAGCTTTCTCCAACTCCTAGCAGAAACCTATTCAAGGGCATGCACTGTAGGATGAGCCATCTCTTTCATGAAATTGAGCCCCCTCTCCTAGCTGCACCCTAACTTGGGGAATGTGGCTTCCATGCTGCAGAATGAGCCATCTCTTTCGAACAATTAAGCCTCCCCCACCTCCTGCCACCATCTCTTCTCTGCCTGCCACATGGGGTGCCTGCCTCCCTTGCCTCCTAGATCTGACCCTGCCTACAGAATGGGAACACAGGTCAAAGCCTCCTCCTGCTGCTTCTCTCAGCAACTGGTATTCAGAAGTGCACTGCATCCAAACATGGAATTTGCATTATAACATGATCACTTGACTTTTCCTCCTTGAATTTGTCCAGCCCCCTTTTAAAACCATCTAAACCAGTAGTCAACAAGTACTATAGCAATTGTTGCAATAGGCAGTGTCTGGTGTACAAAGAGTAGGAGAACTGATTTTAGTCAGCTTCCACCTGGACTTTAGGCCAGGGAACACCGCAGCCAGTCCTATGAGTGGCCAGGACTTCTTTTCTTTTGGCTGCCTCCCCATGCTGCCTGAAGGCCCTCTGGAGATGGTGCGGCAATGCAGCAGCGGTGTTGTCCCTAGCTGCCAGGGGTTTGTGGATTGGGATGCCTGGGCAATATTCTGCTTCTTCTTGGAAGTTCCACAATCAGACTTTCGCGCTCTCTCTCTCAGCTAATGATGTAGCCAGGAACGTATCTCTGTCTCTTTTCTTTACTATCAGCTATGCTAGTTCCTGCACAAGTTTGTGCATTTCTGCTAGTTAATTATTCTGCCAACAGCAACATGTGTATCTGACTATACCCTTCTACTTTCACCCGTGTAAGCAAATGCATGCTTCTGTAAACTTCTACTGGAAATTTTGTTCCTCTACTGTACTAACATTTTACTCTATTCCACTCCTCTTTAATATTGTTTCAGCTAAAAGACTTAGTAAAATGATTTCTTGTACTAGAAGACGTGCATTATATTCTACCCTCTCCTCAAACGCTCCTCCGGTTTCCAACTCATATCTAGATTCTTCACTTGAAACTTACCATGCAGAAGTTCTAGCTAAGATAAGCTTTACCTGGAGAAATGTCACCAACAGCTACAGCTAGGCTGTAACATGATGCTCCCTTAAGGGGCACTGTTGCATTACAGTTCAGCAAGTACTGCTTTTGGACCTGAGACATCTAAGTTCAAATCATTGCTAAGTGAACTATTATGGGGTTCTCCCCAGACAATTCCTTAGGCTAGCCCACATCTGAGAATTGTCATAAATGTAAGTAAGATGAAAGCTGTAAGACTTTTTAGTGAGAAAAACTCATTATCTTCTGTAATAGAGAGGGTTGGCAAATGAGTCAATTGTCTAAAATGAATGCCTTGCAATTACAATACAGAGGAATCTGGCAGTCAACTCTAAGACTTCTCTTGAGCCATTGTCTAGAAGGAAGAGGGGTTTCTGTTGGTCTGTGAGAATACTGTTGTCAAACAACAGAGGTGCCAGGAACTTTCACCTAGCTACATTGTATAAAGGACAATGGTATAGGTCGGATATGATGAACTGACTCTTCCCTATTCATGTTACAATGCAAAGCCTTTCATGGCGTGGTATTTTCATCTCCCTTCCAGATCTCAGGGAAGATGGCATGATGTTGCATCTCACCAAGGAGATTGTAAGTCGGAGTTTGAGTTCAGGAAGTAAATATAAATAGTTGGATATATTTGTTTCCCCAAGGAAATGCCAAGATACAAAGGCCAGCAGAATCTGCTAGCCTGATCAATCAGTCTCTGATACTCTAAATCAACAGTCTGTCTCTGATTCTGCTAAACACTTCATTAGAGGACAGCATAGTTAAAGAGTCTACCAGAAGTCCAATCCTTCCTAGTTGGCCCTTAATATGGGTCCACCATTCCAAGGAATGCAGTATAGTTATGACCTGGTATGAAAGACTCTCGCTCTCATGGGTCCAGTATTTAAAGATGATGCACCAGGCCCTGGTTTCAAGTAGATGCTGTCCAGTTTCCAGACATAGAGCAGCACAGGGCCCTGAATTGAGGCAAGCCAAGTGCTTTATTAGACTGAATACAGTCAGGAAATTAGACTGAATATATTCAATGTCCCATTTTTTTGTTAGAGTCAATTGTCAGAGTCAATTTTTTGTTAGAGTCAATTTCCTGGATCTTTACTTTATGGCTTCACATGCTTTGTAGACAACTAGGCTTTCCCCTGACACCCTGATCCCATGTGAAAGGGCGTAGTATCCATTATCTCATGGGGGAGGAAGCCAGGTGGCTTTCTCTGACTATCTGCTGCTGACCTTGGGGTGCCTCAGCTCCGGGGACTGTTTTTCATAATTTCTTGGGAATTCAGGAGGGTATGGCCACTTGGTGTCATTTTTGTGGATGTTATTGATCATTTTTTTCCTTTGCTAGTTCACGCCTTTTCCATGTATATCCCATTTTAATATCCTTTACATGCTATTTTTACATAATTACATGTGACAATGCAAATAAATGTTGAACATCTAGATGTACAAATGGATGCAGGAGTAGATTAGCCACTATGACAAGTGGGAAGGGTTTCAGTGGGCCAACTACCCAATGGGTGGCAACTTCTCCTTGTTTTCAGTAGCTGGACTCCTCAAAGTAACTGGACTATTAGGGGGTACCCCATCCTCCATTGTTTCCAATGGGAGCTAATAGGAGATGAGGGCTACCCCTTTGATGGTCCATAAAATTGGACCCCCTGAACCAAGCTTCACCAAACTTGGGTGGTATCATGAAGAGAGTCTCATGAAGACACCCGGCAATATTGGTGCCACTAGCTTAAAATGTGCCCCTGACAGGCACATCAAAGTAAGTATTGGGAGGGATTTTCTGGGGGGTGGATTCTTTAGTTTTTTCCCCTTTCTTTAAACATTCGGGCATATTCCATGATTTGAGCTACCTGAATTGCCAACCCTAAGTACAGCCTTTCAAGATTTGCTGGCACTACTTTTAAACAGTTAAAATAGACATTGAGATGACCATTTAACTAGCTGTACAATCTCTGATGTTAATAATGGAAAGATTTTGTCGCTGGTGCTAGATGCAAAAATGCTTTTTTAATTTAAAAAATGGGTATCTCTTGCCTAAAAGAAAACACACACTCAAAGTCATGGAAATTCAGGAAGAGAGGGAGTTATGCACAATCTTGAGTAATGTTAAGGAAGAGTGTAACACTCTTTGTGTTGTTGGCAGAGTCAGGCCCTGTCTATACCGGCAGTAGAACAAAGTTGAAATGAAGTGGTAGAATGAAATGCGCTGGTTCAGACTGCAAATGAAGGGGTACTTTTTAACATTCTCCTATGTTTTATTTAAAAAAATAATTGAAAGTAGAAAATTAGTATTGGGGAACAGGGTGAACTGGAATATAACACTTTGCTGAGCTAGTGTCTCACTTAATTTTTTAAAATATAGGGTACATTCAAAAATGGTATGACACATCTGCAACCTAGAAATGGTATAATCTATTCTACTAATTTTTGGATTCTTCCCTATATAGCTAGATGTGCAAAAATTCTTGAACACTAACAAGACTCAAGGGCATTATCTGAGGGACCTTTTGCAAAGATGGAAAAATTCTTCATGCAATAAGGTAGCAATTCTAAGTATGGCCAGGAAGTTCACAGCAAGATAATGAATGGGAGAAGGTACTGAAGAACTGAAATGAGGTGGACTCCAATTTACTAGTGTGTTGAGGGGCTTTTCTTAGTATGTCCCTGTGGACAAGCTGTTGCCTGTTATTTCTCTGGCAATTCTGACAAGGATATGGAGAGAAAAAGAGAACCACGAAAGGGAGACTACTATACCACCATTCTCCCACTCCACAATCTCCACTGGCACTTAATGAAGTGTGAAGAAGTATGTGGGAAATGACAGGAAAAATGGTAAGCTTCTGATGCCTGATGTCACTTCTGGCTAAGTAGCCAGAATTAGTATACCATCTCATAGGACACTTGAGGATTCACCCAAAACTCTATGGTTTTAACAGACGTGCATCAGGGCGAAATGGCGCCTGGGGACAATACCTTCTCCAGGTGCCACACCACACCCCTGTGTGCCCCCACCTCTATGCCCCACCCCTGTGACACCTGCACTCGGGGGTGGGGCTCTGGGGCACCAAGCCCTGCCCCACCTCCATGCAGGCCAGTTCCTGCCATCCCCAGGCCCTGGGGAGGGCAAAAGCTGGCCTGCTTGGAGGCCGGAGGCATGGGGCTCGGCAGTTGCAGGTGGCCCAGGCAAGCGCCAAGGCCACTGACAGCTGAGCCCTGCCCCCGCCTCCCTGCAGGCTGGCTCCTGCCATTTCCAGTGCTGCTGGGGCACATGCCATTTTGTCACATGGGGGTGGGGCTCAGTGGCATGCTGCTGGGGCACGTGCCATTTTGTCACATGGCCGAAAGGTGTGCACCGGGGTGTCCCTATAGGCTGTAGGCCTCTGGATTTTAATATAGAGTTTTGGATTCATCTTAAAGTATCCCACAGAGCAATGCCTTCACTTCTGGCATAGCAAGACTGCTGTTACAGTCCTGCCCCCACAGGTCTCTCAGGGTTGCCAGCAACCTTAATTTTAAACTAGATAAGGTACAAAATGTGATTAGGCCTGCTACTGCCTATGGAAGGAAGGGGGAAATTTCTAGGCAGGAGGCATCCATATTATTCTTTGGCAGTTTGTTGAAATGAAGTAGATTATGGTGTTCCTGAGCAAGGAGGATAAGCAGTGTGGAGGAGGCTAGGGTGCAAGAATTCAGTATTTAAGCAAGAATCAATAGTGTGGTGGCATTGCTTCTATGGAAACCTAGAAGTGACATCAAATCACCTGAAGAATTGCAAGAAACTCTATAGTAAACCCATAGAGCAGAATGACATCACTTTTGTGTTTCCCTAGAAACAGATGTCATGCCATCAGCCCAATAGCCTTTTTTTTAAATTTTAGACTTATATCTTGCCCCTCCCCTGGACCACAGGGCTTGGGACAGCTCACATCAATTATATGAACATCAACAAAGATAAAACATACAAAAAATCTTAATACACAAAATAGTCAGATAATATCTGAACAGACATCAAGATAAAACATAATCATTTGACCCACAGCAAACAACATTCCAGACTGCTGTCAAAAAAAGCAGCAATGCTAATAGGGCAGAAAACTGGCCTCAACCATCCTCAACGGAACACCCAGCAGAATTATTCACTCTTTTGGGTCCTACAGAATATAGGGTGGATTCTGCACAGCATATGTATAATGGGTTGCAGTCATTATAAAGGAACCCATTTTCCTTTCTCCCATTTGCATGTGTATCCTTCACCCAATCAGGCAGCGATTGGAACCTATGGAAATAATCCAGGTTGCTTTCACGCCTTCACATGGAAACACTTACCTTTTTAAAATTTAGTGCAACACATGCATAGCTGTGCAGGCATACAGAAATGAACCCCTGCAGCCATGCCAACTGTCTCACAATCTGATCGGCTGCACATGTGTAGCTTTGCATGTGCAACACACAAAAGAAAAAAGAAAAGAAAAAGGGACCTCCTTGCAACAGCTGGGTGATAATGAATGTGTTGCTGTAGATCAGTCATACTTGCTGCCTTGGGGAGGAAACATGCTTGGGAGACTTTATACACTGTTGGGCACTTAGAGAATCTGTCCACAATGTGCTGGGTGACCTGAACAGAGTGGTGGGAGGGAGAATTCTTCCTGATCGTGGATGGCGAGGAACCTGAAGTGAACAGGTAGAAAGGAGGGAAATAAAGTGTTTTCTTCCTGTTCTGTCATTGCAAGAGCACCTCCAACCTGGGATTGTGCAAAAGGATTGCTGGTTTAGTGGTTTTCAAAAATCCTAGGTTGACGGGAATAAAATGGGCCAAACGTTTTTGGGGAATTGAACCTGTGTAAAGTCCCCCATCCAAATGGTTTATATAATGTCCTACACCCATTAAATTTGGCATGTGTGGAATCCACCTAGATGCATCCTTCAGTGGAAAGCAAACGGATTCCCAGTCTGGGGTAGGAGCTTAGCAACACTAACCTTGCTCATCCTAGCTCAGATGAAACAGAAACATTTGGCTATTCCTGAAAACAGAATGTACCTGTATAACTCCTATCAAACACAGAGCTGGAAAACCCTTTATGACACAATAATCTGAAGGAGTAGAAGGTAAGGAGACAGAGCCCCATCTATCTTGTTCCCATGAAGGTGAAACTTTTCGCAGCATATTTACCCTTGCAGATCTTCTCAGATACCCACAGCACCATTTTTACAGCTGTTGCCCCGCACAGACCATATATCCTGGGATGGGGAGGTGAAACATCTTGGTTTGAGCATGACTTCTGCATGGCTTCCGGCCCTAAATCAGGTTTGCCCAGTGAGATTTCCCTTGTCCCGGGGTTTAAAAAACCCGCTAAATTGGTGGTTCTTTTGAAAAACCCCACGCCGATCCTGCTCCCATGCAAACACCATGGGAGACGGACCGGTTTATTTTCCCCACCTCGCCACCTGCTCTCCTTGCCCCACAGCTGCAGCCAATCAGGACCTCAGAAAAATGGGAATGTCCACGCATGCGTGGAAACATTGGTGTGGCAAATGAAAATAAACGAGGGGCTCATGCATAATTCCTGAAGTTCTTCCTCCCAGTCTTAACGTGATAATGGGCAGCCGTGCAAAGGGAGAAAGCAAGATAGAAACAACCAGGTATGTATGATCCCAGTTTTCCCCCGGAATATTATGTCCGTCCAGAAAACGCCAGTGAGAAGATTAGACTTTTCCCAGTACATATCTCTCCCTGCTCCCGCCAAGGAAAATACATTTTCCATTGCAAAATTCAATGCCATAAAACTTTCCATCCAACTCTGTTTGCTGTAGCTAGGCACCTGGGTCCTTGAGAGCCTATCTGAAAACGTTCTTCCCTCTCATAGTCATGAAATGTTTAATTCACTAAACTTCTGCAGTGGCTATATCCATTGAGGGAATTTTTTAGCATTTCAGCTATGTGCAAACACAGTATGCCGTATGTGTATTGAAGTATCTAATTTGTATACTCTAGGCAAAATGCGTTTTACCACATGGAAGCGTCACATTATTAATAGCCTACCGTTGACTTTAATCTTTTTTGTGCATGATCCTATAGGGCAAAGGAGTGGGAAAGGATTTCACACAATGGGTCTCCTTTTTATATGCAAATATATCACTTGATTATATAACTTGTATCCCTACATTATCATGAATATTTCCAATGAATGTTTTATGGGTGATATTTTTGATTTGTGAGCTATTTCACATTTCATTGCTACTTCTCATCTGCAGAGCTTCACAGATGCTGATTGGTCTCATTTGCATATTCATCACCCTCTATTTTCATAGCTGCCACATTATAAACTGTTTCCCCACAGAGATGCCATGGCACACTGCTGCATTTTCAAACGAAAGTCACTTCCACTCTTTTTTTCGTTTGCTACAGTGCTTGTCAGTTTACCTCACATTTCCCAGTCCATGCAGTCTTTCACACCTTAGGCAAAGACAACAGGTGGTTTCTGGGTAATTAAAAGCACTGTAAACAGTCCATAGGTGAGTTTGGCAGCCCGCTGAAGCCTCCAAGGAGCCAGGATCTGCAGCAAAACCAGTTTGTGAGCCTTGATTTTGGTGGTCAGTGTTTTTCGCCCACGTACCAGAAGCCAAGTTCAAAGCCAAAGGACTGTTTATTTATTTATTTAGACATTTATACCCTGATTTCTCTTTAATGAGACTACAAACAGCTTACAGCAATTTCCTCTCTTCCTCTGTTTTAGTCTCCCAATAACAACCCTGTGAAGTGGTTAGCCTGAGAGTGAGTAATTCCAGGTCACCTAGTTAGCTTTCATGGCAGAGAGAGGATTTGAACCTTGGCCTTCCTCTCTAGCATTCTCACTAGAACTCAACACTAGGGCCGCTTCCGCATGGCCACGCTGGGGGTTGGGTCGGCATACATGATGCCGACCCAACCCCCCTGGGACCATTTGCACGGTCCTGGGAACGACAGGGAAGACAGCGCCGCGTAGCGCCTTCGTGTGTCGATGTATCTTCCCTGCGACCGTCTGGCGCGTCGCTGAGGCCAGGCGACACGCCCCCTGCCCTGCGCGGCCATTCCCTCCCTCTCTAGTAAGACTGCTAAATGCACAAACTGGCTACATTGTTGGTTTTTTTTGCATGTGTGAGTGCCCTCAAGTAACAGCTGACTTGGCAACCCAGTAGAATTTTCAAGGCAAGAGAATTGCCTTTCTCTGCATAGCAACCCTGGTATTCCTGGGTGGTCTCCCATCCAAGTACTAGCCAGGGCCGACTGGAATAAGAACACTTTGCTCTTATTACTGCGCACTTCTTGATCATCACTCATCCCTTTCGCTTCTTGAATGCGTACTGATTATTCCAAAACCTTATTTTGTGCAGATGTACAGATGTACTAGTGATAAAATTGCTTTGGAACACTAATCTCTCTCTCTTTTTCTTCCTTTCTTCCAGTTGTTCACAGATGCTTAATTGGATGAAGTATACAGTCTCATTAGCTGATATAGTTAAGTTAAAACTGAGCGGAGGGTTAGCCATGAGAAGAAAGGAAGCCCCAACTGAGGCGACAACTTTAATAAAACACTGTGTAAAAGACATACAAAACATGGAGATACGTACATTTTTTCAACTTTGTCAAATCCCGAGAAAGCTCCTTTTGGAATGACTTTTACTTTGGTGAGGAAAAAGATCCTGAAAGCACAAGAAAATGTATATTATTTATGTCTTATGTCATCCCTGAAGTTCACTGTTTTGAAAGATCATGTTAAGAAAATACTGCACTTGAGATAAAGAAGCACTTGTGCTTCTGATCTGCTTATTTTCCATAAAGTTTCTTCTGCTTGAGGCTTTATTCTGAACCTGAGAGCTGAGATTTTGAAGAATACTGGTCTCTTCCACCCCCCCCCCCACACACACACACACATGAGAAGGCAAATAGATCAGTGAATGTCAGGCTGTAAGGACATGAGAGTTAGAAAACAGGAGGATATGTTGGCTGTACAGAAATAAATCAAGTTACTCATAGCATCATTAATGTTAATATTGTCACTATCATACCATCAGTGGACACAGACCTTAATAGAGCAAGATGAACAAAACTGAAAAAAATTCCTCACAAAACACATGGTCAACACCCAGAATTTATTATCAGAATGACCCCATTGAATAGGCAACAGACTTCCAATTAACAGATGCTTAAGGTCCTAATTTCATCTGAAATAGGGAGCTGTAAGGGACATCAAAGGTCATCTAGTCCAATCCCCTGCACAACACAGGAAATCCACAGCTAATCCTTTCCACTTCCCAGAGGTCTATGCTCAGAGCACTGGTCAAAAATCCTACATCTCCATACTGTTTATTCATACAACCTTTTTTTCACAACTAACTATATTTATCATCTCCCATTGTTTTCTCTGAAGGACGGGGCTTATCTTTATGAGGAAGACCTTTGTCTCATAGTAATTAGCAGGGAATATTGGCTCAGAGGAATTTTTAAAAAGTTATAAACCCCATCACACAAATAACCTATTTTATGTACATTGAAATTTCCTGCATTATGATCTGCACCAATTATATTCACAGGTTCAAGCAAAACTAACCAATCAAACAACCAAAAGCCATGCTGGGACCAAAAATGTGTTCATGTAGTCTGTTAAGTCATGATTTATGAAGCGTTTTGGTTGTTTGTGTGCAATCCAAACACCCAAATCATTCTGGGCCATACTATCATGTCCACACATTTAACATTGTTTGAGAATGTGATCTGAACAAGTTCGTTTGGATTGACTTATTTACCTTGTATACTAGTTATAAGGTAGTTCAGAGTGGTTAAAGAGGATTGGGGAATCTTAGGTTAAAATTCCCACTGAGCCATGAAGTTCACTGTTGCCTTGGAGCCAGTCACATTAGTCCTTTTCAGATGTTACGGACCACATGTCTTGGAAGACTGGCAATTACACACAGATCTTCCCAATATACAAGGTTGTCGTGTTGTCTGACAGTGGTAATGTGGATTTCTGTGGTACAAATCCCTGAAAAATCAGTTTTGTGTACCATGCACAAAGCTATAAAATTTATGTTGCCCTTTTGGACAACTTGGCAACCATGCAAATACTGGAAATAGTATGTACTCCTGATATGCACAGTTGAAAAATTTCCAATATATGCAGGATGGTAATGTAATTCTCTCAGAAGGTTGTTATGAGGATAAAATGCAGGACAGGAGAAACATCTATATCAGTTTGAGCTCCTCTGACGAAGGGTGGGATAAAAATATGATTCCAACATAGCTCATCATATCCAGAAGAAAGTTAAAAACAGTAGAGTAAAATCACAATCACACAGTCTACTTGCCTCATGGAGTTACACACAGTCAGTCGTGAATCATATGACTGAAAATAGCTCTATGAATGGCCCATAGGCAGGATTGACTCTAGATTATCTTGTCTCCAGAAATTAGACTTTTTCCTCCCACCCCAATCATAACACAAAGATTGTATCACTAACTACTTTCCAGTCTGCTTCCCCATAGGAATGACAGCTAATTGTTTCATGAATTACTGCCAATTTCTGCCTCAGCAGCTCCACCTGATAGATGAATCTTCACTTCTATCATCTTAGAATACACATCTCTTTCCTAATAGCAATTTTTGAACCAACTTTCCTTTCCAAAATTATGTTTAAAAATATCATTTGCTTTTTCTTTCCCATATCTGAAATGTTGACAATGTTCCCCAGTGGATAACATTAGAGATCATGATTCTAGTCTTCAAAATACTTACTCTAGAGTAGCTCCATCAATAGCAATGAGGCTTTTCTAGAGAAAGTACCCAGAGGGCTGCACATTGCATACCAGCAAAATGTCTCTTTCATGGTAGCAGTTTAAAGCTCAGTTTTAAAAAATACATCATGCTGGGTTAGCTATGACCGCCTCTTTCCAGCAGTTCTGAAGCTAAATTGCAACAAACACATGCCTACAATTCGAACTGGTGCCACGTGAGGCACGGAGAAGGGCTTTAATCCTTTAACCTTTGCCTGGTTTTGCCTGCACACCAATCAGCCTCCAACTGAAAAAAAAGAGGCAAACCCCATCATTTTCCCCTGCCTGAGTAAGGATCACATTAAGGCACTCGTAGTGTTACACCACGTAGTTGGTCTCCACTTTAGTTGGGGGAATTAGTTGTAGACAAAAAGTGAGAGGGGGTAACTGGAATCAATAACCTTGGTACTGGGTAGTTCTGAGTGAAAACTCTCAAATGAGCAGGCAGTGGTACAATTAAAATATGGTTTTATTAAAGAATAAAAATAAAACAATAAATATATTTTAAGCAAGGAACATACACACATGAAGCATACAAGTGCTAAGAGAAAAGGGAGGATATTGGATAGGGTTTTAGGGATGGGTGACAGTTATCAGTCTTGAAGGGATTTCCAGGGACAGCAGTGCTGAAGAGGAAACAACCAGCTTTTCCAGGAGCAAAGAAAAAAGCCTACACACAAGTGGGGGTGTACGCACGGAAACAGAACACACTTGATTAATAATGAAAAGACTGATACCTATACCCCAAAATACATCCTGAGATGGTAAGAGGTAAGCTGGCAGGAAAGCCAGAGACAAAGAATTGATCACTTTTCTGGTAGGAGACGCTTGATGAGCTGTCAGGAGCCAAGAGAATGCCTGGACTATTACCTTGAATACTGACTGATTGCTGGGAGGAGTGGAGATAAGGTAAGTAATGATCTGCTTGGAGCACTGATTGAATCACCTTAGAGTGACACAATGGGGATTAGCTGGCTCGGTTTTCCAGCCAGGCACACCTTAGGGCCAGGGGAAAAGTTCAGCAGCCAACCACCTTCCAAACCAGGCTTGAAACACAAGGTGGTACCCAAAATTCTTTGAGAGGCATCCATTTTGTGGGGAGCAGTGTCTTGCTCTTATGCCAGTCTTTGGCCCCCATGTCTCTGTGGCATCCCTTAGGAGGAGGAGGGATCCAACTGTTTACAGTAGGCTGTAGGTGAAGTATAAACTAGCGAAGCATAAACTAATGGGTCCCTTTGCTGACCCTTTCTGAGGATGAAACTACATTGCCTATGCTGGGAAAACAATCTTCCCTGTCCTTTTGTTAGAGATTCATGTCAACATTTTTGGCAAATTCAGCAAAATGATGATGCCAAAGAAGACTAGTAGCCTATTGCTCAAATGTTTCAGCAACTGGGCTGGATCATACACCTGTCCTACTTTTTCACTGACTGATGTCTGAAGCCTTCTTACAGTCCCAGTGGCTCTTCATCCAATCAAAGAGGTACTTAAGCAGGCTCTTTGCAGGAAAGTTGGATCCATACTATTGTTTCCCATATTTGCGCAAACCCAGCTCTGAAGTCATTCTGAGATATGTGTTGTAATAAATACAGAATATAGTTAAGAAACATAACATTAAAAGCGGAGTAATTGGTAATTGGCTGAAAAGTTGAGCATGACTATGAATCTTGGCTTCCCCACTCAAAGTCCAACATTCTATTCACTATACCATACTATTCCTAATTATTTAAGGTACATATATATTGATTATAGGGTTGAAAAACTGGAAACCCCATCACTGTAGTCCTTTTGAAAGGGGAAGAGCTTGGTGGAGGAAAAAGTGGGTATCCTGAGCTAACAAGATGTTTGAGCTTGGTGAGGTAGACAAATTTCCTCCTCTGGAAGGCCTGCCATAAAGTGACAGTGAGGCAAGCAGTCATGTTCAGTGGTGGGATTCAAATAATTTAACAACTGGTTGTTTACAAGCACCATTTTAACAACCGGTTCTGCCAAAGTGGTGTGAACCTGCTGAATCCCACCACTGATCATGTCTTTTAAAATTTATATTGAATATTTCAGTCAACCTTTCTAAAGAACAGCTCAGGTGGTCTTTGTCAACCACCAGCCAGCATTCCTCTTAGGTGTAAGTATCCTTCAATCCAGCAGGGATGAATTCACCCCCCCCACCCGCATTTCTCTCCACACAAACCCAATCCAAACTGAGGCTGTATGAGATTGCAATTTAGCTTTAGAAAACATAGGAAGACCCAGTTCTGGATATCTCATTGTCTTGTCTGGTTTGAGCCAGCATGGCGCATTCGTTTAAAGTGATGGGCTCTAATCTGGAGAATGCAGTTTGTTTCCCAACTCCTCCACATGAAGCCTGCTGGGTGACCTTGGGCTAGTCACAGTTCTCTCAGAACTCACAGCCCCACCTACCTCACAAGATGTCTTTTGTGGGGAGGGGAAGGGAAGGTGATTGTAAGTCGCTTTGAAACTCCTTAAAGGTAGAGAAAAGCCGGGTATAAAAACCAACTCTTCTTCTTCAACTCTCAGTGTATTCATAAGCCATGTTGCTGAAAATGTTCCCCCTGTGTAAAATATTCCAAACAAATAACATTGTTACTTCCTGACAATCTACAATTACCATACAATGAACATGCTATCGTGTTTTAAAATTGTCTTCCTACGTGAGTTCTGTAATAATAGGTCTTATTATGTAGTTTCATTTTATATTCTATGTAGTTTCATAAAATGTGCTTTCTCTTGGTTCAGCTTATGTAAATATATCAGAGTGGTATAATGGGTAAAGCAGGGGGCACTCCAACAGCTCATGAGCTACCAGTAGCTTGCTGTCTGCTGAAGAATAGCTTCCGCATGCCCTAGAAGATCCAGGAAAACAGAGCAAAATGATATGCTGTACTTTTTTTTTAAAAAAAGAAGCTTTTATCTCTTAGATTTTTTCCTCTGCATTCCTTAGCTGATAAACTTCATTTCTGGTGCTCCTCCTAGTTCATGCTGTTTCTAGGACAGAACAAAATTTAATATGCTGGGGGAGGGGGAAGTAGGTCAGAATATTTCTCATTACTTAGAAGTAATTCTAATTAAATAAAAGATTGGCAATTCCTGGGTAGTGTTGGACTAGGATTTGAGAAACTCAAGTTCAAATACCTATTTTGCCTCGCTAGGTTGTATAAACAATGCTTTTTATTCGTGTGTGTGTATGTGTGTGTGTGTGTGTGTGTTGTGTGCATGTATAGTCCACCTTCCCTGCTGAAACCCATTGCGGAGAATAGTGGTGCTTAAATATAATAAATAAAATAAAGAATAGAAGTCTAGCAAAATGCCACTGGATAGCTATATAGCTGCACAAGATGGACATTCTTTACACCAAAGCAGTTTGAGTGGGAGATTGGTGTATAGTTTATCATTGTCTTCTGGTTTTTCCTTACAAACATCTGCTCCTACCTGCTTTTTTTGTGATACATCAAATATATCTCCAGAACCCTAGCCAATGAAAAAGCTTGTGTGGATCGAGGATTGCAGAGAAAGAGCTAATCCCCCTTCCTCCCTGCTGCTTAGGTTTGCTGGGCATGGCCTGACAACCAACAGGAGACTGGAAGTGAGGCATGGTCATGTAGGAACCAGCTGTCAGTGACAATGTGATGCCACTTCCTGGAAAAGTTGGATCTTTCAGTCCTGTCTAGAGAATGTTCAAGTGATGCCTAGAGAGGACTGCTGTCATGTCCAGGTTTTCCAAAAGAAGTGATGACGTGTCATCAGTCCTATGAAGAAATGCATTTTTTTCTTAGGAGGTTTGAACTGAGCAAAACCTTCTCCTTGAGTTTTAAAAATTTTCTTCTCTCTTGGCAGAGAATAGATAGGAGGGGGGAAGTGAATTCAACTGCATTCCAGCCTCATCTCAGCCACCCTTTTATAAATGCTAATAGGTCTAAGGAAGAGACAATAGGATGGTCAAGCTTCCCCGGCTCCCCAGAATTGGGGGACTGAAGAGACTAGAAAAACTTCAAGAAGAATCTTCTGGAGGCTTCAGGAAAAGTTTCTTTAACCTAGTCTGAATTGCATTTAACCTAGAGGAATTGCATTTTACCTTTTGTTTTGAATCCTGGTGCTGTGCTGAGGTTATATTTATGGACATTTTCTTTTTAATAAATGCTTTATAACTTTGGATGCTTAGGCATTCTTTGTACCAGTTAGGTGACCACTGTCTTGGACACACAATTTTAAGAGCACAGGGAGAAAGTGGTCAGTTGGCAAATGGCTACTCTCCCAGCAGTGCAGCAGTGAGTGATAATCAGTTGCTGGACAGTGGGAGATACAGAGGTTATACCTCAGAATTGGGAAGGGGAGCTAAAAGTCCTGGTCTTCCCAGTGGGCAATTCCTTCAAAGGCCAGGTGTTGGTAGTTTAACAGAGAGACAGAAAAGCCCCTCTAGGGCCAACTACCCAACAGCGCAGAGGCGCACAGTGGGAAAGGAAGCACGTAAGGGCAAGGAATCACTTCCGGTTTGTAGCGTACCAAGAGAGGAGGCGTGTTGGGTCAAGGAATGTTGCCCCGGCGCGTGTCCTGTTTGGGGCACCCCAAGAGAGGAGGCACATCAGGGCAAGATTTCTTGTCCCAAACCACTTCCTCTTGCCCTGCGTGCACTTCTCGCTTACCCCAAGGTAAGTGCGAGACTTTTGCTCCAGACTTTTCCTGGTGGTGCGACTTTTTGCTCCAAAACAGAGCAAGGCAGAGGAATTCTCGCAGTGGGTAATCAGCCCAGGTGTGGGGAAAACCTTGGATGGTAAGGTGGAATAGGGCCTGTAGGTCAGAATAGGATTCTTCCACTATAAGCCAGCCACCCACTCTTCTTCCTCCCACCACCATTCTGAGTAGTGGCATGAAATGAGAGCCAGGGCCCTAGCAACCCTGCTACCACTTTTCAACTGTTAGGTGTGCCCCAGCATCCTGAACCCAGGTGTGCTCAGCATCCTGCTGAGCATCTACTAAATAAATATAAACTCTCTGCAATTCAGTGGAAGGAAATATATCATAGTTCCAGTCCTAACAAATGTTACTATTTCCAGCTTCCATATATCTACTATTAATAATCTTCAGCTACAGCATCTCTGTTCATCCTTCTGAATGGGTTTCACTGCAGGGATGGTTAGAGTTAAACTGAGTCAGGATTAAAAGATTTCACCTTTCCCTAATGGCAAAATGGTCCGTTGATTTATAGAGGGTCCCCCACTCTGAAACAAGGTTTGATGTTATTCAGCAAAATCTAGGTATTTTCATTGTTCAGGTATACCATAGAATCCTAAAAATGAAACCCAGTAGACCATGCTAAAACTCACAAATGATAAAAGGAGTGCCTGTAGCTTTAGGCAGTGGATTCCCTCTGTGGCTATTGCTAGGCAACCACAGCATTTCAGCTTTGGTTCTTAGAATTATAAAATTTGAAGGGGACATGCAGGCTATCTACTCCAATGCCCCGCTCAATGCAGGATAAACCTAGTAATCTCACAATGCAGTAAAATCATCACTCGATCAAAGAAGGAAACAAAATTAGTCCGGCAAAATCTGCTGGGGACAACTCTGTGCTACCTTGTCCAGATATCCAGGTTGCTCTTCAGATGCTTGCAGGCTGACCCCTTTAAAATTTTCTCCAGTATCTTTCCTGGGCCTACAGTTTCCTGGGTCTTCACTCCTCCCATTTTTGAAGATTGGGATAGCATTTGCCCTCATCCAGTCTTGTGGCCAGAGGCGTATCAAGGGCAAATGCAGCACAGAGACAAATTGTCTCTGGGTGCCCCCTGCCCCCCATGTGACCAGGAAGAAAGCAAGGCAGCAGGAAGTCCTCGTCGTCTTTGGGTGCCCTTGACCCCACCCATGTCATCATCGACATGGGCAGGGTCAAGGACACCTGACTGCCGCATGCCCCCATGTTCCCCGCTCCCCTTACTCCTAGCTGGGCTCCCAGCTGGCAGCAGGCAGTCCCTTCTGCCCTCCACGTGACCAGGAATTCGGCAATGCAGCAAGACTTCCTGCTGCCTCGTTGTTTTTGGGTGCCCTTGACCCTGCCTATGTCATTATCAACATGGCCAGGGTCAAGGGCATCTAGTTGCTGCCCCCCTTGCTTCCAGCTGGGCTCCCAGCCAGCAGTCCCTTCTGCCTTCCCCTCTCGGCCTCTGAGAGCTTCTTTTATAAGCACTGAGGCCTGGGGGCAGGGCTCAGGGGGGCATGACCCCACCCCAAGCCTCAGTGCTTATAAGAGTAGCTCTCAGAGCACAAGAGACTGCAGACACTTCTGGCTTCTCTGGAGGGGAAGGCAGAAGGGACTGCCAGCTGCCAGCTGGGAGTCCAGCCAGAAGCAAGGGGTGGGGGTGAGGCAGGGGGGGTGGCCAGGCAGGTGGCCAGGCACCCTTGACCCTGACCATGTTGATGACAACATGGGCGGGGTCAAGGGCACCCGAAGACAAGGAGGCAGCAGAAAGCCCTGCTGCCTTGCCGTCTTCCTGGTCACGTGGGGGGTTGGGGGCACAGCCATTTTCCTGGTCACATGGGGGGGCAATTTTACGCCCCCACATGACCAGATGGCATGTGCCTGGGGACATGGGGTCCCCCGTGTCACCGGGCAGATATGCCTCTGCTTGTGGCACATCTCCTGTTCTCCAAGAGATCTCTAAGATGATGTATAAAGGCACTCCAAGTTCTCTAGAAAGTTCTTTGAAAACTCTTGTGTGCATAAAGAGTAGCTGAGATTTACCTTGGTTGTCATTGCTGCCCGGGGGTGGGGCAGGGAGAAAGGCAGGCTCAGCACCAGCATCCAGCCCAGTGTGGGGCTGGGCTGCCCAGCTGCCAGTGCGAGCGAGTGACGTGCCTGGAGGAGGTGGGACATGCCTTACATGCCATCTTTCTTGCCCAAGTACCGATGGCTTCTCTTCTCTCTCCCTCACATCACCTGGCAGCTGTTTATCTGGCCACATGGAGCTGTGGGAAAATACCTTTTTAGCTTAGTGTCTCTAGGCAATTGAAGGAGGTTTGAATTGAGCAAGACAGCAGCAGCCCAGTGGATTGCAGTGCAACTTCGAGCAGCACGTGAGGGAGGACAAGGGGCCTGCTGCAGTAGGTCCAGCAGTAACAGGGATCCCCCTTTTTTGGAGCTCGGGCAGGAGATGCTAGGGAAAAGAGCAAAGAAGTCCAAGAGGGGAGAATGAGTGCCAGTATCAGGAGGAACAGCATGGGCAGGAGGGGCAACTTCTCACCCAGATACTTTCCACAGGACTGTTACCTACATCCTCCAGTATTTCTTGGCAAATAAACCCTCTCTTTACATATAGCACCTCTCTGCCTCCTCTTCAACCCCTTTTTTCTTGAAGAATTCATATCCATCCACTATGGAGAAAATGGCTTTTTAAGGGGCAGCAGTGGCGTAGTGGTTAAGAGCAGGCACACTCTAATCTGGAGGAACTGGATTTGATTCCCCGCTCTGCTGCCTGAGCTGTTGAGGCTTATCTGGGGGATTCAGATTAGCCTGTAAACTCTCAGCACAAGCTAGCTGGGTGACCTTGGGCTAGTCACAGCTCTTCAGAGTTCTCTCAGCCCCACCCACCTCACAGGTTTGTTGTGAGGGGGGAAGGGAAAGGAATTTGTAAGCCCCTTTGAGTCTCCTTACAGGAGAGAAAGAGGTGATATAAATCCAACTCTTCTTCATCTTAAGAGGGTGGTGTCCATACTCTTCTGATTTCCCACCTCTTTTCGCACTCCATCCTCCTTAGGCTCCCCCCCTCCCCCGCATCTCCAGGTATTTCCTAACAGCCACTTACCAACCAACCCTTTATCTACTCCATTCTTCAGCAATATTTATTATTTAATTTGCCACACTTTTTTATAGTGAGGTAGAAAGTAGTTTATTCTCATCTCTTCCTATTCATCTACACAACAACCAGTGAGACAGGTTAGGCTGAAAGTATGGGACTGGCCCCAAATTATCCAGTGAGCTTCCATAGCAAGTGAAGAATTCAAACTTGGATCTTTCAGACCCTTCTCTAAAACCCTAACCATTATATGATCCTGCTTTTCATAGGGTTCAACAGTTGTTCAACAGTTGCTAGCAGACAGGCCTAGCTGAGCCATGCAAGTGAGGAGGTATCAAGTCACCTAGAGGGTTTTTCCAAGTGCAGGCTTGCCAACCCCCAGGTAGAACCAGGAGATCTCCCAAAGTTACAACTGAACAGAAAATGACTGCTCTAGAGGAGGGACTCTATGGCATTATATATGGCTGAGGTCTCTTTCCTCACCAGTTCCTCCCCCTGCACACTCAGATTCCACCACAGAATCTCCTGGAATTTTCCAACCTGGATCAACCCTAGTAAGGATTTGCAAAATGTATATCTCTAGCCCTACTTTACAATTTCAGAAGGGGGAGAGGTAGAGGCATTAATTATAGTTGCAAGACAAGATTCAAAATGCCAGATTCTGTTTATATCTTTAAAAATACTTTCAAACTCATTACTTTCAACCATTTGAAAGTTATCTTGCATCAATCAGAAAGCATGCATTTTCAAAATACTCACTCTAGCTTGCAACAATGATAAAAAAGCAAAGTCATGATATTTTAGCCTGATTGTATCACCTCTGTCAAACTTTATAACTTGCGTGAATTACCACAATGAAGTAAAATGGAAGGAAAATTAAAACTCCAGCAAGATACCATTGACCATAATCCTAACTCGCTAGTCTCAGTTCCAAGGCAATAACTATAAAAGGATTCTGCAGAACATTTCTTTGCTTTCATCTTGGAAGTAATAGTGTGATGTTATCACTTTCTAAACCTCTGAAGCAATGTGTACTTTGTCAGAAACAGATATTTGCTGAGAAGTTTAATTTCCTAATGGAAGCCTGAATACAACGAGGTTACATATATGTCTGCTAGCTCTCCAGAGGATCTTCCCAGCTGCAGCAGCTACTAAAGAGGTGGGCAAGCATGGGCACCCACAGTACTTTTTGGAGCACAAAAGCTAAACTGAGTGCTAAAATGGGGGAATATTAGCTTGATGGGCAAAAAGCAAGAGCTGTTTGGGTACCGAATTTGCCCCCAAGCATGTTTGATGTATGGATTCAGATTGCCAAAGTCCAGAATTTGACTGCCAGCTCAAATACCATTGTAAGAAGACATAACAACTGACGCCAGTTAATTATAAGTGCCTGATTCAGTCCAGAAACTAGCTGAAAAAGTCCATTTGCTCTTGAAATATCAATGCATTCCAGACCAGCTAAGGTTTCTGAATGCTACATTCAATGGCAGCCTCAGTAAATGTATGTATGTGGGGGGGGGGGGGATGAGCTATCAGTGGTTGGTTCTGATTGGTATAAAGTTGAAAAAGGAAGCGTTAAACCACCTGCCCCTACACTGATCCTACATGGAGCTTCCTCACAGAAGCTATTTTCCCTTAAAAGACACCAGAGTTTTTTTTGAATTCATCCCTCAATCAGTGTTGTGATGAAGATAATAATCTGCTGTTTCCAGCAACACAAAAGTCCTTCTGCACATGCCGAATAATGCACTTTCAATTCACTCTCAATGCACTTTGCAGCTGGATTTTACTGTGCAGAATAGCAAAATCCACTTGCAAACAATTGTGAAAGTGGATTGAAAGTGCATTATTCTGCATGTGAGGAAGGGGCCTGAGTGGACCCACCTCCACTGAAAGGGACATCACTTAGGGTAGAGACTGGCTGCAGTATGTGTCTGTGTAATGGACACACAGAGATTAATGGTCTTCACTTCCACAGGGATCTTTAAAATATACTGGCCTTTCTTCCATACATATTAATTCCACCACAGTGATGGGCAATTTAAAGATGGAAAAATAAAAGCAGAAAACATGTATTGGATCCTCTATTAAAATCTGGGGCACAAAAAAAAATCTAACAAACACTCACTTCAGCGTTATGAGTTAGTCACCAAAACATGGTGCTCTCAGTCTCAACAATGATATCCTTTAAAAAAATGTGAGGACAATGAATTCACTGTCTTTGTTATCACTAACCATGCAGTACCACTCCGAATTATCCCGTGTTCAAGGCCATGGTTTGCAGGCAGTAAAAAATAAAGCTGGAGAGAAATTTTCAATCAGAATTTAACTCATGCATTTCAGAGCTTGTACTGAATTTCCCTTTCAGAAGATAAATAGTATTGCAAAACCCAGGGCATGTGCACACATAAGTTTTACAGAGTTTTTAAGAAATGGGGCATAAGTTATTGGGAACTGGATATTAATTTTGATATTAGGATGCTGCATTTTAATGGGGTCAATTTTAGCATATAGAGCTATATTTAACTTTGATTTTATTTGTGCTCTATTTGTTTGTTCTGTTCGCCGCCCTGAGCCCTTCGGGGGAGGGCGGTTTATAAATACAATAAATAAATAAATAAAATAAATAAAACTAGAGCCCATTTAAGAAGATGCCTGTGACACTGTCCTCATTTGGTAGGTAGAGCTATGACTTTTCATTCCACTGTTCCTCGGCGGACCTCATTTCTGAGGCCTACAAGGAACATAGTGAACAGGAGCCAGACACCCCGAGCAGGGCAGAATGAGGGTCCCTGATGATAGGAGCCGCCACAGCTGGTATTTGGGTTGGGAGTGGCAGAAGCTCCTTCCCTGTCCATCACCAGCTTCCTGGGAATGATCAACACGTCTGCCTTGAAGTTGGCTGTTGTATTCCAAATTCCCACAACCCCTTAAGGGGACTACTTTTAAGGTCACGCTGGAAGTCCATAATACTATCATGTGCTAAGTTCCCTAGCCAGGGCCTATCTACCAGCAGCCAGCCGTGTTATGTTCCAACAATACAAGCAACATACATAGTATATACTATTTGCTATGGGGAAAGCGAAAACATCAGGGCATATTAGCTAATCAGAACCATGGGTACAATTCTTCCTGTTAACAAACACCTCCTGTGGACATAGCAAGGATTAACAGCACCAACAGAAAATCTGAAAACATTAGTAGGGTTGACAACCCCTGAGAGAAATGGGGGGAGGGGTAAAAGCCATAAGTGACATCTGTGGATTCTCCAGTGCTTACAAAACTATATGGTAAAATGCTATAGCATCCATCAAAAACAACAAGTGGTGTAAGCATGCTGGTGTGATAGCACCACCCCATTTCCTCCCACTGAAACTTCAGGTGCCGGCAGGCAAAGACTCGGGATGCTGGGAGGTCTGCTATTACAATAGGAGACCTGGCATCCCTTGGTGGGAGTTGTATTTTGTTGGCAGGGGATTGCAACCCTTTCCCTTTATACATGAACTGTGGAACAAATTAGAATCCGCAGCCCTCAGGTCCACTGACTCATCCTCTTGGTGCCACATGGCTGGCCAATGGATGTGGGAATGCAAAAGGCTCGTCCAGAGCCACCTAGCTGAGAGCCAATGCTGGGCTCAGTTGCCCAGAGTCATCCTGCCCCTCTCTCCCGAGGTATAAATGGTGCCCCAACTTAAGGCTGAGAGCTAAATTTATTCTTGCTTTTCTCAGGGAAACAAACAACCAGGTACGCCAGCCATCAAAGCACAAAAGGGAGAAATTATTATTCACTGACCTTGTATTATTACCATCAGAACTATGCTATTTTCAGTTCTTTTTAAAAAGAAACAATATTCTTAGGGAAAGATCTGCAAAGGATAAGTTAATTTAAAGTGAAATGTGCATTGTCTGACTTTATCTGACTCCTCAGAAATGCATCTGCATTTTAAAATCCCATGTGATCTATAAGATGCACACTTTGTGTTCTTATGGTTCAATGCATGGTTGGATAGTGTTCAAGTCAAGCTTAGAATGACCTAAATGTACATGCATATCTGCAAGAACATAAGATTAAACAAGGACGAAGAGACTACCCCAACAGCAGGGCTGCATTCAGACATGATAAACTGGATTTAAACTCAAAATTGGCCAGAATCATACCTTGTAGCTTTTTTCATATCCCCCTCCTCCCACATGTGGAGTTCAATTGATTAAACATTTTCCAGTTCAACTGAGCTCCATTTACCATGAATGCAGGCACGTCAGAAAATCGGAGTATATGTACTCCATACCAACTTGGCCTGCATCCACACATCACTGGACATTCGTTGCACTCCTTCGTTCACAGCTGGTCCAAAAATCCACTTGTCCAGTGATTCATGTGCATCTCTGGATTCAAAATGAAACCAAGCTATACTATATGTCCCCAACTTAGATTCTCTGCAGCCACACAACAGCTGATCCACTTGGAATATTCTGTGGATGTGGAGCAGCAAAAATGGGAAATACCCCCCCCCCCCTCCACTGGGCTGAACAAGAAGGAAAGTGTGGGAAATAAAGGAACAGAGGAAAGGATGGAAGGCACCCAGGCTGTTCCCTCCTCCCTGCCCAGCCAGTTCACAGCATAAGAAGGGGAGGTCATGCTCCCATCCCATCTTCCACCATGCTTGGTGGGAAAGAGGACCAAGCTCTATTGGTCCTTTCCTCCCTCCCTCAGCTCCTCTTCACCCTGGCCTAATGGCTGGGTCTTAGCTATTATGGGGGAGGAAGAGAAGGCAATCCTTGTTGAAGAAAACAAGTCTAGTCAAACCAGGCAGACAGGTACACAACTGGGTACTGTAAAGAGTCTATAAACTATCATGTCTGATGAGGCTCCTCGATTCAATTGAATGCCATGTTCTAGAACAGGAGTGAAGTGTGAGGAGTGATAGGTGTATAGATGCACAGAAACAATTTGTGTGTGCCCAACGAGAGTTGAATTTCAGGTTAGTGGGATATTCGATGCAGGCCAGGACATGTTTGAAAGTGGCATGGTAATGCCTTTCTCTCTCTCTCCCCTCACCCTCCCCGCCACACCTTTTGGTCAAGCAGAACAAAAACACAACAGAAGCCAGACAAACAAATTTACCACTAGTTTCTAAACACCCAGCATGGTGTAAGAATTTGAGTGTTGGGGCTAAGTTCTGGAAGACCCAGATTCAAATCCCCATTCTGCCATGAAGTTTAGAAGGTGACCTTGGCCCAGTCAATTTCAGTCAGCCAAACCTACCTAATGGGATTGCTGTCAGGGCAAAATGGAGGAGGGAAGTTTAATATATACTATCCTGAGTTCCATGGAGGAAGGACAGAGTAATTACATCTTTGGGGGAGTTTGAGTGTGACAAGTGTACAACATTTGCAAATATATTGCATAATTAGGAATCACTAATATATGGTATCAACTTTATTATGGAGCCTGGGCACTCATGAAAGGGACAGACAAAAGGGACACTGAATTTCTGTTTGGGAAATAAATTTACTTCTAAGAAGATGGCCTGCCTTACATTATTGACAAATGCAGGGCCTCCATACGGTTGGTATATTAAACCTGATTACCAGTGTGCACACATTTCTTTAATAAAACATGCAGCAGTTAAGTTTTCTTCTTTGCCATGAGTTAAAAAAAATCAGGGTATCTAAGGACAAAACATTAACATTTCCCTTGGCAACTGACCTTGGTATCGCAGCCTTCAACATCTTGAGATTAATTTGCCATCTTTGCAGTTCTGAGTATCTTGTAATATATACAATCTGTGGAATGGCTTCCTCACTGAGGAAACAAGGTTTGAGATCCATTCCATACTAACTTTACTTCATCTAAGTGGATTTTTTTACATAGAGTTCTTTTCCAGCAACCTAAGCTGACCCCATCAACGCAAATGGGGTTAGAGAAAATATCTGCACATACACTTGGCAGCTCTTCTTTCCTGTTACTGTGATCTTCAGAACTTTCTATTTCTGACATCCAGTTTTTTAAGTGATTATTTGAAAACACATTCAATCACCCTGACCTCTTTTCAGCATCCCAAGAATGTCTTTGAAAGATCTATTTCTGATTTATTAGGAAAGCTGAACAGCCACCTGACCAGATCTTCAAAGAAAGATGGAAAGATACTGCCGGCCTTCCCAGTTCTTGAGATGGTGGGGTTCCAGGGGTTATACTGCAGGATTTAATTTTCTTTGGATGAGAGAGCTCTGGAGACTTCAGGTGTCTTTGTAATATTCATCTTTTTTTACAGACTGCACAGTGAGAACAGACGCTTTCAGCCGCCACTGCAACTGCCAATCCTGCATCAGGTTCCCTTCAGGAACAAGTGCAGTACAAGAATGAGACTGTGGTACTGTTTTAGACTGAATGAGTCCAAGAATGAGATTGTGGTCGTTTCCCCACTTACCATGACCACCCTTTGCTGCGTGCTACTCTCAGCGCACGTCATTTCTGGTGCGCTTCCGGGTTTCCCCACGACCCCGCGCTCTGTGCAGGGTCATCAAAAGGCGCCGTTTTGAGGAGCGTCAGGAATGACTCGTGCTGAGGGGGTGGGAGAGTGGCAGCGTCGGGGCGGCTGCATTGTCGCCGCCCCTGTAGTGGGGAGTGCCGGGGGACCCCACGCTACTTTGGTAGAGTAGCGTGCAGCAGACGGTAAGTGGGAAAACGACCTGTGGTAAAGGGTGGGGGAAATGCAAATAAATAGAAATAGAAATAAATAGAAGAATGCACAATTACATCCCCCTGTCTTTTCTCTACCCCCCCCCCCCTTCATATTGCAACACTGGCTCAAGTTGTTTCTTGGCTCCTTCCATTTCTGGAGTGTAACATTCCAAACGTTGGAGAGGGTATCCCGCAGCTTATTTTTGTCAAACTAGTCTCTAGCAGAGACTGATCAGGAAGAGGCAAAGCCAGAACAGTAAATCATGCAAAGACACAGCAGGCAGCCTCCTCTGTGTCCAAGTATTTTGGAGTTACAGGAGCCCAATTCATATCTCACAGTACATTAGAAGTTCTCCTGCATCACAGAGTTTGGGAATTCTTGGTCTAAGTTGTATACAGTACATGAGAATCCTTATCTCTGTTGTGGCTGACATACAGATAAGCAGGCAAGGTAAAAGGAATAACAGCCTTCATTTCCCCTCAACAGATTTTCTTTATCTTTCAGTTAATTGTAGGATATTTTCATGAGTGTGCTTAATTTCAAGAACACAGCATTGAACTGTTGGCAGTTATATTTCTTCAACTCAGAAACACATTTCTATTCACCATCTATTTTACTGTATAGTTTATAACATTCCTGAGCAAGCCAGAGGCTTGGATCCAGCAGAGCATATGCATGGCCAGAAGAATTTTTATCAATGGAATTTGACTTTCTTACTTCCCATTTCCAGTGCAGCCCCAAATGTTGTTCTTTAGGACAGGAATCCCAAGAATAGTATTGCTGGGGGTTTAGTGGCAGGAGGAGAGAGAAAGTGAAAATGTGTATTTATTGTTCATATTTATGTTTCATTCTGCCCATGGAAATGTTCTGCTGGATCCAAACACTTGTCCTTATTGGCAAAAATGTAGCTCTTCTTTGGAGAAAATGCCAAGCTGACAATATTCTTGTTGAGACTTCAAATCAAGACACTTAAAGTCCCAGTGATGATTCACACATGGTTATAAGTAATTTCCTTTTCAACCAGAAAGAATATATATACCTTTCAGTGACACCTATGCTATAATTATAATTAGATACAGAGAACACCGTAACTCCCTGTACATGAACAGCACTATGGTACATGAACACCACATAGGACTGAGCTTGCCATTTTACATATTGGAGCTGGCAAGGCTTGTTTTGAATTCTTAAGCATGATAATATGTTGTCATAGGACTAGTAACAATGCAAAACAGAGCAGGCTGCAGTGCCACTGTGGTGCTTTCCTGTGGACTCCAAGAGGGCTTCTTGGTGGCGTGAGGAGGCAAAAAACAAAAAACCTCCTCCCCACTGCGAAAAAGCGCTCCATTGGGCACTATGGATTTATGCCACCTGAAGGAGTAGTGTAAACACCCAAGCCCTGGGCACTGGTGTTCCGGCAGGTGAAGGCTGGGTGGAAGCGAACTAATGTCCGCTCTACCCCGACCATGCCTCCAGTATGCCCCCACTATGCTGCTGGAGGTGGCAGGCGCTAAGGAGTACTGACGTGGAACTCTGTATCATGCCTGTCTGCTAGTGGATTTGCACCTTCACCAGCGTAAGTGCCCCAGAGAGGGCAAATCCATCGGTGCAACCCTGCACCAGCCCCGTAGGTGGATTTGCCCCTCCTCCCACACTTTGTACTGGGTCATAAGTGTTGCTGACCAAATTAATTCAGAGTACAGTAAGAAAACAAACATTTAGTATTGAGTTGGGAGAGAGAATTCCAGAGTAGTAGCCACATTAGTCTATTACACCAAAAACAAAGGAGAACTCCAGGGGCATCAGAAATGCTAAATAAAGGGACTGTGGCTCAGGGGTAGAGTATCTACTTTGCACAGACACAAAAAATCCCAAGTCCAGAGTTTAGTTAAGTAGGAAATGTGTGCGTACAGTGCTATAATGCTATCAAGTAACAGACAACTTATGACAACCCCATACGATTTTCAAGGCAAGAGATGTTCAGAGGCAGTTTGCCATTTTCTGCCTTTGCATGACTTCCTTGGTGGTCTCCCATCCAAGTACTAATCAGATCTTACCTTTACGAGTGCAATTTTGAGATCTGATGCGTGTGATCAGTAGTTAGTCATTAGGCTATCTAGGTCAGGGCAAGAAAGGACCGTAGCGATGTAAAAGACCTCCACCACTGACCCCAAAGAGCCACTGCCAAAGTACAAAGGACTGATCTTGATAGACCAATTGTCTGATGCAGTAAAAGGCAGCTTTGTGAGCATGCCCAAAAGGCAACCATTTTATTGCACTATATGCGTTTGGGCGAAATGTTGCAGGTTATTTATTGTTTTATGGAAATGATGCATATCCTACGTTTCCTAACAACGTCCAGGGTAGCTCAAAACAATGAAAAAATATTCATTACAAAATAGCATATAGAAACAGCATATCCATACAGACAATTAAAAACAGTATAAAATATAAGCAGCAGAAAATAAGTCAGCCTTTGAAGATGGTCTGGAAACTTTAATTAGTCCACAATGCTGGGGCAAGCCTGCTAGCTTTTATAGACTTCTGGCAACATACATGAAGGAAATGGCCTATTGCTTTGATTTTTTAGTGGCTCTCCGATAATTTTTTAATTGCTGGTTCTATTTGATCTGCTAATTTTATTATACTTGGTCCAGTGCAGCTGGTTTTATTTTGCTATTCATTGTCTAAATAGGCCTAATGTATATTTTTATTTTCATTTAAATTTTTGTACAGCTGCTTAATGCATGTTTACTTTAAATAGGATGGCTGCTATATTATGCTGCTGTACTGCCGGAGTATATATTTTACAGTTTTTAATTTTTAAGAAAATTTTATTATTTAATTCATTTATAGATGAATGCTCATCCAGGAAAAGGGGCGAAACCTCCAACAGCATGCTATTGTGGGGAGACGGGCCCTTTCTGCAAAACACAAATAAAACATCTTAAGCAGAGGTGGGATCCAGCAGGTTCTCACAGGTTCCCGAGAGTAGGTTACTAATTATTTGTGTGTGCCGAGAGGGGGTTACTAATTGGTGATTTTGCCATGTGATTTTTGCCTTAGTTATGCCCCTCCTCTCAGCAGTAGCGTGCAGAACTTGAAGAAGTCTAGCAGGAGGTGCACCGGCATGCGTGGCAGCCTGCGCCTGCATGCATTCGTTTTCCGCCCAAGGACCGGCACAGTGGCTGCATCCTTGCCACAGCCCCGCCCAGGAATGCCCTGCCCCTGGAATGCCTGGCCATGCCCCGTCGTGCCCCGCCCAGCCCCATTGGCGCTACGCCACAGTTTGCATCCCACCACCAGGGGAACCTGTTACTAAAATTTTTGGATCCCACCACTGATCTTAAGGACATTAAAAGGAGCATTCTGGGGAGGAACTTCACACAGTTTTCCTCCCAAAATGTTCTCAGAACGTTTTATTTCAGCTCAACCCGGTTTTTAGCAAAAATGCTAAATTAGTGACTTTTTTCCTTAAGTTGCTTTGAAAATGTCTCCTGCTTGCTTGGTGGAGATGTTTTACGTTTCCCACCTCCCAAACCAGCTCTTACTTTCAGTTTCCACTGAGCAGCTCGCACATACTATTTTCTGCCCTCATCAGGAGGCTCTGGGCTGCAGCCATTTGCAGAATGTATTGTCAAAGGCTTTCACAGCTGGACTCAACTGGTTGTTGTGGGCTTTCTGGGCTGTGTGGCTGTGGTCTGGTAGATCTTGTTCCTAATGTTTCTGCGGCTGGCATCTTCAGAGGTGTATCACAGAGATACTGTAGCACACTTCTCCCTGTGACTCACCTCTGAAGATGCCAGCCACAGATGCAGGTGAAACATTAGGAAAAAAGATCTACCAGACCACAGCCCAGAAAGCCCACAATAATCATTTGCAGAATGTTCCCATGGACTTTCCTCTGGTTAGCAGCTCATCCACGTGTCATTTCAGTGAATAAAGTTCATCAAGAACCTGATGGGCCTGCACAGCTGGAGGGAGAGCGTTCCACCAGGCGGGGGCCAGAGCTGTAAAGGCTCTGGCCCGGGTAGAGGCTAGCCACATCATGGAGGGGCCAGGGATCACCAGCAAATTGGCCTCTGCAGAGCGCAGAGGTCGGTTCGGGACATATGGGGCAAGAACTTTATACACTGAAATGACATGTGGGTGAGCTGCAACCAGAGAAAACTGGTTGGGAATATTCTGCAGATGGGAATATTCTGCAGATGGCAGCAGCATGGAGCCTCCTGAAGGCAGAAAACGGTGGGCGTAAGCTGCTCGGTGGAAACTGAGGTGGAAAAAAGAACCGCTTTCCCTGACAGAGTTTTTTTTGTCCACAGTATGCAATCAAAAAAAGCCAAAGCAGTTCTTTTTAAAACAACTGGAAGACATAGTATTTGTGTTATGCAGAAAGGGTCAAGGTCTGGGCAGTGATCGATCCTTGGAATAAGAGCAGGTAGGGATAGTATAAGCATTCCACCCAAGAAAAGTTTGTGACACAATCATAGAAATTTTTCCACAAACTCTCATAGAATGCTGGAGTTATTTGCTCACTAGAGAAAATTCACAGCATGGCTTTGTGTCAAAACCTAGCAGGGCACCCAGAGTGCAACTAATTTATAATCTTTGAACTGCTGGGTTATAGCTTGTGTTTGGCAATTCAAAGTTTTTAGCTTGGGTTTCTTATACATATGTATATGTAACCCCCATGCCCAGAATGGGTTGAACCAGTAAGGGGGTGGAGACTCAGAGCAGCAGAAAGGCTGCAGAGCTCTTTGGAGAAGACAAGGCTACCAGACTCGGACCTTGATTTCTATAAGCCCTTGACACCTTGTTAAGGTAATTGAAATATTGTTGGGAACTACTGGGAAGGTAGTTGTTTGTTTTTGCTATGTTGTAAATGTTGGAGTTTATTGTTTCAGGGTTTCTTTTGTGGTTGTAATGGGTGAGAGTTCTCCTGGAAACCTTCATCATGTTGCATCCTGTTCATCAAGCCCTTGGAGTCTTCAGGAGCCAACCCACTTGCAAAGAAGAATTGGACTTGGCAGTATCAGTAGACTGTAACTAGAAGGACTTGAAATGCAACCCGAACAGGACCTTGAATTGAAATGTTAAATATTGATGTTTAATGTTATTTGTAAAGAGAAGTAAACTGTTTTGTTTAAATTTGGTTCTTTGCAACTCCTTCCAAGTACTGCCCCACAGAACCCACAAGCTGAGGTTACATATACACACAGAGGGACAGCAACATGTGTTTTGTTGCAGGAATTGCATTAGCCAAGTAGCAGGAACCACAAATATAGTTGGGGAAGAGTGTCTCTAGCTACCTTAAAATCATGCATGCATGCATGCATGCATACACACACACACACACACACACACACACACACACACACACACACACACACACATACAAATGATGGTTTCCACGAGGGAGGAGAAGAACAATTAATTTTTAAAGCTTTTGTTTGCAAAAATTTCTGCTTTCCTAGGTGCTTATCTATATTACATACTTGGCCCTGTTTAGCTGCCATTACATCTTTCCCAGTGATTCTGGGAACTGTAGTTCAAGGAGCCAAATGGCGACACTGGGAATCTTTTAAAAAATTCTCAGCATCCTCACTGAATGACAATTCCTTGTAAACTTTGAGGGGAGCCCTGATAACTATATTGATATAAAGCCAAAAGAGCAGCAGTGGCGTTGTGGCTAAGAGCAGGTGCACTCGGATCTGGAGGAACCAGGTTTGATTCTCTGCTCTGTCGCTTGAGCTGTGGAGGCTTATCTGGGGAATTCAGATTAGCCTGTGCACTCCCACACACGCCAGCTGGGTGACCTTGGGCTAGTAACAACTTTTTGGAGCTCTCTCAGCCCCACTCACCTCACAGGGTGTTTGTTGTGAGGGGGGAAGGGCAAGGAGATTGTAAGCCCCTTTGAGTTTCCTATAGGAGAGAAAGGGGGGATATAAATCCAAACTCCTCCTCCTCCTCCAAAAGAGTGCAGATGTGACATTAAAACACTCTTGCCTCTTTTCTTGTCCTTACAAAGCAACAACATTGTAGAGATTATCATTCTGTATCTAGAGGTCTTGTTTATCCCTAACCTGCATACATTTTACAAACACTGCAACACCTTGAGTAACATTTTGTAATCTGGAAAGTGCCCCCACCCAGCTCAAAGAACCTATTGGTTTTAATACCTTCATAGGTAACTTTGTGGCTTTATGTTAAAAAAACAAACTAATGTTAATCACAGTGTTCATTCCATTAATGTTCACCCAGGAGCAGAGCAAGGGAAAACTGTGCCTGGGGCACACGCGCACCCTGCTCCCCTGCCGTGGTGCCGCCAGCCCTGCCCCAGAACACCCCCGCCACTGCCCCTCATGGCCAGCCACACCTTCACAACTGCTCCACCTGGGACGTCACCCCCTCCCCCGTTGGTGCAATGCCACTGGAGCTACCTGAATGGGGACACTGCAGTTCAACTGGGATTATAAATAATAAACCCTTGAACCTAGCACAAGCCATAAAAGAGACATAGAGCAGTGAAGAAACTAATAAAAAGAGTCATAAGTCCTTTCTGCACAAGCCTTTTAAAACATTGAGGCAAGAAATAAAATGTTCCCTCCGTGGAGTTCCACCCTGTTTCACCCCCAAATGTTTACCTCCTTTTAAAATGCTTCTCTGGTTGAAATGTTTTGAAAATGGCTTCAGTTCCTGTGTGATCTATTGGCTACATTTCCCATGCTTCTCTGCTTCCCTGAATGTCTTCCTCTGCGCCATTTTTTGAGCTCGCTACATTCGTGTGCACCTGTTTATTTGCAGCATTTTTGTTTGCTTTTTTAATTTGGGAGGAATCTTCAAAGCATCAAGTATATGAGGAGTAGAGAATGCAGCACGAAGCTTTGAAGCCCTGATGCACCAATTCAACACAAAACTCACAAAAGGGGGAAAATCATGTAATGGTGGCCATGACTCATATCAAGAGGGGGACATACATCATTGTAAAGGGGACATTGAAAACATTTCAGAAATGTTTTAGGTGATTTGTGTAGAAAGGGCCTAAGTATGGCAGGAATGGAAAGTAAATCCTGTGACTGCATAAATGTTTGAAAAGACCTTCTCAATGTTCTTCATACCTAGAACCCATGCTTTGTATTCACAGAGTCCTAGTAAGTTCAGCCCCTGGCATTTCTACTTGGGGAAAAAATGGATTTCAGATAGTATTCAAGGAAAGCTATTTAACCTGTTTTAGGACAAGCACATTTTAATACTTTTTGCACTAATACACTAGATGCGTGTTATTCATTGCTGCAGAGTGTAGTTGTGGCTACTAGATTAGCTGACTTTAAAAGTGGATTCATGGAAAATAGGTTCATCAATGGCGACAAATCCAGAAGAGAAAACAGAACTCCCATGTCCAGAGGCAATTATCCTCCGAATACCAGTGCTAAAAGGCAACAATAGGGGAAGGATTTTGCCTGTGGGATTTGCTTGTGGGATTTGCTTTGAAAGCATCTGGTTGGTCCCTGTGGGAAACAAGATGTTGGATTAGAAAAAGAAAAAGAGTTTGGATTTATACCCTGCTTTTCACTCCTGTAAGGAGTCTCATAGTAGCTTATAAACTCCTTCTCTTTCTCTCCCCACAACAGACAACATGTGAGGTAGGTGTGGTTGAGAGAGTTCTGAAAAAAATGTGATTAGCCCAAGATCACCCAGTAGGCTTCATGTGTAGGGAAACAAATCCAGTTCATCAGTGTCTGCACTGCACCATGCTGCTCTGATCCATTGCTCTGATCTAGGAGGGCTGCTCTTGGGTTATTAGCATTTCTTATGTAGAGACCCCTGCCCAAGAGCTTGGGAGGTAATACTGGGCTAGATGGACCTATGCTGTGACAATAGAAAGTAGTTCCATGTGTTTCTAGTATAGAGAAGCAGCCTGTTTTTTCAAGGTTTTGAAATTGCCCTTAGCCCTACTCCTTTCCTCTGGCTATATGCTGCCAAATAACGGCCTTGGTTTTAAGTCAAGATTCAGCTGCTTGATGTCCTCCAAGATGAAGAAATGCAGTCCAGGGTCATCAGCAAAAATCAGTGAAAAGGCAAGGTACTTACAACAGAGTTGCCTTGAAGGTATTCTGCATTCCATCCAGAAAATCCATCATGGAGAAAGTTCTTATATAGACCACTTAATCCTTTTGCTGTTGTTAGAGTGTTTACACATGAGAAACAACATTGCTGCATGTGCTGCCAATTATAAAACATTACAGAACTATGGCCCTTTCCGCACGGGCCAATAACAGTGCCCTAGGGAGCTGTTCGCATGGGGGGCGCAGCTGCCTCGTGCCGCTGTTTTCCAACCTCGCTCCCTGAGCAAGGTTTTTGAGAAACAGCGGCTTCCAACCACTGCCATGTGAACGGAAGAGCCTGGAAGGTGCCATTCCCCGCCTTTCCCAAACGCCTTACTGTGTTCTCCGGCCTCCGGCGCGTCGCACAGGCCAGGGGACACCCTCCCTGCCCTGCGACTTCTGAGCTGTCGCGCAGGGCAGGGGGGCGTGTCCCCTGGCCTGTGCGACGCGCCGGAGGCCGGAGGACACGGTAAGGCATTTGGGGGGTTGGTGCAGCCTGCGAGGAGGCTGCGCCGTCTTCCCCTCGCAACCAGGACCGTTCGTGCAAACCGTCCCGGGGCAGGGGGGTTGGGTCGGCGTCATGTACACCGACCCAACCCCCAGCGTCTCTCATAGGAACAAGAGGAATATGTATCTAGAATTTCACATAAAAGGCTCACCTACTTTTAAAAGTGTAACTCTGTGCACACTTATCTAGCTCTAAGTCTTACTGAAGAAAACAGGATTCACTTTTGGTGGGCCCAGGCTAGGCTGATCTTGTCAGATCTCAGAAATTAAGCAAGGTCGGCCCTGCTTAGTATTGGATGGGAGACCACCAAGGAATACCATATGCAGAAGAAGGCAATGACACAACACCTCTGTTAGTCTCTTGCCTTGAAAACCCTACTGGGTTGTTGTTAAGTTGGCTACGACTGGCCAGACCTTTGCACACATACACAAACACATACATGGTTTGGATGCAGGTTTCTCACATGAAAACAGCTGGTTTCCCATCTAAGAGATGCTTTTATAGTTGCAGCAAAACACCGTAATGTGGCTTTTGTCCATGCAGGTCCTATAACCAGTCTTTTTGGTGGACAAAGGGGACCACTCCATTCTTTTTCATTAGGAGCTTTCCAACCCAAGAACCTTCAGCAACATGTGATAGTTACTTACATGCATAGAAAAGAGGGTGATTCTTGGATCAAGTATAGAATGTTTTGCTCTGTAAAATGTTGGAGGACCTATATTGGAGTGGACAGTACCTGTTTCTCATTTGTGCTGACCCCAGCCATTCAGCATCAAGTTTGGTCCTGTCTACCTAACTTCACCTTTCTATCTGCACATCCTCATCTTGGGTTTCATTTCGTTGGGCACACCAGCGTGACAATGGGATGGAATGACGGGGAGAAGACTGGCTTCTGCAGAGGGAGATGTAGGGTTCATAAAATTTTAACCACCTCCATTAGACAATTGGTGCAGTTATCCTTCAAGTCTTTCCTCCAACTGATTCCCACCCCCTCCTTTAACCTGAAGCACCTGGATCCTCTCATTTTCTACACTTTGCCTCTGTACATTTTTCTCCTATTAGCTCCTGCTACTTTGTTACAGAAAAAAATATTTCACAGTCGTGTTGCAGTCAGTAAATTTAAAGACAGCTGAGGCAGAAGCTTTTAATTTTTTTTCCAGGCATTTCAATTACAGATAAATGTTGGATAGCCCCTGGTAGATGGCACATTGCATACTAATTTTGAAACTTGTAACAGTGTATGGGCAATGTTTCCTTATTGGGTTTGCTGTTCATTCCCTTGCCCTCTTGCCCTCCTGCAAGCACACTGTGCATGCAATATATATTTCTAGAAAACAGTCTTACAGTCTTACGATAGCTGTTTTACCACTGGTCTTGAGAGAAGGGTGTGAGCACAAGAGAGATGTAGTCTATTATTCCAGTTCAGCTAGAGGCCGCTAGACTGCGGAAATAGACTTATCTCTGTGTTTTATTTATTTCATTTATATTACACCATTTTCAGATGTGTCTGATGCATGATTTTGTGCACCATTCGATTTTCTTCTCACTGCTCCACCACTATCTACCTATTGTGGCTTCCAATCTTTAAAAAAATAGCCTGGGATTGTTGAGCTAAGCAAAGTTGACTCTGAAATCTGCATCCTCTTGAAGGAGGCGGAGATCTTTCAAAAAGGAGACTTATTGGAAGTGCTCATGATCTGCAGTGCAGAGGGGAAACCAGCCACTGAGGAGATGCTCTGTGTCTTGACCTGAGCAGAAGTCAAGACAAAGAGGAAGAGGGTTGTATTAGAGAAGAGTTTGAAGCTTATTAGTAATAATAATTAAGAATTCATTTTATAATAATAACTACAGAACAGTGTGTTTATACGTGGTGTAAATGAAATCAGGAGAACCTTCACTTTCTCCATTATATGTACTTTTTGTGTTTGTTCTTTCTATGTTTTTGTTTGGTTGACCTTTGACTTTAAAGTAATTAATAATAATAAAGGTCATCAAAAAAAGGCAGAAAGAAGATGAATGGAAAATGTTATGGAAAAAACACAAAGAGGAAGAGGAGGAGGAGAATGACACAAGTGTCCAGTATGGCTTCTCCTCCAGCTCTGAGGTCAGAAGGCTCCCATTTGCTGGTCACTGCCTGTCCTGCAGAGCAGGAGAAGTGGCAGGCAAGGACCCTGAATCCCTGACACTATTAAGTGCTCTTTTTAAAAAAAGGTTATGCAGATTACTGTCTGCTTCTGAAGCCACACACAACAAACTGTTGTATAGCAAACAGAAACAGCAAATTCTGAAAAACCTTCTGCAATACACAGAGGGATGGGGCTTAGGCCACATCCTAGGTGTGGAGACAAGTGTAACAGACTTGCCCCACCCTGAAGGGCTGGTGTGAAGCAGGCCTGCTTAAAGAGGCCTGGGTGACAGTAACAGTATGGCAGCAGGCCCTAATTTAAATAAAAGCAAGGTGATTGGTCAATGGAAGGCACTGTTGCCCTTGGCCAATGTTAGGGGGCGCTAAAACGCTGCTTGATGAACAGAAAGGCCTTTCCCCACTTTTCCCTCGGCCGCCGTCGCTGTGCGCAATTCCCAGCGCGCGGCATCCCTTTGCAAGAGCACCAGGGATGCCTCGCGCTGAGGGGGCGTGACAGCGGCAGTGTCGGGGCGGCTGCGCTGTCGCCGCCCCTATCGTGGGGAGTGCCGGGGGAAAGGCCCAGAGAGAGCCTGTCAGACAGTTCTTTGTGGAGAGTTCTGAAGAGAATAGCTTGTGTTCAGTCAAGAGCAGAGTCTGTGGAGTGAAGTCTCTCCGCTCTGTCTCTGGTGTAAAGGAATTCTGGTCCAGCTCAGATAGCAGTGGCATAGGAGGTTAAGAGCTTGTGTATCTAATCTGGAGGAACCGGGTTTGATTCCCACCTCTGCCACCTGAGCTGTGGAGGCTTATCTGGGGAATTCAGATTAGCCTGTACACTCCCACACACGCCAGCTCCGTGACCTTGGGCTAGTCACAGCTTCTCGGAGCTCTCTCAGCCCCACCTACCTCACAGGGTGTTTGTTGTGAGGGGGGAAGGGCAAGGAGCTTGTAAGCCCCTTTGAGTTTCCTATGGGAGAGAAAGGGGGGATAAAAATCCAAACTCCTCCTCCTCCTCCTTAAGAGGCTCAAAGGGTAATCTCCTTTCCCTCCCAAAGCATGTTCGACAAATCCCTGGATGTTCTATTTACTGTGTTCTTTTTTTTTCCAGGTTAAACAGTGGCAAACCCCTTCCTCTACAGTGGGGATGTGCAATTTATTTCCTCTCAAATCTGAATTTGAGCAAGGAGCAGCCACAGCACACACCATACCAGAAGCTGTTTCTCAGCTTCAGAATGTGAGTTCTGGGGGAAAAAACTTGCCACACTATCAAAAATGTATCATTTCCAAATCCTGCCCCCCCCCCCCCATTAAGGCAAAAGTATTATCAGGGTGTGTGTGTGTGTGTGTGTGTGTGTGTGTGTGTGTGTGTGTGTGTATGCATGTGAAATAAATACTGTTTTTCACCTTTGAGAATGGAAGCTGTGAGTTTTGTTTGCAGAGATATTTTCTCTCTGTATTTGAATCATTTGTTGTTCCTTCTTGCTATTTGTCTTGAGAGCATTTGTTTCAAGGAACTGCCACAAAGTACATCAAGTCCCTGTTCATTCCCTTACCCTTTGGAGGCATGAACTTGAGAAGCTCTGTGCTTCTGATCTCTGATAAGCCCAACATGTTGCAGTTTAGGAATGGTGTTACTTTCCAGGGCTCATTTGACTTGAACTATTTTACACAAATACAACGAACAGGAGGTCATCTTTTCTTTATAACTGTATAACTGTCTTGCAGATATATAATTGACTTTGGGAATTCTGAGCCACAAGTTACAGCAACAGTCACCACTTGCTTAGATGACTTTAAGAGGGGAATTTAACAATTTCATGGCAGTTCTCCATGAACACTTGTTAGCTAAAATCACTCCAGGTTTCAAGACCATATGAATATCGGCTTCTGGGATGCAAATAATGGAGAATGACTTTTGTCTGGGGCTTCCCAGAAGCATTTGGCTGGTCACAGTTAGAAACTAGATGCTGTTCTCAATGGATCAGCATGGCTCTTCTTAAGTTCTTATGGATGCCAAAGCAGGAAAAGGCTAAATACCAAACTAGAATTCCATCATAACCTTTTTCTTCACTAAACACAGACCAGATTCCCCTCTTACTACCCGAGGCAAAGAACGTAGCACACAGAGATGCTGCAAAACCATCTTGGATCTCTCTATGAAGTGTCCATGTTAAGTAAGACCTCTGGTTATACCATAACAGCCTGTTCCAGGATTCTATTTCTTTGGCATTCATCAGTGTGAACAAGAAATGAAATCTAGGGTGGACCATGCAGGTGAAGATATTGTGCTATTCAGAGATTACTAGGCAGTTGGAAGCAGGCTTAGTTCACAGAGGTTTTCATTAAGTTCTGTGAGGGAAAAATAAATGGAAAACTCCCTCTTCCCCCAAAACCGGAACTTGCTCCCGCAAGAAACAGGAATTACCAGTGATCAAAGCAGGTCCAGTCCCACTACCTAAAAATGCTCCTAAACTTTCTCTTTTATGAAGTGAATAACTCCTAGGAGTTAATGTTCATTGGTGTTTTTGGGGTCAGAGTTTGCAGTGGACAAAAAAATTGTCAATCTTGTCAACAAAAATAGGTGACCAAACCTCTTTGAATGACAGGTTGATTCCCCAAGGTCAATTTATCGCATGATATTCACATGAAAAAACATGGTTTAAGCAAGAACTCCCCACCGTTTAAGTGCCAAACACAGATTCATTCTGGTTCTGGGACGCACTCCCTTATTCCACGTTTTTTTGGAACCTACATTGAAGTGCACCTTTTTTTCCAAACACGCTCCGAAGCCAGTTCGGTGGGGAGAAACAAGGGACAGATGCGGCTTATTGTTCCCACCCTTTGAATCGTCCAGCCAATCAGAGCACAGTGGGCTGTGCACAGAGCACGCATAGCCTGTTTTTTTTGTGCCATGCTGGCGTGATTACAAAGAAACGTAAATACGAAACTTCGGGACAATGATTTTGATAAATTGTTTATGAGTGGCTACGTTTGAACATAAAAATGAGAATAAGAATAACATGAATTTTCAGTCAGGGGCAGAGAAGTGTTCCCGCTCCAGCACAATAGCCAATCAGAAGGTGGGGAAATGCTGCCTACGCATCTATGCAGTAACGTAGCTGCACAAAAAAAAGAAGTTCCTGCCTCAACACAACACAACAGCCAATCAGGATGAGGAAGAACAGACCCATCAAGCAGATCATGTGTTTGTGGAGCGTGTTTACATTGCTTGAAACCACAATAAACATCGAGGTCTCATTAGACACACGCTGCAGTAGGGAGGGAGAAACCGTGATGAAAAGGTGCTGTTTCTTTTGGAACCATGATGTATCCGGCTAATTTTTCAGTGGGGATTCGACCACAGAAACAAAATTGAAAGTAGAGATATTCATCCATCCCTACGATGATGTCCCCATTTATATACTGTTTATAAATACTTATATTTATATACACACATATTACCTTTCTCTATCCCCTGAGCAAGCATTTTATTAGCACATAACAAAAACAAAGCCATTAGTTCACATTTGTCCACCATTGCACTGCAGTTGTTTGGGAGCTGGCCAGTTATGCACAGGTTTCTGCCTCGTGGCAAAGGGGAATGAACGTCGGGACAAGATTTCTTGTACAGATATTTTCTCAAGGCCCGTATTCACTTTCCAGTTTTCTTGTGCCAAGCAACACCACCTTAAGCCTAAAGCGTAAGTTTAATTTTCTTCACTGCCAGAGTGATGGTGATTTGCCAGTGAGCACAGCTTTGCCCTGAACATCTTCCCTCCACCCACTGCCAGCCAACCCAGCTTCTTCCCTCCCCTTCCTTTGCCTGCCTCCTTCCTCCTCATGTTGCCTTGATCACTCTCCTCCCCACCCCCACTAACTGTTTTCTGACCCAGATGGATAGCATTTAGACACAGAAAAATCACTGCTAGGGCTGTCTGCTTGGACAGACATGAAACTAAGCTGTTTGTGATAAACAGAGCACAGCCAGCATTGCAGCCTGTAGGGAAAGGGAGGATTGGGGATTGAAAGAGTGTGCCAAAAGGCAGATCATGCTGTTAAAGGCAGTTTGTGCCCCGCCATCACTACTCCCCTTCCTGCCTGCCAGAAGATGGAAACAGTGAACAGTGTGCAAAGAATTTTTCATATTTGTTATTACTTCAATGTTTGTTATTTATTATCGCACAATATCAATATATTGATATAAACAGAGAATCACTGCAAAATTGCTGTCTTTTATTGCATCTGAAAACATGACGTTTGGCTTCAAATGGCAGATTGGCCATTTCCCTCAACTTCACCCAGCCATTGCAGTTATCAACAGGCTGGGAGAGAATTTCTGTAGGATAAATTTCAAACAGTGGGCTACAGTGGGAATGTTAGATAGTAGCAGTGTCATGATAAAGGCTTCCCCCTCCAGAAAAGCACCAACCATATTTTAAGGGGATTTCTCCTGCCACGGTTGGATAGCACTTGCATTGGAGTCCATCCCTCATTTGTGGAAAAAGCGTTCCCCCTTGAAATCAAAATAGCAAAATTGCAATATGAATTGCAACATACCCAGCTGCATAAGATATTTGAATTATTATAGCTATTGAACTACTAAGATGAGGTGATTTTTTTTTCTGGTGGTGGGAGGGAGGGCATATCTGATCACATCCAATGGGAACACTCATGTGGCTGGGCATGGTGGAGCTGTCAATCCAATGAACATGATTCCATTCAGTCCCACAACAAGAAACGCACCAAACTCCAGGTTAAAGGGTAATGCCAGCCCCATTGCAGATAGGGTGAGAAGCACCAGGACCAGGGCAATGGGTAATAACAGCAAACATGCCCTAAAGCAAAGACTGTGAGGTGAATGCTCTTTTCTGGTCACAGTAAACTCCTGGTGCATAGTGGGCCGCTGTTCATAATTAGTACTCAGGTGTCATTAAGGAATCCCCTACAGTGCAAATCTTTTTGGAAGTGGGTGCCACAACATGCTCTTCCAAGTGATAGCTGGAACACCTGCCCAGAAGTAAACTTATCTGCATTCAATTATCCAAGCCTGCTGGATTCAAGCAGCAGGCTAGAGCACTTACCTGCAAATAAATGTATTCACAAAATGATTTACATTTAAAACCTGCACATAATTGGAGAACTTTCTAAAGATGTTGGCAATATCTTGGCACAACCTTGGAGGGTACAGGGCAATAAAACAAGGAAGGTATGTCTTGCTGATTCAGATTTGCTTGGAATTTAATTAATTGCTTGGAACTTACCCACCCTTATTTTTAACATTTGAAAGATGAGACTGCATGAAATGATGGAATGTAAACCCTTGCAAATGTTTCTGGATGATACCTCTAGTTACTTCAGTGCATGATGCCCTTGAAGGTTGAGCCAGCAAAATGGTGAATTTTAAAAAACTGTTTTTCTGAGGTAAAACCGGAGAAATTTGTTTATTTTGTTTCAACATTTCTAGGCCATATTTTCACCTAAATTGGGTCCCCAAGGGCGCAAAAGTTGCAGAAGCAGAAGTCAATAAGGTCATCTATTTGAACTCCCAGTTTAGCCTTATCATTACCTACTTAGACATAATAGTTGCTGAACAGGAGACACTGACAAGCCCACAAAACGTTGGCTGTTTGTGAAATTCATACAAATATTTCAAATAAATGAGGAAAGGGAATCCCAGTAACCTCTGATAACATTACACCTGACTCCTATAAAGAAAACTTTTTCAGCCCCACCTACCTCGGCAAAATTTGGAAAGGGGGAGGGAAGGTTCCAAGTTTTGTTCCATCTTTAATCAAGAGGCAGGGATTGGGAAACTTGGGATATACAAACTCAACAAGCATGCTAATGCGTGACTGTTTTGTCTCCTTGTTCAAGAAAAATCTACTCCTGGAGCCTTGTGAAGCATTAAAGATTGCTTTTACACTTTTAGTCTAATTTCTTGCTTTGTTTTCTTCTGCATGTAGGCAGCGTTGGTGAGAGGGTGAAACCAGGGGTACAAAATTATGGATCTTGATGACCCAGGTAACCTGATGAGGTGCCTCTGAGGGATAGCATCATCATCACTGTTTTAATTAAGTATCTCAAAGGTTTGTGAGGGGGATCTAGTGGTATTTTTTATCTGGAGCTTATAGTAGTTCACAGAAAACCTCCACATCAGAGGAGTAGCTCCAAGGGGGTGAGGTGGGGGGTGCATGACGTACCAGGTGTGCGCCCCTGTGGGGGTGTGGTGGGGGCGTGATGGGGGTGTTCCGGGGTGGGACAGGATGAACACACCGGTGCACCGGGCGCTTTCCCCCTTGCTACGTTTCTGCTACACATAGAAAATTATGGGCACTCTAAGACCCATTCTGCACAGCAAATTCTGAGTGGCTTACAGCCATGATTAATGAACCTGGCATTGCAGGGGCGTAGGGGTAGGAAATGGTGGCTGCACCCCACCCCCGCACAGACGCACATCAAAGGAAAGTGTGTGGGGCAGAGGTGGGGCAAGGGCGATTTTTCTGCCCCCAGCACGCCCCTGGTGCAATGCGCACCCTCCTGTTCCCTTCTAGCTGCGCCACTGTGGCTTGGCCCTGGGCCCTTCGCATGGCTGGGGCGTGTGCCTTTGTACAGAGGCACTTTTGTTTTTTGTACCTTTTCTCAGAAACCTCCCTCCCTCTGATGCAACTAGGCAGGCAGGCACCCAGGCTCCCCCAGAGGCTTGCTGGAGCCATTAGTGCCTGCATGGCTCCACAGATGGGAGCCGGGAGGAGAAGAAATAACCTGCATCTGCATAATGTGCTGTGCAGCCACGGCCCTTCACTCAGCTCTGGCTGTAAGGTGAGTTAAAACAAAAGAATCACAGTTAGGCCCGTTCTGCATGGATAAAAATCAGAGCCCCAGGAATGGTAAAAACACTGTTCCTGGGGCACCGTTTGCATGGCTGCCACCTCCACAACAAGGCAGTGCCATACTTTCCTCTCCCCCACCCCGCAACTGGTGGGAAAACTTTGCTTTCAAAACTAGCTCAAAGAGCAAACTTTTTCAACAGGAAATGGCACCGGCTTGGAGGCGCTGCTTTTAGGTGCCTCCCTTTGTCCTTTGAACTTCCCTTCCTGCATAGCTCCACAGTGAGGAAGAAACATGCCTCCTGCCTCCAACCCCCGGGCATTGCCATGGCCATGGGGACTTGTCCCTTCCTCCCTGCGAAGCTATGTAGGGAAGGGAAGGGAAGTTCAAAGGACAAATGGAGGCTTCCATCAGGCTTTCGGCCTGGGAATGCCCCTGGCACAGGTCTGTAACTTACAGTCATTAAAACACATGGTGTAAATCACATTTTTCAATGGAGTTTTCCGGGCAGCAGCAATTTTTCCCCTGCTGCTTGCCGTGCCCCCCAGAGCCCCCTTGGAAGCTGCATGGCACTACCTCCCCTGCGCTTTCCCAGCCACCACAGAACACCCCTCCATATCTAGATTAGGCTGTCCCTATTTTCTTAACAGCAGATCTGGGGGGAAAACACCTTAGTCTTTCTTTTTAAAAATGCAATGTATTTATAATAAGTGAATAAATGTATAAATTGCCAAATTTTAAGAACATCTTCTAATCCTTAAGGTATTACACCCTTTCCCTACTTTCTCAGACTACTGGGAGCCTCCTTCAATAGACATGGTTCACATAAATACTTTAAATAATTAAGAAGCAATTGTCAAATTCCATTTAAAAAGGAAAAGTAGTATCAAGAATAATATTCACAATTTAGGCCACTCAGTTCATCCCTCGGTAACTCCAGTTACTTAAAACCATAACAACTTGTTCAGTGTTTGTAATCTCTCCAAGTCAATGCTTTCATCACATACTTTCTGACCACCTTCACCACTGTTTGTCCACAACAGAAATCTTCGGTGCTTAAAAGTTTATGAGATTTACAATAGGATGGAGAATGAACTGTTGGAAGTCCAATTATTTTTTTCTCCAAAGGCTGTGAGAACTCCCCCCCCCCCCCCCCCGCCGGAAGAACTCTGTTCTACATACAGAGGCTTTATGTTTGATTTAATTTGTTGTGTCCTTGTTGTTAGGTCTCACTGCCTTAGTATGGAAAATTGTTTCCTACCAAAGACCTTCACCCAGGCATCATGGATATAACATGGCAGTGCCCACGGTCTCTTACAATAAGTATCTGTACTACCTGTTTTAATACCCAACAAAAGTAGTTTGCTAAGTATTCTTTTATGCAGGATCTCCATCAATTAAGACTTGATTCATGGCCATTCTTATCTCTCTCCCACTACCATCTGCCTTTCTTCCAATTTTGGATTGTTGAGTGATTAGTTTCACATAAGAACAGATGAGACAAACAGATGAGATGAACAAATGTTACAAATAGAACTGCCACCAAAATGTAGCCTAAAGAGAAATTTGAAGCAAATTTGAGGGCTCCTCCACAGCAAAACATTTAAGATATTTTGAAGGGAGGCCAAAAGAGTTTTGGTAAATGCTAACAAAATTTCCTCCGGGGGTTCTGCTGCCCATCTCTGATATGAATCCAGATTTTGTCTAAAAATATTTTTGAAGTGAATTTGTGTGTTCTTCCTCAGGCAGAACATCTGAGGATTGTGAAGAGGAGCAATAAAAATTCTGATAAAACTAGAGAAATTTCTCATATCCCTAATTACAAAAGAGCAAGGGAATTAAACATTGTGCTATCTGCGAGGTTTACAATCAGGAAGAGTGACATTTAAAACAAGATTAAAGTTTATGGATATACAACTCAAATGATGCCTCATAATTATACATCTATTAAAAAGGAAGCAAGAAAGATGTGGATCATAAAAAAGATGTAATAGCCTACTTATGATAAAATTTAGAAAAAGAAAACTGAAAATGCTGGTGTGATTCTCATATTAAAAAGACTTAAGTAACTACCTTAAATGTTACCACACCTGTCTGAGCACTAGCAAAAAAGGTAACATCTAAATGCTTATTTTCTCTGGACATACAATAAGAAACATTTAACACTCCTACTCCAACATTTAGAACCTCTTTTAGAAATGTGTTTCATAAGTATTCATAGGGGAGCTAAAACATTTGAGAAAGGAAGAAGAGTCCAGTACAGCAACACATGTTTGGAAAGTTCTACCTCAGATGGTAGTTGGTGAAGCATTTTCCTGAGGCAACTTTGGCCCAACTATACGATAGACTTTTCCTCAGTCCTGTCATGAACATGAGTTCTGGGAGTTACTGGTTGAAAATTAGATTCTGGGATACATGGGAGGTGATTTGAATTGGAACCACAGCATGAGGGTAGAGGAGGCTTAAGCCTTCCACCGTGCACTGTTTTCCCAGCTCCCTCCATGGAGCTGCCATTTGTCCTACTGGGAATGCTTACATGCCCTTTGATACACGTGTAGAGTCATCACTATTTATACATTCCCCCAATTTGACAAATAGCAGCTTCCTGAAACTGTTTCAGATCAGAAAAGAGCAAGAATTTCAACTGGAGACTCCCAGAGCACTTGTACTTGACACAACTGGGGGTGGAACCGGGGATATACCTGGGGACAGGTTATCATGTTAGACCCATTCATGACAACAGTGATAAATCTGCATTTGGACTGCACTAACACTTCAGGCTGCAGGTGGGGACTCAAAACTGGATGCCAAATGAAAACATTAAAGAAAGGGTTCCGGTGTATCCTTCTCCCATTCATGATTGTTTTTGGCAACAGGATTTGGAGTCTTTTCGGCATACAGAACATTCAGTCAAGTGATTACCAACTTGCAATCTGAAGCAGAAATGCAAGTTTCCCATGACAGCCAGAATTAGGTTTTTGTTGATAGGCAGACAGATAGCTATTGGCACTGAATCAATTAAATCTTGAACTATTAGGAACAGCTCAAAATCAGTAGAAGCTATTCAGTACATGTTAAAAGTTCAAGAGGAGTTATGGGGGAATGTACATGAATGTAATCTTGAGTTCTGTCACACTGTATATTTTCATTCTGCGACAGTACATAATTTACTGCAGGCTGAAGTTGAATTCTCAAGTTCTGAGGGATTCAGCTTGGAGACAAATAATAGTTTTCAGAGAATGTAAGAAATATCATTTTTCACGTTCATCCTGCTATCCTTATTTTCAGGTTTTGCAGGGTTGGTAGGATTTTTTTTTAAAGCCTACAACATCTATTTGAAGGGAGGGAACACCCATCAAGAGAAAGGAATTTGTGAAAATCAGGAATTGATTCCTGCACAGGCCAAACTAAAATAAAGCAGTAGGTGATCAGACGGTTGGATGTTCTGGAGCTTTTCCCATCTACTAATAGTGGCTACAGGGAAAGGCAGGGAGAAAGCAAATCAGATCAAGGCATTAGTATGGGGGAGAGCTTTTGAAATATTTTCCCATTCTCATTTTCCTGACTGAAATCATCCCCAGAAGCTACTATTTTCCCAGCTGAGGAAAACTTACAGGCATGGTTTCTCTCACAGAGCAAACAACAGTGGAGAAGGGGCAATTAAAATCAAGAAACTATGAAAATGAACAGAACTTGGCTGCCAGTGTTGAAAAATACTAGAGTCAAGACAGTGTCTAACCAGCTCCACACAAACACAGGATGACCATAGACAAAAGAAACAAAGGCCAGGATACTTCTATTCAGATGCTCCCACCAGTGACCTTGCTATCTCCTGTGTTACTCCCATGCTATAGTCTTCATTGTTACTCATACTTCTATTCAGATGCCCTCAACTATTGACCTGGTTGCCTTCTTTGTTACTCACAGACAATGTTTCTCCACCCACCATGGACAATCCAACAGATATATATACTCCACTTGCTTTCCCAACATCAGATCCTCTGAAGATGCCAGCCACAGATGCAGGCGAAATGTCAGGAGAGAATGCTGCTAGAACATGGCCATACAGCCCGGAAACCACACAGCACCCAAGTGATTCCGGCCGTGAAAGCCTTCAACAATACATAAAATCAAGAAAATTAAAAACCCTCTCTCAGTGCCATGACCTCAGTATTGTTCCTCTTAGTCCACAGCTACAAATCAACAATGTTTAAATCTCCCATATCATATCTGCTCTGGATGTTCCATGTCATCTTCAGTTTCCTAAAAAAAGTATGTATAGCCCTACCAAAAACGAAAAAAGTGGTAATATTGCGAGATTACTTCTGATAATTGATACAGTTCTGTTACAGCAGGCTCCTGGAGTCCTGACCGCATGTCTTTTTAAAAATAAAATTATTGTATGAGTTGACATATTGTAGCTTTGTTGTATGCCATCTTGGCAGCCAGTCCCTTTAAAAAAACCCTAGGAAACACATCTATATAAAATTACATTTGCCTGGGGAAATAGGTCCCTTTCTCTTCAACTAATGTGGATGTTTAGTATCTTTCTTTTAAGAACTACACGGTGTCAGATCCAGAGATATGAACCCAGTGCCCACGGTTGTAGTCATATCAGTCACATCCATGCTACCTGCCTTCAGAAGCCAGAACGAATAATGGTAACATGTTTTTAAGGGAGGAAGAAGTTTGTCATCTTATTTCAAAAATTATTAGCTGATATTCTTTATGCTACAGAACTATAAAACAACCAACAAAGAACACTGTCAAAAAGAGAGGAATGTTAAGAAACTGTCTCGTTGCTGAGTAACACAACACAGTGCAATCTATTTATTTTCATTTGCTGCTCTTCTACTGTTTCGCTCTATAAGGATTGTTTGCTTTTTTTTATTAAAAAACTTTCCCTAGGACTTCCCTCTCCCCCTTTTGCGGAACTCCACAAAGTACTATGCGATCATATATGAAGATCATCATTTATTTTCCGAGAAACATTTTGCTCCGGCAACAAACGTTTGATAAATGTTAGATAAAACGTTGCTAGGCTCTTTATTGCCAAGGTGTGCTGTTCTTTAGAAGAGAGTAGCTTTGTACGTTTAATTTTGGTTGCATTAGAGCAAAAGCTTTTAAGAGAAAATGCCAAGCATTTATTATTGTGAATTATTTTAGAAACACCAGCTGCCAAGTGAGGCTTACTTTAAAACTTTGTCAAGCACAGCTTATCTTTTCTTAAAAAAAAACAACCCATAAAACATCTTAAGGGTGAAATTAATTGGTCCAGAATCACAGTTGTCCTGGTAGAGAGAACAATACCCCAGAGCTCTTCCAAGACACAAACAAGAACTGCTACATAACTTGCCAGAATTTTAATCAGTTTTTTTTTCTTTTTCTTACTCACAGTTCAGTGGAGTTCTTGGGGATGTCCTGCGGCACATAGGTCACCTTGCTCTCCTGGCAGATGAATGCCCCCCACTCTGAGCACCAGCAGATGGAATGGTGGCATCCTGTGGAAGCCCCCAAGAGAAACAGCAAGCTGAAGTGAAACAGAGGCATGGCTATTTCTACAGGGTCCTCTCCCTCAGTCACTGAAAGAAAACTTCCAACTGTATTGAGATGGGACTCCCTTCACTGAAGATCCGCCTTGAAGGGCATTGGTGAGTCATGTGATAGCTAGGGGAAGATTTCTTGGGATGACCTGCCCTGCCATCTGGGTGGCAGGGAAGATGTGCTGTTGATGCCCACCCACAATAACATGCAGTGCTTAATTATGTGGAATAGTGCTGGGTAGGGTGGGGCCGGGAGACCCTTTCCACTAATCCCACTCTGTTTAATGGAGAACTGGTTGTGGATGTGGAATTCAATTCTACCCTCTATATATGCTCTGAGCATTCTTATCTGCAGACTGACTTTCAGACAGCTTTCTTTGCTTTGATTTTTGATTTCTGCTTGCTTTCTCTAATCAAATGCTGTGCACTGGTTTACTTAGACTTCTGGCCCGAACTAAAACAAGTTCTGTTTTGGTTTATGTGAGGGGTTGGATTATCACAGCTTCTAAGATCCCATTCACACAGTTCCTCTTCCATGGTTAGTGCATGTTAAATACTGGCTTCACACAAAGATGATATGAGGTTGTAACTAATGTTACTAGTGACCAAACAATTACCAGTGTAACTAGAGAGCAACAACTACTTACAATCAGGCCTAAAGCACACTGCAAACTGGAATGTTTAGGGCAGAATAAACTAAAGCACCAAACTGGAATGTTTAGGGCAGAACAGAGAAACAGAAAGTATGCCTTAAAGGGACAGTAACATTATTTACAGAAGTGTTCCACACACTACAATGCACACATGTAAAAAGAAAAGCAAATGCAGGGGTTTTTTTATTATTAGGTTTCTGACAAGTACTATAACGAAAATTCAGTTTTAAACATATCCATTCTCAACAGATGGCTAAGCTTAATTTACAGACACAAAGCTTTTTGTATTAAGGATGAAAACTCTGGGTTGGGGAAATTCTGGACATTTGGAAGTTGAGCCTCGAAAAGGTGAGGTTTGAGGGTGGGGAGAAACCTCAGCAGGGTATTATATGATAGAATGCACCCTCCAAAGTAGCCATTTTCTCAAAAAGAACTGATCTCTGTAGTCTTAAGATTAGTTGAAATTTAGGGAGATTTCCAGACCCTATCTGGAGGTTGCCTACCCTAGGTTCATGTAATTGTAGACTAATGATTTAGATAGTGAACATAAGTGGGGAGGGAAGGGGAGGGAGGAAGGGGCCTGAAGGAACAAAAAAGTTAAATGGCACCAGGATGAATGAAAAGAAAGAAATATGGGGCAAACCCATCTGGAAAATGCTGTACCCAGCAATGACCACTTTCCCAATTAACATGTGAAGCTGTCTTTAAATGAACTTGGTCCAGTTTAAATGTCTTTAAATGAATTTGGCCAATACTCTCTGTTCTACCTGGTGTCCCAGGGCCTCAGAGTGGGACTTTCCTAGCCCTGCTTCTTTATATCCCTTACTCACAGGTTACTGAAGTTCCTGTGGCATGCTATATAGGTTTCTTTAGGGTGCTAGCTCCAGGTTGGAAACTATCCAAAAATTTGGACCATATAAAATTAAATATAAAAAATATTAAAGAACCAACCAGTTACCATGCTTGAGATTCTTTGAATTGAAAATTATGTGAACAAAACAAAAATAAAAAACCCACACACAACTGACTAACTCCTAAATCCACACCTGTCAAGAGTTTCTTAACTTTATCTGCCAATGTCCATGACTGCCATGTTTGGGAACACTGTTAAATATCACAGGTCTTTGAGAAAAGGAGATAGCAAAAATCCACTTCTTTTATCTTGGTGCTGCATAGAATCCATCCCCTCGGCATCAGGGAAAGCTCCTCATTTGGGCTGAGGGGAATACCATTAGCTACATGGATCTGTAGGGGTCACCAGGGGACACCTGCAAGATAGTGCTTCAAAGTGATCCTTCAGAATGGGCTCAGGCAACTTATTTTTCTACCAGTGCAGGACACTATTGATCAATGTCTACATGGGAATATTAGTGATCTACTTCACATGTTTTCTTTGAGGCTAATGACTGCAAAACATTTTGAAGGTTGCTTTAAAGACTAAATATACTGCAGAGGAAATCAGGGAAGGAAGCCAAAAGCAAATCTCTCTTGGCAGATCACATGTTGAGAGATAACCTGCTCTCTGCCTGTTGCACCTTTCTCTGGACTTGCATGCTTTATTTAGTGACAGATGGAAACAGGTGTTAGACTTTAGAGGTGCTATTTGTTTGTGCTATTGCAATAATCCCTCAATGGAAGCAACTAAATCACAGCAAATCCCAGAAAAATCCCAGTGGCAATTGCATGGACTGTTTTCTATGGGATAACTGAGGTTTAATGTATGCAATAGCATGGGTAAGAGATGTTGGAAGTGATAGTGGTCTGTTCCACATAGCACAAAAAAAAAAGTCTGTGGGACATCTTAAAAAGAGGTGACTGCCTCTTTTCACTCCTCACACTCCAAATAAGACACCCAGGGGATGTCTTAAAAAGAGGCAGCTTCTGGTGTGCATTCCAGACAGCAGAGGTGTCAGTGGGGGAAAGAGGCTGCTTCTTGACTGACTATTTTGCTGTCTGGTTAGTTTACCCTCAGCTGGTACCTGGCATTTGCTGTGCTGGTAAAGGGATTCTCCCTGCCACCATTTGCTGAAGGTTGCCCCAGGATGTTTGCTCTGCAGGTTTTGATTCTGAGCATCTTTTCAGGCCAAAGAGTATATAGTTGTACTCATCTGGTCCTGTCAATTCTGCCAATACATAGTTTTCCTTTTAAAAAAATGTTTTTTGAAGGAGTTAACTTCGAAGATATGCAGACAAGCATAAGAGAATCTTAGCAGCTCGGAGAACTTTGATTGAAAAGCATTGGGACTGTGGATGACAGGCATATTGTTCGTTGAAAAGCATTGGACAAAGCTTCTGGTACACCTGTCCCCCACAGTCCCAGTGCTTTTCAACAGAAGTTGTCCAAACAGCTAAGATTTTGTTATGAGTGTCTGTGTATCTTTGAAGATAGCGCCTCCAAAATAAAAAAGGAAAACTATATATTGCCAGAATTGGCAGGAAGAGCTGAGTACAACTATGTTGGGCTGAAAAGGCATCCAGGATCAGAGCCTGCAGAGCAAATGTCCTGGAGCAATTTTCAGCAAGTGGCAGCAGAGAGAATCCCGTCAGCCATACACAAAATATTGGGTGCAAATTGAGGATGAAACTGACCAGAGAGCAAAATAGTTGGGAGGAAAAAGTAAGATGCCTCCTGAGCTCTGCATTCTGCACAGCCAGGCAGGAGATGTTTTGCAGGCAGCTTAGTGGGAAAAGGTGCACTTTGAAGCGCTCTCCAAAAAAGACACCTTGAGCTGAAATAAGGCACTCTGAAGACATTTTGGGAAGAATTCTGGTCAGAATGCCTTCCCAGGATGCCATTGTTAGAGTCCCCAAGTTGTCTTATTTAGGCTGTGCACAGTGGAACAATGTCTAGCATGCAAAGGAACTGAGCAGAAGACCCAGTAGGGGGCAGGCAAGTGGTCAGCTAGATAGGGCTGTAAAGTTAGAGACCCTTTCGTGCCACCTTTTGTCTGTCCTAAGACTCACATTCTCACATCTAATTTCCTCCTTTTTGGAAGTCTTTTCTCCCTTTCCTCCAAGGTAGAAGGTAGCTGGAGGTTATCTCCATCTCTCAGCTTTCTTATCTGAAATGTAGTTCCCTAATAAACATTTAACTTTAACCTTTAATCAGTGGCCATTTATGCATGCACTACTTGCCGGATGGCTGTTTGTTTCACAGTGGGATTTCCCATGGTTTTCTGTTTATACAGAGATTATCCTCCTGAGAAGTGTACCTAGCTGATCTGATCTGCCATTTTGCCAACTCCTCCCCCCAGTTTCATGGGGGAGGTTGGCTGCTGTTTTTTTAACCATCTTTATGTATAGCATTAATTTTCCAGACCATGATAATTTCTTGTCAAAGTCAGCATTAAAAAAAAGAAAGCCCTTGTGATCCTTCTGAAGTGGTGGCCTGAAGATTGGGTGCTGTGGTGGGGGCGAGGGGAGGGGGGGGGATGAGTGAGAAAACCTGAAGAAAACTGAATGCATGCTGATCTTCTTTGTTTTCCCTGCAAAGGGTGAGCAAAAGTCACACTTTCAGAACTTACAGAAACTACAGGGATTCTCTGATCTGAAGGGTAGGTGACTTCAGAAAAGGGGGAAACACGTGCGTAACCGAGAATCAAACCTGAAGGGAATGTATGTTTGATGTGAAAGAGTCCACCAGTGCATAAATGACCAGTGAATCTGCCTAGCACTCTGCCAACAAGAGAAAGGGCTGATTCATATGAATATAGGAAACTACCTTACACCTAGTTCGACTTTATCTCTGCATGGCTACAATTTTGCAGCGTCTCAGAGACACGTTTAATCTTATTACTGAAGATAATTTTATCTGGAAGTGCTGTGGACTGAAATAAATACAAACCTTCCTCTTCACTATATAGGAACACTGGAGAGGCCACACTGAGAATGTTGTACATGCATTTATATCAAGTCCCATTGCTTTGAAACCATCACCATACATGACAGCCTAGGTTCAGTGTGCCATTACATGCCTGTGCACAGTTGCACACACTGGTCCGTTTATCCCAACACTGCCTCTTTGATTTACAATGGCACTTTATCGTCTCAAAAGTGAGCCTTGTCCTGCCCTACTCTGCCTTGGAGATGGCAGGGAATGAACATGGGACTTTCTACATTGCAAAGCATGTGCTCCACCACTAAGCTATGCACTCCTGTGCACTGTTCCTTACATCATTTCAACACAGAGGGGAAAGATTGTAGAGCATGCCCTTGGCGCCTTTTATTGGATTCTTCTACAGCTGTAAACTTATTCATTCTAGCCACATCCCACTTTTCCAATTTTCACATTACCCTGCAGTGAGCAAACCCATTGCATATCTCCTATTTTCTTGACCCCATGCTGCTTCGGGGGAAACCAGCTTGGCACGAAAGAAGGAGAAAGCTCAGCACTGACGAAGACATGAAAGGCAAAGAACAGCCTTCATGGAATGCATTTTATCCTGACACTTAATGGAATAAATAGAGAGGTAAAAATGACAAATTAACATTTGTTAAACTCTCCTAAAAAAGATGCAAATGAGAAACTAATCCCCAAAGTAGGCTGATGAAAAAGAAAAAGAAAAGAAAGCATTGTGCAATTACTGAAGGTTATTAATATTGATGGAAGACAGAGAAAATGGCCTAATTACTTGACAAGTATTAAAAAGAGGCTGCTGATGAGGGGTGAAGTGGGAAACTTGAGTGTTGCTTCAATGGGAAAGTTGGGGTATAAAGCCAGAGCCTAGAGAGTTGCTGTGTGGCTCTTTCACTGTGAGTCTCTAACTGGGCATTTTGCATTGGTGAGATCAAATGGAGGAATTCCAAGTGTAGCTGTCATAAGGGATTGAGAATCAGGTCACATTATTTCCAACTATCTGAGCCCCATGACAGGGTCAGGAATGTACTTGGAGAACCACAATTCTCCTTATATGATTTTCCCCCCAGGTTTTGGAATCCTGAATTATGTTGACTTATTTCCAAGTGGAACTGAAACATTAGGAATTATCCATTGTTCTGTCTTTTACCTTCAAAGGTTGTGCAGCATAGTGCAAATGCAGTTTGTCACAATTTTTACTTCCATTAGTTCACTTATGCCTTTATCTTTGTGTTACTGACACACCTATGCACTCCTGTGCATATCAGTGGAAAAAAGCACAAAAAGTGTGTTCAGGGAAAAAACTCACTGATTGCTTTTTTAGAATTTCATCAAGACACATGCGCATCAGCGACACTGAGAGAGGAAAGGCCAGATATGAACTGAAGGAACTGAAACCTCTTGTAAACTGAATATGATCCAATTCTGGAATTAATCTGATACATTCTCTTAGTAAATTGTAGTTTTTGGTGCTGTCAAGTCACAGCTGACATGGCAACCTTGTGGGGTTTTCAAGGCAAGAGATGTTCACAGCTAATTTGCCATCCTCTGCAGAACAGCCTCATGTTCTTTAATGGTCTCCCATCCAAATACTCATCAGGGTCAATTGTGCTTAGCTTTTGAGATCTGACAAGATCAGGTTAGCCTGGGGCTATCTAGGTTGGGACTGTAAATCACAGTACAGAGGGGACATCTAGAACCACAAAGATCCTCTGAAGATGCCAGCCACAGATGCAGGCAAAACGTCGGGAGAAAATGCTATTGGAACACAGCCATTCAACCCGGAAACCCCACAGCACTCCAGAACTCAAGAACTAAAGTGCAACACTCTAGGCCCCTCTTTGTAATATGGGGTAATATATTGGTTGACTGTCCAGCAGAAAGCTTAGGCAGTGGCAGTGTTTGAGAATACAGTAGAATATATAGGGTAGTGGAAGTTTTCACGCAGGAAAGGAGGCATTCCTGGGCTGAAAGGGCTCTGGAAGCTGACTAGTCAGCCCCATCCCAGGAATGCCCCATCCATGCTGGTGTGGCCTTCTATAGCAAAGGACCAGGAGTGCAAGGGTAAACATCCTCATCCAGCGACCATGTAGCCATACAGCATCCTGCCATTGCTGTAACTGTTACTCCATCAGCAGCCATGCCTGTTTGGGCAGGATAGTTTGCAATGAAACCAGTGCAGGGGTCATGCTGCATTCCAATGCATCCTTGGACTGCATGGTTAGTCTGCTAAGGCTGTAATCCAAAGAACACTTTTCTGGGTGTGTCTCAATGAATAAAATGGCACTCACATGTTATTTGTTTTATTTTATTTTATTCAATTTATACCCTGCCCTGAAACATTAGGAATTCTTCATTGTTCTGTCTTTTACCTTCAAAGATTGTGCAGCATAGTGCAAATGCCAGGTTCAGTGCAGATGAGTAGACCTGATTAGGGCTGCCCCATATATATTTTATGCTGTGTTTACGCTCTGGTTTTAAATGGCTGGGTTTTTAAAATTAGTTTGTTAATTTTTAACAATTTGTGTGCTCTTTAATGATTTTATCATGTTTTATTCTGTAAGCCATCGCAAGCAGGTCCTCTGGAGAAGAAATTATCTAAATAAATAAATATTTGTTTGGTATTCTGATGATGGGTATGAAAAACCAAACATCTGTAACACAGTGCCCATTTTTGAGGTATGCATGTGTAGCAAGCTGAAAATTTAATCATCACAAATAGTTTTTGATGATCCCTCAAACGTACATAAATTTTGAATACAATAATTTCAGATTTAAGTGAAACTTTTGCTAGTACCACATGCTGACTACTTCCTTTCAATTAAAACTGTGGCTCCTGGGATGTTCTTTTTATTTACATTATTTATCTCAAAATTAATAACATTTTAAAAAAACCCAATATTTTACTCAAGGCAATGCCTCCCAATACCGAAAGTATAAAAATAGACTTAAAATATACAAGTCTTTGGAATGGGTTCAATGAACTGCAAACAGAACTTTCTTTTTTTTCCCCTTGCCTCTCCTGATCTTCAGCAGCCTCCTGAGCTGCCAGCAAAGAGAGCCAGGGGATCCCCAGCCATGGTGTGGGAGTCACGACAACTCAAGTGTGAAATCTACAGAATTATCAGATCTTCCTGAGCATGACCAGCTGTGCCTTCTGCAGGCACAAGGACACCTTCAATTTGGATCTAACACATCAGCTTTTTTGGATATCATTGGAAATGAACATATATTTGCTAACAAGTTATTATCTCTTGCTTGTTTGATAATGGCTTGTAGATCAAGCAGATAACAATTCAATCAGCAATGAGCTGAAATTAATATGCTCGCTGAGAACTGCAGTTTATACAAGTTGATGGGTTTTCCTCCTTTTTTTCTTTACAAAGCTTCCAAGAAAAGGTTTCTGAATTCAAGATTCTGTTACAACCATTTATGAATAACCACTATGACCTAATATGGAAACCTGAGCAAGAATCAAAAAGAATCCTCCACAATCACTGCATGATTCCAAGGCAGCAGGATTTCAACCATTCTGGGCACACTTGTTTTGAAGTGAGTCCCATTGAATTCACTGGGACTTGTTTCCAAATAAACAATCCGAGGAGTGGGTTAAAGTTTGTTTATATCTCAAAGGAGATAAAAATGCACGCTCTGTGTTTATACTTTTTGCCTTCACTTGCAGTATAGCCTATCATGTCTAAAAATATATTTCATTTCTACTTGAGCTCGCACTGCTTAAGACAATCCACATGTGTATGAGAAAAAGAAATGCTCTGAATGAACCAAGACATGAAGTATTCAGAGAAGCCTTTTGGGAAATGCAGCCTATCTGGATGAGTTCATTAAAACAGAGCTCATGGGGGTAGGGGATAGGAAAGCAACATGATGCTTACAGAAGATTGCACACGAGAGGCAAACTCCTGGCATTTTTCTAAAGAAAGTACCAACAATGGGGAGCTGAATCAGGTCACTGAGAAATAAGAAGTCATGACAAAATTGTACAAGAGATGCAGAAAGTATGTGGTGTAGTTTACTCTTTGGCCACACATGTTTCTCTGGCAAGGAGTATGAACAAGTCTGAAGCATGCATGCCTTCCTCCATTGCACAGAGAATAAACCCACATAACGTGGGTTCCATCTGTGACCATGAAACATAAACAGCACAATCCTGAATGGGAAGGTCAGAACCACTGAGGAGATGGCATGACCCCCCCAGGGCTGGTGCAAATGTCAGTTATACTGGCATAAGAGGGACATGCTGGTGTTGGGAAGATGTGAGAGCTTCAGAGATTCATCGATTTGTTTTGATCATTTATTCCCCCCCCTGTGCTGTGTGTAAAGCTGTTTCCAAACATAATCAAAGTCCAATTCCAACAATGCATGGGGTGGCAACCTTTATGCCTCATCTTGCAGGCCCTGTCAAATACGGGGAGGGGATAACACTATGGTAGGAGTGGATGCCAAACACATGTCATAGAAGAAGCTGGTTGAGCTAAAGCAGTGGTGGCGAACCTATGGCACATGTGCCAGAGGGGGCACTCAGAACCCTCTCTGTGGGCACGCACGCCGTCGTCCCAGTTTGGGCATTTGGCAGTGACGTAGCACTAAGGACATTGGGGGGGGGTATGCGACGCACCGAGCGCATGCCCCTGTGGGGGTGTGGCAAGGAGCGTGGCATTGCGTTCCAGGGCTGGATGGGGCCAGATGGGGGTGTGGCAGGCGGGCAGGGTGCACGCATGCCCCGGGCACAGTTCCCCCCTCCCTCTGGCCCTGGCACTCGGTCTCTAAAAGGTTTGCCATCACTGATCTAAACTGATGGGCACCCCTACTTGGAACATAACAATGTTACCTCAGGGAGCTTTCAACCTAAAATATTGCACAGAGGAGAAAACAAAGGCATGGGTGGATAAGCAGAGATAAACAAAAAAAGAATATGAATATTACATAACAGCTTACATTTTTTTCATGTTAATGGCACTCAGTGGATTTCTATTCAGTACATCAAATACATGGAAACAGCATACGTAATTCTTGTTCCTTTACCACAGGCTCAGCCTTTTAAAAAGTCTAATATGATGCCTGAACTGCACCCTTAACTTTTCTATTTCACTGAAGTTCTTTGAAGTTTCTTTGAGCAGCTTTGTTCTAGAGAAGCTGAAATGTGCTAAACAAACAACATTTTGGGTGGCCTTAAACTTCTTCTTGATTTGTGCTCAAGTCAGTTTATTTCATCCAATAATACTTTATAGTGACAAAAATCCATTCAAATGTCACCCTGTGCTTAGGCATCAACAGTAACACCTATCAAGGGTGAGTGTGGAATGTGCAGGGAAGCATAAGATGCAAGATCAGTTTTCTCTTTCATTTCTGTCCTGGCAACATAATTGTTTATGCAGATTAGCTTGAACAAACAGTCTTCTATTTTGCCCGGGTTTTTGTGTGTGTGTGTGGGCTGATTTATGGCAGAAGAAAAAAAAACCCAGCAACTTTGTTGCTGTTTCCTTGTCTCCCATGATCACGTATAAGTATTCATTGGTAACTTTAAAAAAAGTGAAGTTTTGTGATTTCACAGGCTGGCAGTGCCGAAGTACATTGTATGAGTGTTCCAGACCCAGAATTGCTTTTTGGAGGAGCCCAGGCAAAATCTAGACAGAGATATCATGAAACTGAGCCCTAGCTTGTTTTTTCTTTTGTACCTTCCCATTAGGCAAGACCTGAGATCCCAGCTGGATGTTAAGATTGTATACTCATTAAGCCTGCAACTACCAGGGAGAATATCAAACGTTTGCAAATGTGCAGGTTCAGTTCTTCAAATTCAAACCATGAGTCTTTGTATTTACGAATTTTGCCACTTCCTCATGTTGAATTTTGCCCATAACATGTATGCATTTTCCAACCTTATTCGTGCATCGTTAACTCAGTATTATATGTATGAACGACATTCATGTACATACAAAGGTTTCTCCAAAAAAGAATGACTTTTTCTTTTGGAGCAAGGATTCCTCTGCTGGAGAACATTCTTTTATTGAAGGAAATCTTTCTGTGTTGGAGGCAAGCTTGGAGAAGTATATTTTGCAATAGGTGTAAAAAAAATTGAATTCCCAATTATTTCTAGCCATGTTTGTTACATATAAATGGGATGTGCTTTTTGGAGTTTTTTTAGGTGTGCAAATTTCAATCAATTTTATTGGCATTCTGGCAGATTAATCTGGTGGGGTTTTTTTCTCAGAAAGAGATCTGCCTTCTCTAGAAAACAGCATTTTAACTGTTTCAATTGTGCTATATAAATATCAGTTATAATGAAACAGGTCGGAATTCAAAAGAATTGCGAGCATCTCATTCCCTTGTCCTGCACTACTGCCTCTTTTCCTTCCCTAAAATCTTCCATAACCTCTCTCCTTTTCCTGCTTCCTTCTCTCCTTCCTACCCATCTTTCAGCCTACCTTTGGACCTTTCTGCACAACACAAACAAAACATTGTGAGGAAGGTAAATAAACCGTTTACAGAAGGAGTTCTGCACATTCCCCCTCCCACAAAAAGATTTGGACAGTGATTTATTTCCTCTTCACAATGCTTTATTTGGATCCTCTTTACTAGCAATCTTTTTGGCTTTTAAGGCTTTATTTCCCCTTCCCTTTCATTTTCACATGTCCTGGTGGGGTGGGGGGCAGATTACAGCTTGAAGAAACTCTGCCTTTTTAGCACACTGCCTTTGAGCAGTCTTTTCTCTCACACACATTTTGCAGCACCATCCCCCAAAACATGAACTCTCAGGGCAGGTAAGAATTTTCTTTCAGGGCAGGTAAGAATTTTCTTTTTGGTATCTAAAACTGGGATTTAGCTCTGTGGTGTTCAAAAGCAAGTTGGCATAGGTCGGAAGAAGAGGAGGAGCTGCCTGAAGAGGGCCTAGACTGCATGTTGCTTTTCTTTTTTTTTAAAGGAACATTGTCAGCCCACATGTTTCATTTTTCTGTGCTGTCCAAATGAAAAATAAGGAAAACAAATTTGGACAACTTTCCAAGGATGTTTTATTTGCTTTGTGAAGAAAGAACCTTTATCTCCCCCATCTTCAGCCTTCTTCCAGTAACCTCTACCTAGAAAAACTGCGCACAGTTGTGTGGTGCTGGCTGATGAGGCAGACCTACCTACATGATAGGGAACACTCAAGGACTGGTTGCAAGGGTACATCACTTTCCTCTGTATCCCCCTCCATACTTTATTTTTCTATTCTCTCCTCCTGGCAAACCTCCATATCCTCTCCCCTTTCCCGACCTCATTCTCTCCTCCTCAGCCATTCACCAACCTAGCTTTTGTTTACTTCCTATCTTCAGCTGTATTTATTATTTATTTCCTTCATTTACATCCCATCTTTCCTCACAGCGGGGAACAAAGCAGGTTACATGATTATCCTCTCCTACTGAACCCTGTGATGTAGGTTAGATTGAAAGTATGTCACTGGCCAAACACCACCTAGTGATTGATGTAGGCTTTCCGGGCTGTGTGGCCGTGGTCTGGTAGATCTTGTTCCTAACTTTTTGCCTGCATCTGTGGCTGACATCTTCAGAGGTGTATCACAGAGGGAAGTGTGTTACACACTGTGTCCAGTGAGATGGGAATGTTTAGTGGGGTATATATTGTCCATGTCCCAGGGTGGGAACCAATCAGTAAGTGTTTGGGTGGAACTTGCTATGCAAAGGTGTGGTTGACTGCATTGTATTGCGGGTGGGGTTTTCAGTCTGCTACTGCAGGGAATGCAGGGAATCCTTGTTGTGCAGCCCACAGGAGCGACAGGTGAGTGTGGTGTTTGGAGGCCAGTATGTCGGTTCGCCGAGGTCATGTGCCTGTGGGAGCCAGTCAGTGAATACGATACCAATGTTCCTCTTGGTCTAGTTTCATTTACCTGGATAATGGTAGATGAAGTGTCCAAGAGAAGAGGAAAAGTATAATCACTTGTGTGCCTAACAGCATCAGGGTGCAACTGGAATAGCTAGTTGCTCTTCCTGCCTAATATGATTCTCCAGTGGACATTTCTGTACATGATGTTTCCATGATCCTTCCAATAATTGCACCATTTCTCTGTTTCTAGCTCTGTATAAGTATAGGGCCTGTGTTTGTATGCGTAAATTCAAGCTCTAGGGCAAGGCCTGCTTGCAGGGGCAAACACTTTCCTGGAAGACACACCAAATTGGAGGGAGGATACAGGCTCTGTCTCCCTCCTCTGCTCAATAGGCACTTTGCCTGAGGACTGTTGGAACAGAGGTCCAAATTTGTCCTGCTGGCTACAGAAAGCCTGCCTGCTTGCAGATTGGAAGAAGGAAAGCAAATCACACACGAACACATTTAAGAGACAAGAGAGATACAAGATGATAACTGTGGCAAGTCAGAATGGTGGATTTAGGCTCCAAGAAATCTTAGACTTCATAATAATTAAAAGCACTGAAGCCGTTGGAGAACTCAATATGTCTGTGCATTCACATAGAAAGCTTTTGAATAAAACTGGTGGTATGGTGGAAGGAAACTAATCCTGCTGTCCCTTACCATGCTTTGCTGTATTTCTTTATTTGAAGTGTAACTAAGCAATTCAAACACAACATCCATTTTTATTTTGAAAAGGCTTTTAAACTTCCTGCTTGAAGATCACTCACAGGGCAATTCTTAGTTCCTTGTGCCTGCTTCCCAAGTGAGGGAGTTAATTAATTAATTAATTAAAATAAAACCAGGATACATTTGTTTGCCTGAAATTTAAGAAAGAGGATCCCTTGCATGAGAGCTGAGAATTTCATTCCAGTTGGGTGGATAACAGAAATGACAGCACTGTGGTATATTTATTGTGTATATATGAATGTAATAGAACAGTCTGCTCCTCCCCTATTATCTGAGTGATTTAGTTTGGTCCTTCTGGGTAGAGTTCTTGGGGCTCCTATGCACTTTTGGTGTCCTTTAAATTGAGCGTACATTCCCTGCAGATGGGATTCTTGGTTACGCACATGTTTGCTCCTCGCTGGGACTCACCATGCTCTTAGAGCTGAGAATATCTGCAGTGTCTGAAAGCTCTCAACATGTGACTTTTCAGGGAAAGCGAAGGAATCAACATGCATTTCCCTTTATTTGGGGTGACTTGCTCTTCCCAGCTTTCTCCGTGCACACAAGAGTAGTTCTTCCTGCATGGACTGAACAAGGGAGTGGGGTGGGCAGACTAAATGGTGAATCAGATTGCCTATGGAGGCTTTGTGGTGGGTTTTTCCCATTTAAACAAAAAACTTCAGGAAAAACCCACTGCGGAGCACACAGCCACGAGGTAAGCACTGCCTGCATAAATGGCCTTAGTTTCAGTTCTTGCATGGTTGTAAGAATTGCCTTTCCTGCAAATAAAAAGCTGTTGTCTTGGACTGGCTTGTCTCTGATGAATGAACCTGAAAATGGCTACCAAAGTGAAAACTCTAACCCAGGAGTACACTGCATTTTCTATTGAAACCAAGGAAAATAGCCCTCAAAACAACAAGTTTTACTTCCAATGTAAAGGGATGTGACTCAAGTTTGAATATATGATGTATAAACTGAATGCATCTTTAACTTTCTTGCGGGGCGGGGAAGGCAGATTTCTACTATGGCAATCTCTTACTGTGAACCTAACTGCAATATTTCCCACATCTCCCTTCCACTGGAAGTGCAATCGGTGTCTACACAGGTTAAGACCTTAATGGTGGTAACTGAAGCTCTGGAATGTCACCCCAGGGGAATTTTGCATGATTTTCTCTCTGCTGGCATTGAAGTGGCTGGAAAAAGCTTTTCAGAAGAGCCCTTATTAGCTGGAAGTATTCCTTTCATTTCCTGCTGTTTCTGATTTTGTTGTTGAGCCCTTTTCTCCTCTGTAGCTTTAGAAATCTGCATGTGGCAGTTGTTCTGCTTTTGTCTGGATTTCAGTTGGTATTGTTTAACTTAATTGACTGTTGTTAGCTGCCTTGGGAAACCTTCACAATTGAAAGAAGAGATATAAATGTTTTATCAAATGAAATATTGCAGAGAATCATCTCTCTTATGGTAGCTAAGTGGCCAATCATCTTTTAAAGACAGGGTATTTTGGCTAATGATTTCAAGCCATCTTCAGTTTAGAAGGGTGAATGCTTCTTGTTTGCTTGATTGTGTACCTAAGTTTGCATCTATTTGCTAATGTGCTTGTTGTCTAAGATGCCGCTGGGGCTTTTTGCAGATGCAGTGCAGACACAATGTTTTACCTTCTGTGCCTGCAGGTAAAATCATAAAGGGACCATAGAAAACACAAAGTTGCAATCTGAAGATTCCCTCCCCACCTTCTCTCTTGCTTCTAGACAGCTTTTGTTAAAAGTTATTTCTTGAATAATAAATAGAAAAGCTACACTGGAAAACCAGAATGCTTTTTGAAAAATTATTCAAATCTCTATTCATATCCCTTCTAGGCTGATGGTTCTTTCAAGCTCAACTCCCACAAATTCTTGTAAGTTGTGGAGTTCATGCTTCTCGCTAAAGTTGGGAAAAGTCCCCATTTTGTATCCCATTTCCAGATAAACTCTCTATCAGGTTTTGGTGGGGTCTGGAGAGAATTCAGAACTGTCACACCCTGCAGAGTTCCCTTATATAAAGTCTCACTGTAGAAGATCCTCAGAAAAGAGCAAGGAGGTTCTTTCCCCCCTCTTCTCTTTTCACACTGGTCCTTCTCCTGCTTTTGCCAGTTGCCTATCCCTAGATTACTTAGGTCGGATCTCATTGTTCTTCCTTGGCCCTCCCAGTGTTCACTTGTTACAAGGTTTCCTGGACTCACCCACTCCCAGGGGCTGGGTCTAGCAGAGTGGTGGGTTTCCTGACCATCGGGCTGTTTGCTAAGTTTCCCAGCCCTCCTGCCCCTCTCTCCTGTCACTTTCTAAAGGACCATAATTGCAGCCTGTGTGGGTTTAATGAGATTGCCACAGCCTGTTTCTTCTCCTGCCTGTCCAATGGGGCCATCTCAGGTTCAAAGACCTGAGGGACTAGGATTACCAACCTCCAGGTGGTGGCCAGTGATCTCCTGCTATTACAACTGATCTTTAGGTATCAGAGATGAGTTCACCTGGAGAAAATGGCCATTCTAGAAAATGGCCTCTGTTGAATTATACCCCATTGAAGTCTCTCCTCTCCCCAAAACCTCTTCCCACGGACTGCCCACAGATCTAGGTATTTCCCAATCTAGAGCTGGCAACCCTCAGTAGGACCTAGGGATTTCTTGGAATCATAGCTCATCTACATACTGTAGAGATCAGTTTCCCTGGAGAAAATGGATACTTTGGAGCATGGACTGTGTGGGATTATACCCTACTGAGGTACCTCCCCGCCCCCAAACCCACCCTTCCCAAGCTCCACCCCAAAAATCTCCAGGTTTTTCCCTACTCAGAGCTGGCAACCTTTTATAGGCTGGATGCTTGGTAAGGACCCTGTTTGCCACTGTTCCATCGTTGCTGCGGCCTTCCTGGTTGGCTGTCTCTCTGCCACTTTCTGTGGCTTTTTCTGGCTTACCATGGCCTTCCTTGTCTTGCCTGGCTGCTCTGGGCATCATGGTGGACTAAGCGTTGCTCCCTCACTATTATTGGGCTGGACTTCTAAGACTTCCCAGTTTCAGCTCTCTAGGCATGGTGCAACAGTCACACTGTCTGCAGTGGTAAGTGTGCTGTGTGTGTGTGGATGTGTGCTGACCCCAGATACCTGCTAAAGGAGGCTATGGCATGTTCCTCCAGGGAGCACAGGACTTTCACTGGTAATTAGTCATGACAGCTAACTGGAATCTCCATTACTGGGGGCATTATAGTTCTGTGCCAGGTGCATTGAAAGCAAACTACAGAAGATGGTCATTGCATTCATCCTGTTGGTAACAGGATCCTGGTCCAGGTGAGTGAGTCTAAAAATGTGACCCATGAACTCCCTGAGCTGGCCTTAAGCAAACTACCATCTGTCTGTCTCTACACTGCCATTTGTGGTATGGAGCAACAGTACTGAAGAACTTAGCAGGGTTATTATATGGTTCACAATCAGTCTAACATTAGTCCTGGTTAGAATTAAGCCCCATTGACATCAGCAGGAGTTATGCCTGAGAAAATGAGGCCCCTGATCTTAGCCTAAGGTTTTTAGATACTTATCAGTTCTGACCCTCTTCTGATAAACTTTATTTCACTTATCACCATCCCATTTTCCTAAACTGAGGACCACATCCTTCTTTTAATTGCATTAGAGCAGTCATTTAAGTGATTATTTAATCAGAGATAATCTCTTTTGGAAGTTATATATGCTAGGGGGGAAATTTCTTTCTTCCCATCATATTCTTTGGAACATCATAGATTCTCTTTACTTTTTGCAGAATAAGTGGTGAGCATTAAGAACCACTGTTAACCAGAATTTATCTATTCCTATCAGGTGAATTCAAATCCAGAGGAAAGCAGCAACAGGTCCAGCATAACTTCATCAGAATATTCTTTTCCTCTGCTGTGGCAAGAGCTATGCTACTTCAGCTGTGTTTGTGTGGAACAGCATTTTTTTGTTTCCAGTACAGCCGGGCCCCTGTGGAATCTTCTTTTAATGTCTAAAAACGTCTGATCTTAAAGGGCATGAATTATTCATCATAAATTTCATATATCTTAAAAATTGTTAGGAAACTGCATATTTAAAGCCCTTTTCTTTTCCACTTGATTACGTGAAAGCCACGATTAGAATGGAGATACTGAAACTGAGCAGTGAAAGAAACTTTCATTAAAAAAAGAGAACATATCCCATCTTTAAAAAAGAAATGAAGACATCTCATCGCATCCTAACTGAAAGGATGTAAAGAACTGGAAGGGCTATTTGATTGTAATGCTAGAAAAAGTTGCAGGCAGTAGGAAAGAGGAAGACACAGCACGAGATGCTACTTTGCAAGACTTGAACAAGCCTATTAATAACAGGATGTTTTAGAGGTTGTTAATTCATAGGGTTGTCATAAGTTGGAAATGACTTGATGACACATAACACACACAAACACACAGATACTGATAAAAGAGTAGTGTTGGAGCTAGCTCAGGAAGCTTTTAATAAACACAGGAAGCCTCCATCAAATTCTGTACTGCCTAATCTGAGAGACAGCAGCTCTTCAGAGTTCCACTAACTGGAGATGCCAGAGACTGAATCTGAGACTGTGGCTGATTGTACACTGATGCTTTGAGATTCTTTTAGGGACAGAGCTTCTGTTATGGATGCCTTTCCCTCCCTCTCACACTTACTGCGCAGCAGATCCCACAATCTCCACTGTTTGTGAGAGCAGTCAAAGAGCAACCTTTTCCTCAGCTTTGCAAGAGAAATGAAAGAAATGTGTAGTAGTGCACTGCCGACCCAGCAGTGCCGTAGTAGAACGTTGGGGCATGTCGCCGGACCTGCGTGCCTTGCAGTGCTTGTAGCACCCCCACTCCTCCATCCCCCCATGAGTCACGGGTCATGAGCTGTCTGACTCGTCGCCGAGCGCCCAGGGACAATGGCCTTTTCCCCAGGTGAGGATGAGGCTCAGGCATGTGCAGCCCCTCTCCGCACGTAGCCAGATGAGATCATGCATCACATGATGATCTCCCGACCTCCCGCTCTCCCGGAACTCCCCCCGGTCCTCCCTCCTACACGCCCCCAATAGGATAACAATAAAAGGTGCCAGGAACCGGCAGACGGGAGATTCACTAGGAACACGGACCTCCGGTCTCCCGCTGCTGGCGATCTCCAACAGATGTTATCTCCGCGTCTCGTCTCGTTCTTACGCTGACCGCGTGGGTCGACTACAGAAATGGCCCTGCATTATTCTTTGTTTTTAACGTGTTGGTTCCATCCCAATTTCCCCGCTCTATTTCCACCCTCCCTGATGATCGGGGGGGTGTTTTAAAACTTTACTTCAACTTGAAGCATTTGTACCATATTAGATGTATTGAAATAAAGATAGAACTAATACAGGAATATGGAAATATCAAGGAATATAGTATTAAAAGCCTCTCTCTTTTCTCACAGCAGCAGCAGAAGATATTTTGTGTGTGTGTGTGGAAGATGTGGGGGGAGAGAATATCAGTTCTAGGACATGGTCCCCTTCTTCAGCTGAGTGTAGTCCAGGGAATTGCTTTTCCTCTCTCATTGGAGGGGGGGAGGAATATTTTTTGGAAAGAGGCTACAATATTGATGTAACTGCAATAACAGCAGTTTTAATATGACAGTAATTTAAAGAGATTTAACAAAACCAGCAATCTTGCAACTGTTTGCCTTTAAGAATAAGTTGATGGGTGGAATTAAGAGAACCAGGAAAAGCAAACCTAGGAGAGTTCAGTAGGAAAGCCCCACAGATAGGCAGTGGAGTGCCACCTTGTGTGTAAACAGAGAAATACAAGGAGACCCCATTATGACACCACTGTGCAGCAAATAGCTCCGAGGTAAGGATTTCATGCAAAATAAGACTGTATCTGTATGTGCTCAGTCATTGAAGGCATGACCCTTATTCTGATTAATTCTTTCTGCTCCGACTTTTCTTTCTGTCTTTTCCACAAAAAGGGGTGATGACCCTTATTAAACAGATGCAAAACAAGATTGCAATCACCACTGTGGATTAAATTCCAATTTCACACTGTTTCTGTTCAGTTGCCAACCAACCAAGTAGGTTTCTTCAGCAGCTAATAACCAATAGACTCGAAAATCAGTGCTAATTAAGGATCTTGCAGCCAAGAAGAAGTTCCCCTAATGGAGGCAAGTAACATAGTAGCAGCAAAACCCAGAATTAGTTTGCGGCACCCGGCCACACATTTGGGAGGGGATGTGGCAGAAGGCCAAAGATGATACTGATGAAATCAGGGGGGGGGGATGTCACGGGGGCAGCAAGATCCATGGCCAGCCTCCCCAAAGGCCCAGTGGAACAACTCAGTTTTACAGGCCCTGAGGAACTCCTCAAGGTCCCGCAGGGCCCTAACAGTGGGAGGAAGAGTGTTCCACCAGGCAGGGGCCAGGGATTGCTGCTGTTTTTTTTCTTTTTCTTTACTAATATTCAGTCTCTTTGGCATACTGTGTGAAAAGATCTTTTGTTTGGCCACAAGGACTGCATCACTATAGCACTAAAGGCAATTTATTCTTTTCACCTGGCTATTCATGTGAAGCCAGAGACCACAGAGCACAACTGCCAGACTTCGTCTGCCATTCTTAAAAGAAATGTCCATAATTTTTCATGCCAGGTTCCTGCCACGGAGACCACAAGAGTCCTGTATTTTTCCCCACCAGAACCTTTCCTTTCCAATGCATTCTATGCCCATACCTACTGGCAAACAGGTTTCTTTCTGCTTCATTAACACTTTTGTTAGCTTAGCATATGGTGTTGAAATCCTTGATTTTTCCCTGCCCCTCAGGAGATAAAAGTTTATTAAAAACATTTTATCTATGACTTTCTACCAACATAAATTTACATTTCATCAATAAATGTCTCTCTCCTCCATACCCTGCTTATAGCTTTGTACAAAGCCCATCTCCTCAATTTAATTTACTTTTTGAGGGTTATCTTTCTGCTAATCATCTGAGTCGGCAAACAAACAATTCTGTGCTTGTTCCACCCTGAGGTGTGGTAATGTCAACACACTTTTCATAATGTTTCTCTTCACAGGGAGAATCTGTTTGGTGCACAGGAAATAATTACCAGTCAGATTTAGTAAAAAACTTAGATGTCTTTTACAAACCAGTTACGTAAGTAGGGGGAAAGCCATTCCCTGCTGCCATAGTAGGGCTTCTTGTAAGTCCCTCCCCTCCCAAAATCCTGCCCTCTCCATGGCTATCCTCAAATCAGCAGGAATTTTCCAACTTGTTGTCGACCCAAGTTGCCTGGTTCTCAGTATCCCACATCTTGTGACTCACTAAACAGCAATGCTATGGGTAATACTTTCACACATTACTGTGAATAGCCATAATTGCATTACTTTGATCAAACACAAATCTTTTAAAAATTATTTATCAAAATTAACTGAACACAAAAGTTAGATCTAACGAAAGTTAGATAGTACCAGATAACTAGAAATGTGGAATGGTATATAGCAGGGGTAGGGAACCTGCGGCTTGAGAGCCGCATGCGGCTCTTCTGCCCTTGCACTGTGGCTCCACAAACCGAACTGCTGGCCCCATCCTTGCCCACCCTGCAGGCAGCAGGGCGGCTGGCATACCTGTGCCCGAGGTTACGAGCTGGGCGGCAGCTGTGGGCTTCCCTCTAAACCTGCCCGTTGGAGTGCGGCGGGTGCTTCCACAGCGAAGCCGGCGGGGCCTGGGAGGCCACCGGCTTCATCCTTGCCCACCCTGCAGGCAGCAAGGCAGGCGCATCCATGCGCTTCTCAGAATGAGTGGAGTAAAAGGTAAAAAAAACCCCAATATATATAGTGTTATCTTTCTTTTAAATGTCAAAAATTATTTGCGGCTCCAAGTGTTTCCTTTTCCCGTGGAAAAGGGGTCCAAATGGCTCTTTGAGTGTTAAAGGTTCCCTACCCCTGGTATATAGTATAGCCTGAACTCATCAGATCTCAGAAGTGAAGCAGGACAGGTACTTGGAAGGGAAGACTCTGCAGAGGAAAGCAATGGCAAACCACTTCTGCTTTTCACTTCCTTTGAGAGCCCATTGTTGGGTTCCTCCTGAGTTGGTCATGACTTGACAGCATAGCGTCAAGCATTTTTCTTACTTGGCCCAACACTGAAGGGACACACCTGTAGATTTCAATCTAGCAACTTTGAATGTTATATTATAGGAAGATAGTGACCCCAAAAATGCAGTGGGCAAGCCAGAATTATGTCGCAGATTAAGTGGACGAAAATCCACAAAATTGGCATACACCAAGGAGCTCATCTGAACTGTGGACTCTCTGTATGTTTTCTTTGCAGCTCATGATTGTGCGAGACTAGCTTTGCTGGTCCTTATGGAGGATCATTTGTTGATGATTGCATGCATTGGTATTAATTATGCACTTTGTTAACATAATATCTTATGTTGTCATTGGTTATCATTTTAGACTGGGCATTGTAGTTTTTTGTTCTGCTTTATTTTTCCATTTGTGCACACTGTACCCTTTGAGTTGTTTTTCTTTTTTGTCAGTATGCACATACATACATACTAGATTATTGCCACCCATCTCATATTTATGGTGGAGCCAGAGGAGGGCTCAATTTTTTCTTCCTCAGTTATAATAGTACATGTTGAGTTTGCCCTATAAAATTGATAGAAAAAAAGTATTTCTTCACACTCTGCATAATTAGAGTATGTGGCACTCACTGCCACAGGATGATATGATGTCTATCTAGTGTGGTAAAAGGACCCTTCAGGCCTTTGTTTTTATCATGCAGAACTCCCAGATTTTAATCTACTAAATCCTAAGAATGAGTTGAACTCTTCCAGTTTACTTATTCATTCCCTTCTATTTCTAGGGTTTACTCTCAGCTGCCACCATCCAGATGAAAATAGAGCTGAAGTCTGACAGCTGGAAGTCAGACTCCATATAATAATGAGAATCTTCTTCCTCTCACAGACCAATGGGAAAAGGAAGCAACAACCTGGAAATCTCTCTTGCTAGATACATTCCCTACTATGCAAGCTCTCTTCTGCTTTGGTAAGCTTGACTTTAATGTGTGGGGCCTTGTACACCATCTGCAAAGATCACACAACCTAAATTTTGGAAAAATAGAAGCTTCTATATAATTATGTAATGAATTTAAGAATAAAGTTTAAAAACAAAAGAATATAAAATCTGAGCAAAGAAAAAATAAGTGTAAGCACATAATCCTCTTTCTCTAAATCTAAATTTATCTCTGTGATCTTGAAGAGACAGACAGACATTTCTTACAGGTTGCAGATGTACAGGCTCTCTTTGTTTCAGCTTGATCTTTCTTTCCAGAAAGTAGGTTTCTCTTATAAAGCATGTACGCTCTGCTGTTTTGTCTTCCCCCACATTAGGGATGCCAGCTTCCAGGTGGGACCTGGGGATTTTATGTGCTTTTATTGGGAACAGTTGTACTGTGAGCCGCCTCGAGCCCTTTGGGGGTGAAGCGGCCTATAAATCTATACAACAACAACAACAACAACAACAACAACAACAACAACAACAACAACAATTACAGCTCATCTCCAGGCTACAAAGATCACTTCCTCTAGACAAACAGGATGCTTTGGAGGGTGGACTCCATGGCACTGCACCCGTTTAGGTTCCTGTCTTCCTCAGGCTCTAGTTTTCCAACCTGGATCTGTCAACCCATTTCTTTGTTTGTTTGTATCATTCTATTCATAGGCCTCCCTTCCCCTGACATGATACTTAAACCACACCTGTGTCTCCAAGAATAGTTTTCCCCAAATGTCTAGAGATGAGTGCCTCCTCACTTAAATGAAGAACTTCTCACAGCGCCCCCTTATGAATTTATGTCAAGATGAGGAAAAGCAGAGCATAAGAAAATTTGACCAATGTTCTCTACATGACCAGGCCACAGTTCTGTCCCTCTTTTGTGCACTTGGGTGTATATTTACATGAACTGTCATGACATTCTACTAACATAGGCAGTAGTTACTACAGACTAACTGGCATATTAGTATATGGCATGATCCTCTAACTTTTTAGCCAGGGTCCTGCCATATTTCTTTCTACAGAGAGCTTAATGCTGAAGCAGGCTTGAGAATTGTTTTTATTTCTCCCTGTACCAGGTCGAATCCCCACTACCATCTTAGCCAGGTTTCAGAACACAAACTAACCAGGTTTGAGGGATGACCTCCCCATTGCTTACATGGCAGATTCCGTTTCTGGTGCTCGTTCTCCCTGTTAATCTGCGTTCCGGCAGGACCTGGTTGCAAGTGGCATAGACCCCATTAACACAGTTCAGAGCTGATCCGAGGGGAGGGATGAGGGTTGAAACCCTGACTCGTTTCCTGCCCTGGAGTGTGACGCAGAATTTGGGCAACCAATCACCACTGCAATGCACACACAACCTTTCCTTGGTTTCATTTCCGCTTTTGCGATCGGCCAGCAGAAGGGGATGCAAACATTAAAAAGTCAAATGAGCAATTTTGAATCGTTAATGGTTCACACAGGTAATGATTAACTGTTTGTACAGTTAAACGTTAAACTTTTACACGCTGGTTTTTTTTTATCACACCCCTACAATGTACATTTCCGCAGTGGGAAAAGGTCCCGCCCCATCAAGGTATGCCAGCCAATCAGGGGAGACCGGCGAAGCGAGCTAGCCTAGTAGTGGGGATTGCTAAGAGTTCTGCAACCGGGTGTGTCTGCTGTGTGCTCGCTGCGTTGGGGAGGGAGAAACTCCGATGAAGAAGACACAGTTTCACATCAAACAGGTTTGGATCTGTGTGCAAATTTCAAGTGGGGATTCGACCCCAGTCCGCCTTATCTAGTTTTGCAGCTGCAGTGGGGGAGGGTGTTGGGACTGAATGTTTTCATCCCAGTTTTCACTGTCTGAGGAATGTGTGTGTGTGTGTGACAGCACTTTCCTACCAAAGGGAAGGTAAGGGGGGATTGTGGGCCTGACATATCTGTGCTGGGGTATGTAATGCTTTGCCTGTTCTAATATACTCAGTTCTGACAATATAAGTCAACAGCTTTTCTATGCTTGCAATCACTGAATAAGAATTCTGCTTTCAAAGTACTGATTCATTTATTGGACAAGTTTCAAACTGTATCAGTTTGTGGAATGGATCTGGCTGGCTAGTAATGCAGATGGGAGAGTGCAAGCCGTCAGAAGCAGCCAGCGACAGCACAGTGCCAGCAGGAAAGTGAATAGCCACCCTAGGCCTGGAGGCACAAGACCACACACTCTGAGATAGAGCGTGAACAACGCAGGGGTTTGGGATTATGCCTCTGTTGTGAAGGCAAGGTGCACTTAATGGCTGTGTGTCCCCGACAAGGGGGGGGCGGGAGGAGAAAAAGGATGACAGAAAGAAGGGGCTGTGGAAAAGCCTGAAAACCAGTGCCCAGCCTGGGCTGGTGCTGAAAAAACCCATCTTTGATGTTGAAAGTGAGAGTTCGGGCAATGAGGGAGCGAGGAGCTGTCTAACCCAGCTCAGGGAAATGGCACCGATATGACCTGGAGGGCACCGAGGGTCAGGTTGCAAATATTGGTGCCAACTGTCTAGTATGTTAGTTCCTCAGTGAAGCTTTATCTACACTTTAATCAGGTTGCTATGTTAGTTACTCTGCCAACAGCTTTCAGTCCCCCAGCTTCTCTTTTTCTCTACTTGAAACTCAAAACTGCTCACTCTCTACATGTACCTACCCCCCCTCCTTACCTGGATGGAGGAATATTATTTTCACCTTGCTCTAATGGTTCCCAAACAAGAGAGGTATTGGCAGATATTCTTCTGACAACTAGTTGGTATTGAGGAAACATAACAATTAAGGAATATGGATGTTTATGTATTTGTTTAGCTAATTGTGTACACTTGAATTGTTCAGGAGGACATTTTTGTAAATAAATGTGGTTGTAGTTAATGCCTGGAGAATTGGCAGTCAATTTGCTATGTTTCTTGCATTGTTCTCTAATTTTGAAATCCAGCTTTATTGTTTATTGTGTTAAATGATTCACTGCATTGCACTTGTCTTTGTAATTCCTCTTTATTGTCTGCAAAATACTGTGTTTATAGTGATATGTTCATTAATTTTGTTGGTTGTTGGTTGACTGTATTTAAGCAAAGTTCCCAGGTTCTTATCAGGAGTAGGGGACACCCAACCTTTAGCTCCCATTTCCTGCTATTGCTCCAGCAGTTGATAGAGAATTTTTTTTAATCACTACCAGCTGACGGCACATTGAGAAAACCTACACAGGTTCTGCTGATTTGTAGCAACATTACTGATTAACATTACTTTCAGATTCTCCCAAAAGTGATACAACACTGTTGGCCAACAGCACCTGCACATGTCTACCTTCAAGCTCCTGTTGGTCTCCAGTATCCTATATGTATCCATACATGCATGTATGATTATTTGCATATAGTTTATTGTCCTTATTGCATTATTTTTGCAGCAATCTCCCTCAAGTCTTAGCAAGAAAGGAATATGATAAATGAAATAAGCAAGCAAGCAAACAACTGAATTATGTATTTATATGCCACCTCGCCAGACACCTGCTTAAGGGTGGCAGCTCATAAAGATAAAAGTACAATAAAACCATCAAAAAACAGCTTAAGAATTATCACTGCTAAAAGCAATCTTTAATGCACATCTTATTGTGGTGCATGAGTTTGTGTTTTTGCCAGTGAAGCTTAGAGGAATACCATAAGGCATTTAGATTATGTTTAGCGGCTAAACTCCTAGCAGAGTTACTGAAGGTGGAATGGCCACAGTTGAGACACCAGACTAAGGTGTATCCATCCCCTACAGGAATCAACAGCCACATCAGCTGAAGAGAATGAACAGTTCCAGTGGTGTATGGATGGAGAAATCCTTGAAGAGTAGTGTGATGAACTGCACAGTAAAATAGAGGATTTAAAGAGTAAGTCATTTAGTAGAACAAGGTGCTATAAGTGGGGATAAATGCCCTGATAAACTCACCTGTGATCTGATTGGTAGAGCAACCAGCTGACTCAGAGAGAGAGAGATGGTATCTCTCTGAGAGGAAAAGTTTTTGGGGTTTGGATTCCAGTGAGTTAACATTAAGTCCCTTGACTGGGTGTGTTAAACATGTACTCTGGGATGATTTCAGTCAGGGAGTGGATCTGACTTGAAATATTTTGAATGTCAGTATGTGCTGACAGCAGACAATATACAGACAGGAGAACTGGGAGTTTTATTTAGTAGTCAAGGCTGAAGGTGTAGTGAGTAGTAGTGAGTCTTTTTACAGGTGACCATAAATAAAAGGGAAGGGAATATATTTCAGGGTGTAGAAGAATTCCTAAGCCAGTTAGAATGAGAATTGTACACACAGGTAGATTCCCAGTCTGACTTATTAGTGTTCTGGTATAGTTACCTTGGAAGGGAGATTAATGTGAATTGGGCAGCTTAAAGTGTCAAGGCTGTGTGTGTACTGTGTGAAAGGGTTCCATCCAAAGTCATTGTGAACCCATTAGTTGTGGTTCTCTTGATTCTCTGATCCATGTCCTTCTAGAATGCCAAATAAATGCAGATGTGCATTCTAGATTAATCCATCCCTTGCTGGCGACAAGAAAAATTCAAAATCTACTATCACCAGGCATTTTCTTCTAGGAGATTACAATGGTGATGTAACATATATGGTAGCTCTATTTCAGATGACCATTTTAAAATGTTAATTTCACCTTTTCTGTTTTATTATTGTTAATTGTTTTATCTATTTCTCACTATCCTGTCTTTATATGCATTAATTTGTATTACTTTTGATATTTATGCCAATAAAGGTGTGATTGGATTGGATTGGATTGAATTGAACCACGGGATCGCACCCAGCAGATTCCTAAGCTTACTGAAATCTGCTTTCTTAAAATCTAGAATGCGTGTATGACTATGCTTAGCATCCCCTTTCCACTGTATAACAAACTCCAGGAGAGCATGATCGCTTCCACCTAAGGATCCTACCACTTCCACTCCACTAATCAGGTCATCATTATTGGCTAGGAGCAGATCTAAAATAGCCATTCCCCTTGTTGGTTCTTCTACCTTCTGAACCATGAAATTGTCTGCAAGGCAAGGGAGAAATTTGTTGGACCTGATTGCAGTGGAGGGTGTCCTGTGAGGGCGGATCTGCTCCAGCAGTCGCCTCAGCAACAGAGAGTGCACTTTCATTGCACCATTGCAAAGAGTGCACCTTCCAACCAGACAGTGAGGTGGTAGAAAGCGGCTGGAGAACAAGTCTCCTCAACCTGGGGGAAGGCTTCAGACCTCCCCCTTGCCTTCACCCCTCTGATTTTTGCTTTCCCCCAGGACCCCGCTGATTTTGCTTCCTACCACTCATGTTTTCCCTTGGCCAAAATTTATTTTATTTATTTATTTATAATCAATTTTATATACCGCCCCTCCCCCGAAGGGCTCTGGGCGGTGAACAACATAATCATAACAGAAATAACATTAAAATCCCAGTTAAAACAGCGAATTAAATAAAATTACAGCGGCATCCGACAAATTTCATAAAACGTAATACACCCACCCTGGAAGCAGACCCAAAAAGCTGAGGGCCTCCCACAAAATTAAGGGCCCAGGAGCGAAGGGAGGGGAGGAGGGGAGGGCGCACTTCCCAGTGGTCGGCCCCTCCAAACGCCTCGATGGAACAATTGATCTTACAGGCCCTGCCAAGTGGAACTCTCCAAGATCCCGCATTCTGGATAGCTGGTGGTAAAGTAAGTGTTCCACCAGGCAGGGACCAGGGCTGTAAAGCTGCCCTGGCCCGGTAGTAGAGGCCAACCGCATCATCGTAGGGGCTAGGGACAACCAACAAGTTGGGCTCCTCTGCCGTAACGCAGAGGCCGCGATGAGAGGGACATATGGGGTAAGAGCGGTCCCTGGCAAAGTACGAAGGTCCCAGACCGCGTGCAAGGCCTTAAAGGTGAAAGTACCCACACCTCCTATGAATGATTCGAACTCCAACCGGAAGCCAGTGCAAGCCCGGTAGCAACACAGGTTGAATGTGTTCTCTAAAGGCACCACCTGTGAGCACACGCTAGCTGCATGTTGCACCAGTTTCAACTTCCGGATCAGACGATGAAGGGAAGGCCTCGCGATAGAGCGAGTTACAATAGTTCCAGCTCTTAGAGGGTGACCGTTGCATGGATCACAGTGGCTTGGAGGTCTGGGCTCTGGGAGAGGAAGGGGCCAAACTCGCCGGGCCTGTCGAAGATGGAAAAAAAGCGCGAACCTCAAGTTATATATGGGCCACCTGGGTCTCCATTGAAAGAGACGAATCCAGGTGGACCCCCAGGCTGCGGACGGAGGAGGCTGGTGCCAATGAAGCCCCCTCCCACTCTGGCTAACTAATATGTCATATTTAAGTGCCCTAGCTAGCTGACCTGAACTTCCACCTAGCAAACCCTGACAGCTTTTTGGGAACCATCCCACTAGATTTTTTTTCCAAATGTGAAAGTTCTCCTCACCTTAACTAGATTCAATGAAAAATGTTTTTTTATTAACTAGCAACCTTTTCTATCTGAGGTAATCTATACCTCTCACTTTTTCAACTAGCATGCTGACTTTTCTCCAATTTATCAGATGTACCAGACATTCCTTATCATGTGCCCTTTATGCTGCAGTGTAGTTAGCATGCATCTTTAGCCAGCCTTTGCTGAATCAGCAGTTTGCATACTTATTAGGTTACAAGCCTGCAGGCAGGGTCCTGTTTATTTTTTTTCCCAGTGTATAATGAGCACCAAGTACAGTGCAGGTGCTTTTTTATAAATATTAAATGACGATACTTTATTTTAATTTTCCAGTATTGTGGGAGGATAAGATTTAATGAAAGGACACCTGGTAGGAATATGAATGCTGCCAGTACTAACTCTGCTCATGAATTCTAGTTGGCTTATACAGTTACAAGTTCCATTGTGAAGTAATCATGAAAAGTAGGAAGGGGGAAAAATCCATTCTGACGTGAGGAAAATAATTACAAACAGTAATGGTATCTCTGTAGTATGACACTTTCATTATGGGGTTCTGTGGGGGGATTCATAGAGCCCCTCTTCACCTGGTTATAAATAATGTTCTTTCCTTGGTTTTAATGAATAGTTTCCTTGGGTAATAAGCTCCCCCCAGTACTTCAGGGGGAAATCAGAACTAAATATACTAGGCTAAAAATTTTTAAAATAGAAAGGCATGAAGAAGCAAGGATATCGTCTGAATTCAGACCTTATTTATGTTACTTCCTGGCTTTCCAGAAGACTGTTGGTTTCCTCAGTAGGGTACTAAGTCTCAAATCAGGCCAGTCTAACCCTTCTCCAGGGTTGCCACTTCTGGGTGGGAAAATAACTTGAGATTTGTTGGGTGGAGCCTAGAGAGGGCAGAGTTTGAGGAGGGGAGGGACCTCAGCAGGGTATAAAACCATAGAGTCCACCCTACCTGTTCACTCCAATTGAATCTACCTGTTCACTCCAGACATCCTCATGTGTTCCCCATGACAGTCATTTGTGATTGGCTCTCCATGACAACCATTTTGTGGGTTGCCCCACTGTCCTTTCTTAAAATTCCAGATGTGCCTGCAGCCTCAGCAAGATTCAGGAGCCTTAGGAGAAGTAATCCCTCTCTCCCAGTTGTGCATATTTTATATATACTATCCTAGCCATCACAGTCTTTTGTGACAGCAGATACTACAGTAGATTATTTATGCATTCAGTGTAAAATACTATATTTCATCAGTTCTATGCTTACTACCAATCAATTTAATCAGGGGACCCTTAACTCTGACAGAGGAGGAGCCATTTCCTCTACACCATGGACAATTAGGTAGTTTCTACCATGTTGTCTTTCCCCCCTAAACTAAAAGGCTCCAGATGTTGTGACTTACACCTGATATGTCTTCTTGAATCCAATCTGTTTTGACTGGTATGGTGTGTAACAGTGCTTTATGATTTGAGACCCACCAAGCTATGTGCAGTGAAATAATCATGTATGGCCGATTATGCACAACATGTTTGCTGCATGGTGGGGGTGAATGTCGCAACAAGATATCTTCTACACACACATTTCTTCAAGACCTGCTTTCACTTTTCATTCTCTTTGTGGCAAGTGAGACCACTTCTAGCATGAATTTAATGTTGCTTCGCTGCCTACATGGGGAGATTTGCCAATGAGTACAGCTTTGGCATGGACATATTCCCTCTGCCCACAACCAGCGCTCATGCCACTTTGCATAACTTCTCCCTTGCCCCCCCCCCCCGCTGCTGGCTTTTCCCTGCTTTTCTAAGTGCACACAAGTGCACATATCCATAGATTGATATTGCGATCTCTTGATATTAAACAACAACAGAGAGGGTTTTTTTGAGGCACAGTACAATCTGGGCTCCACCCCTCCTCTCCACTGTCCTTCCATCCTCTCAATGATTGGGATCAGGAAATTTTATTTCAGACAAGCCTCTCTCCCCTCTTCTCTTGTGGTAGTAGCAGCCAGAGAGAGAGAGAGAGAGAGATCTGTGCCTTTAAAGCTGCTGATGAGTGCAGTCAAGAGAACTGGAAGAACCAGAGTCCCTTTGAGACTTCAGCAAGCAGCTGTGGTGCAGGCACTGAGCTGCCTCCTTGTGTGTAAACATGAGAGAAACACGAGGAGAGTTCTCTGCAAGCCCAGTGTTCAAAGAACAGCTCCGAGGTAAGTGTCCCATGGGCTGATGTTAGTTTTCCAAGTGTTGGACAGTGCTTCTCCCTAGTTTTGTATTGATTGGTAGGCACCAAAAAGAGGAGCTTATGGCTGATAGGCAGCTGTTGCTTATTGTATGTTTTTGAGATGGGGTGGTCCATAAATATGAATTTAAAATAACATACATAAACATCACCAGCAGTACAAATGATTTATGTTTCACTCCTAATCCTGAAAACTTGAAGATATTCAGTTAAAAAATTAATTGGACAGGTGGGGGAGAGAGACAAGAAAACAGTACCAAAACTGAGACAAAAAAAATTATAAAGTTTTGAGCTCCTAAATCCATTCTGATCATTGTCATTGCTTAAGAATGCCAGTATACACACGTGATAATCCAGTGTCATGAAAAATGAAAATGGATTGTTTTATTGCTACTATTCATTGATTTATTGATGTGATTTATCGTCATTGGACATGAAAGCCAACAAATCATTTTGCTGACACCATCAGCTGCTTTAACTAGGTTGTCACTTCCCAACACTAAAAGGTAATGGATGGTGATTATTTTACTGTAATGGGTTTAATCAGCACTTTGAATGACTTAGCAGTTGTGTCTTAGTGGAGCGGATCAGCATTCATCATGGCAGCATTTTGTTTACCAACATCATCTGTAATTCATTTGATTGTTGACAGTCATCACCAAATACCTCTCAGGCTAAAGTTTATCAGAACTGAAAATCTGCATCACTTTAGCATATTAACTGGTCCCCTGATTAACTGAAAATGTCACAATTCATACATTGAAACACTACATCTCAGACGTAAAAGGCTGTCCTTTTTGTCTTTTTCTTTCTACATTCTTTGTAAAACTTAGGCTGCACCTCCATACTGTCTGAAATTGGACTACAGTAGTTATTTATTTATATACTAGCAGCAAAACCCAATGCAGGGAAATGCAATGGGCTCTAGCAAAGGGTGAGGGGGAAAGCATTTTCCCTTGCAATGGGCTTTACTGAGGCAGTAGCAGGCTTCCCCTTCTTCCAGTGCAATGCTTCCCACCTAAGTGCCCCTGAGTCTGTGGTTTGGGGGTGGCAGAGGTTGGAAATGTGTGACTTGGGGTGGGGGAGGATGGTAAGGTGAATATTGGGGTGGGAGAGGGTTAGAAGGTGAGGCTTGGGTGGGGGGAGGGTTAGAGGGTGTGGCTTGGGGTGGAGGGAGGGTTGAATTGGGATGGTTGGGGTTGGGGGAGGGGGAGGGCTTTGCTGGACCCACGGCTGGGGGTTGGGGGAGTCAGGAACTCTGCTGGGCACATGGAGCAGCTGTTCTGCAGGGGGCTGGCTGTTTCAGGTAGGTGGGGAGGCAGGAGGCTTCTCAGGGCCCAAAGAGCAGCAGTGCCAAGGCACTGCTGATCCACAGCCAGGAAGGGATTGAATGTCAGCCCCCAATGGGGGAGCAGGACTCACGGGGTTTATTGTTTAGGATATCTTGCCTTTCTCCCCAGTGGAGACTCAAAGCAGCTTACATTACTGGGGGGCGGGGGAAGGGAGGCAGGGTAAAATAAAAAGTGGACTTCTGGCTACCACACGGACCTTCCTTCTCTCTGCCAACCAGTTTTCCACCCAACTCTGGGCTAAAAACCAGGTTAAAAGCCAAAGGATAAGCTCTTTGGTTTTTGCCTCTCAACTCACACTTTTGCCACCTAGGCCTTAAATGCCAGAGGGGAACTGAGGAGAACAAACTCACTTAGATGTTTGTCAGTTGCTGAGAGATGGCTAGCAGGATCTTGACCAGTTCTTCCCCTGCCAGAAACTGCCTTGGTCATTCAGTAACATGCATCCAGTTCTGAGTGATTACTATAATGCAATATCCAGTGATGTGCTTTGATAATCTGCATGAAAGGGGGTCATGCAATTAAAAGCAGTTCTTGAACCATACTGCTTCAGAAGGGAGCTGGTGTCTGTGAAATCTGACTGTTTCCACACAATACACCAAGACATATCTACTTGCTGCATTCCATAGCGTTTTTGTTGAGTCAGCTAATTGAAGGGCAAGGCAAAAATGTTTGCTCGAAGAGGCAAGCCAAGGTTACTTCCAAAAAGTAGAGTAGATAAGTACTTAAACGGGGGGGGGGGGGGGGGCTGAACCAAAGAAGAATTGTGTTCTAGTGGTTCTTGTGCCCAGGCAGAGCATTCTAATGCAAAGATGTTCTTTTTGTTGAAAAGGGTATAGCTATACACTGAACTTTTTTATTCTGACAGGAAGTGAAAGTCATGTAGGGACAGGACAAGGAAGACTAGTCACAGTAGCAAGGGGCCAACTACCTTTTCTGGTACAATCCCAAGCACAGGTTGAGATCATCCTAATCATCCCTTAAGCAATCCCCTTGACATGCAGTAGTCTGGCCAGCCACAATTAGAGAAACCAGACTTTCTAAATTTTTGGTTCCTTATTATGGAATAACCAGTCCAAAGCTGTATGTCAGATCTCTCCCCTTCAACTCTTAAGAAAGGATATTGAACCTGGCTACTTATGAGGCATTTTTGTTTACAGCTGTAATGATTTTAAATTGGCAGATAGCTATAATCTGGGCAAATGTATTCCATTTTTTATAACAGTTTGAATTTTCAGCATCCTGTGTTTTTATTCTTTTGTCACTAGCCCCAAGCCTATTGGAGGGACAGGAGAGAAAAGTGCAAATAAATGTTGGTAAATACATGATTAACAAACAACTAGACAAAAGTAAAGAGCAGGAAACAATTTTTAAGACCCAAGATCAAAAATGATTTTCCAAAGAGAGGCAGCAGCTCAAAAATCAGTCCTACAGCCCAGTCTCATGACTCATGAACTTGCCCTATATTGAGTCAGATTATTGGATAAGCATTGTCTGAGTGACAATGACTTTCTAGGGTATCAGGAAAAGATCTTTCACCTCACTTGATCCTTTTAAATGGAGATGCTAGGAACTGTAACTGGCACCTTCTGATTGCAGGCCCACTGGTCCATCACTGAGCTATGCCCCCTCAGCTAACATCTTCTGAAACAGCATATTACCAATAACCTTGATAACTTGTTATGATGGATATTTTGCCTTTTCTCTTTTTTTTCTTAACTACATTCACTCTATAGGCATATGGAATATCATTTTTCTGTCACACACTTAGGAAGATGCACCCCACATTTACTCCCATTTTTTCAAGCACTGGTGGGGGCTGAGAGAAATTATGAGGAGGTCTTTCTAATCAACTATGCCCCAGAAGGCTCAGAAACAGGGGCACAAAAGCCCAAACATCATTCTTTTATTGTCCGCAGCCAATGGCATTCAGAAGTATAGTTGTCTTCCACACAGGTCATTTGCCCTATGTTCAATGCTTTCAGGAAGCAAAGGTTTTTTCCTAGTTTGCCCCAGCATTGTAGTGTTCATCTCTACAGGTTTCCCAGCTTCCTCCAATCCTTCTCAAATCAGCTTTACTCTGAGGTTTTGAGAAAGATTGCAATAAAACTGGGATGGCTGCTGTGGTGGGAAAGTTTCGATTTTCTGGATCACATGGTAGCCATTTTTCCTGTTCCTGTTCCTGCAGGAATTGTTTCCTTCCCCATTACTATGGGGGGAATATTTTTGTAAAAGATCAGCACTAGAATATTATGTCAATGTATCACAGTAGTGACAGGTGTAGCACGTTTTCTGAATTTCCAGCTTTCTTTAGACCAGAGATCCTCAGCCTTTTTGACCCTGCAGGCACATTTGGAATCTGACATGGCATGGTGGATTTAGTAACAAAATGGCTGTCACAAAATAGATGTGTATATTGGACATTTAATTTTTAATTCCTTTTCAAATTATCCCTAGTGTAGAATTTTCTCCCTTTCACTATGCAGACAGCAAAGGTTTCTCCCAAGTCCAAAAGACAGATCAGGATAAAGATGCAGATGGTTATGGGCTGGTGATAGGCCCTCCAAGAAGCACAAGATGCTGTTGAAAGGACTATCTGGAACTAGATAGCCACTGATGGGTGGATTCTGCATAGCATACATACCACGTCTTCAGGATGTTATAAAAGGATCTGTTTTAGCATTTTGTGTTTCCCACAACATGGGAGAACATGAGTGTTGTCAGCCAAAACAAATCTTTTTTCTTTTCTGCTGCATGGAGATCTTGTCAGTTTCACAGTGGCACCCACCATTTTGAGTACTGCAGCAGATTCTCTGTAAAGATTTTCCATCGAGGTTTCTTCTGCTTGCAGCTCATCCATCTGCTAATTCACTGTAAGATGTAGATGAATAATGTTTATTTTGCCTAGTGATCCCATGTACATGTCGTTTTTCCTTTTTTTTCTTTTGAGGGGGATGTCTGAAAAGCTATAGCAGCACAAATATGCGCATATTTCAGGTTCTCTAATTGTGTTGCTGTATCTTCACAGACATCCCCCTCAAAACAGAAAAAAAGGAAAAACGATACGTGCATGGAATTGCTAGGCAAGACAGACTTTATTCAACTACTTTTTACAATGAAATGGCAGTGAATGATAGCTGCAAGCAGTTCCTTAGTGGGTGATGTCCACAGAGAATCTGCTGAGCACACAAAATGATGGGCATGAGCATCGGAAATGAAACTAAGGGGCTTGAGCAGGAGAAATAAAGCATTTCCTGCCTGCTGGTATTTGCTCAGCAGGCAGGAATTGCCCTCAACCCAGTTTGGGGGGGAGGAAAGATTGCTAGTTTAGTGAGTTTTGAAAAACCCGGGTTGAGAGGAATATAATGGGATGAACTCGTTTTTGGGAAGAGAGCTGTGTGAAGTTGTTCCCCAAAACACTATAACGTCCTAAAGATGTTATTTTTGTGCTGTGTGGAATCCACCATGGAAATACTTCTGGGAAGGCAGAGGGACAGGTGGCAATTGATCCCAACTACAGATGGCCCCCTCCCCCATACTTGTATTTCTGCTGCTAATTATAAGCTTTTTTCATGAGTAATTGAAAAAAAGACTGGGTTGGGTTTTTGTGGAATTCGAAATTGGCTCATTATGTTTCTGAGTATTTCTACTTTTTTGCACTATTACTTGGAACTGTAATACAGAAGGTCTGAGTCTCCTCATCTCCCATTTAACAATTAAAGAATTCCCTCAGTTTTGTCCTAAACAGAAACACAATAGTTAAAATGGTTTTCACACCTAGGAATATGATGCAAGGATTTTATATTAAGCCATTTTTACAAGGCACCACTTTTTGAGGAAGCATGTATAAAATTCCATAACATTCAATCTCTGTGATTATTCATGCGTCAGCTTTCTGGGATATCTCCTTGCCTAATACCTGTTAGCTTGTCAGTATTTCCTTGTATCTGCTAGCCCATCTGTATCTATTTACACAAATCCAATATTTATAGACTCTATGTCTGATGTTTCTGTACTGTTTTGACATGCATGTACCTCAGACAAGGGGGGATTCTGTCTCCACAGTATTTTGGTGTTAATGACAGTTGCTCAATGTAGGAATCATGCTCACAGTAAAAATTCTGTAGCTTGCCCTCATTTTAAACACCTTTAAATATTTTACTGTGTACCCCATTGGAACTCCACTAGCAAATGCAAAATATATAGATCTTACAGAAAAGATCTTGATAGAGTCTAGTGAGACTACATTGGTGCTTAATGTTTTGGTGATCAGCAGTTGATTGCAAGGGGGAAATGTTACAATTATATCCAATTGTTTCTGTAAAAAACGGCATTTGGAGCAAACAAAAATCTTAGTGAATCACACTAATTTTGCCTTGCTGGATCAAGCCAATGGTTCATCTAGTCCAGGGGTAGGGAACCTGCGGCTCTCCAGATGTTCAGGAACTACAATTCCCATCAGCCTCTGTCAGCATGGCCAATTGGCCATGCTGGTAGGGGCTGATGGGAATTGTAGTTCCTGAACATCTGGAGAGCCGCAGGTTCCCTACCCCTGATCTAGTCTATTCAGCTTCCCACAATGTCCAATCAAAATGTAAACAGGACATAATGATGACAACCATCCCGTGTTGTTTAGCCTAGAACCATAATTTGGTCATCAAAGATACACTGCTTGCTTATATGGAGGTTCCACTAAAAGCTGCACTGTGGGTTTCCGTGGCATGTTTACCAGTGGGCTGCATCCACCTTTTATTTTGACCAAAGACAACCAAGGGAAAAGAACCAGGAAGTGATTTCCATGTTTTATCTCTTTAAAAACTATTTTTCTGGAAGGATAAGTAGATGATAGCAGCAATCAGGACCAATTCCAGGTTTGGGGGGCCTTGGGCAGAGGGTGCCCAGGGCCCCTTATCTGCCAACACCAGCCCCTCATGCCTCCCTTTCAACCATCACCCCTCCTGCCTAATTAGTTGCCTGAACCTCTTGTACATCCTTTCTCTGAGAGCGCTGCCCAGTGCATGCAGCTAGGAGTGCTGTTGCAATGGCCTCCAGAAATGTTACCACTCTACACCATCCACATGTCATTCCTCAGCGATGCTGGGGAGCTGGGAGCATGGGTGGTGGACTGCTTCAGACAGATAGAATGGGAAGGACAGACAGAGAGGTAATAGAAGAGATATGTGGGTGGGGGTCAGCTACTGTGGGTCCCACCAAAGTACTAGGCACTGGTACCGGCCCTACCTGAAGCAGGAGTTCTGTTCTTGACCAAAGTGTAGTATAGGAATTGCTAAAAGGGTAAAGTCTTGAGAAAGTGGCTTGAAGCTTGGGAAACTGACAGACACCACAGCTTTTTGGAAACTACTTTCTGCCTGATGAGGTTGCCCAATCTAAGCTGCTGCTTGCTCTTAGTGGGGAAAATAGCAACCCCAAGGCAGGTTGGGACTGAATTCAGTAAAAAGTCTTGAAAGGCAAGGATTAATTCTGCCCCACGCCATAGCTTTGTCCATCCCACCCCCCACTGGTGCTCCAATGCACATTTTGGGACTGTAGGAGAACTGTTCTGTGGTACTGTGATAGGTGCTGTGACTGAGCATTTCCCAGCAGACTGCATTGTTTGTGCTTCCTGAAATTCTCTTCTGAGCTGTTCCCCAAAGAATTGAACAATCCAGAAACCTTGTTTATACATTCAATTTACTGGAGACTGTAAAAGCAAACTGTATAGCAAAGCAAAAAGCAGAACGTACGGATGTAATAAAACACAAGAATGAAAATTTTTTTTTAAATTTCAGTGACTTGACAGATAGTTCCCCGCTTTCAGTGAAGCTACCAAGAAAATTATTCAGCATTAGCACCTTAAAGAATGTCTAATTTCTGTTGCTTGAAACAAATATAAAACTCAGTAGGACAGATTGCTGCAAAACAAAGCAGATGAAGGACTTATTAGCAGTTGTCTGGGAAGGAGGCTGTTGCTCAGTGGTAGAGTATTGGCTAGGCATGCAGAACGTCTCAGGTTCAGACCCCGACAACTGCAGCTAAAAGTATTAGGAGGTAGATGATGTGAAAGACCTCTGTCTAAGATGCTGGAGATCCACTGCTGATCTGAGTAGATAACTGCGACCTTGATGGACCAATGGTCTAATTCAGTATAAGGCAATTTCATGAATTTATGTGTTCACGAGGTACAGGATGTGTATGTGTTGTGCTTCCACGTCACTTCTGACCTATGGCAACCCCTGAATGGCAGAGCTATTGACACTGCTTTACGCTCCCTCACAGAAGGATTAAAAAAATCTAATAGTTAGGTATCCTTGGGTTATTTTGTCCTGTGATTGAAATTTATAGCCCTAAAACACACTAATACACTTGAGTGCGTTATTACTCACTTCTGGAACGTTCTTATAAACATATCTCTATTTATATTAACTGTATAATGATGAATAACTATTGTCCAGCTTCTGGTCAAACATGTATGAATATTTTATAGATACTTCATAAACAGGAATGCACTATTTTAAAGCAAATTTTAATTGACTTCAGAATGTCAGTATGCCACCAAATTCAAGCGGTTATAGTGAGTGACCATAAAACAAATTTTATCGACTACAAAATAGTTTAATTTGTCTTACCTTTCAAGAAAGAAGCAAGAGTATCCTCAAGTTCTGCTCAGCATAAATCCAAGACCAACCAAAAACTTGCACATAAAAAAGTTTTAATGTTCAAAGGGACAGTTTTCTCCAAGTAAGTGACTTTGCAAAAAGGTTGCCTGTGATAACATAAAGTATGCTTCTTACAAATAAGTTTTGTTTAAAGAAGTTTAGTTCTTCACAATGCAATTTATATTTACTACTCCAAGCAAGTTATTTTAGAATCACACCAAATACTTTTAAGCAAGTTTCCATTATGCAAAGTCTCATAGTTACTTTAGCAGCTGCTTATTCCAACTGTTGCTTTGGCAACCTGAAGGCAGCCCTCCTCAAGTTCTGTGCCTTTACCTTTGAAGAAAGGCATTTTTTGTTCCACTGTAGGCAGCAGGAAATAATGCGTTTTCAAACCACTTTCACAACTGTTTGCAAGTGGACTTTGCTATTCCGCACAGCTTCAAAGAGCACTGAAAGCAGTTTGAAAGTGCATTATTCTGCATGTGCGGAATGAGCCATAGTAAGCAGGAGTGTGAGGAAGTGAATGGGCAGCAGAACTGGAGGAAGTTGGAAGGGATTTTTGTTGGGCAGTCAAAATAGATTCTGGAACACATACCTGCTACAGTCTCAGGAAGACCTCTCCCCTTGTGCATGGATGTGAGCTGCCCCCACGATTTCTTGTGAAAACTGCTGTGTACAAGCAGCATGTAAACGAGCCATCTTCCAAGAGGTCATCTGCATTCCATTGAATATTGTGCCTAAGGATCTGAGCACACAGAATATTATGCCTAAGGATCTGAGCACACAGAATAGAAATGTTGTATTTTCGAAGGCTTTCATCGGCGGACTCAACTGGTTGTGGTGGGTTTTCCGGGCTGTGTGGCCGTGGTCTGGTAGATCTTGTTCCTAACGTTTCGCCTGTATCTGTGGCTGGCATCTTCAGAGGTGTATCACAGAGAGAAGCCTGTTACACGCTGTGTCGAGTGAGAAGAGAATGTTTAGTGGGGCATATGTTGTCCATGTCCCAGGGTGGGGAACCAATCAGTAAGTGTTTGGGTGAAACTTGCTATGCAAAGGTGTGGTTGAGTGCATTGTATTGCGGGTGGGGTTATCAGTCCATTTACATTTGTAGTCACATTTGCATTCCCTGCAGCAGCAGCAGCAGTATTGGTGAATGCTGGAAAGTGAGCTTGGTGCTGGGCCATGCCGCAGGAGCCAGACCTGTGCAAGTCAGCAGCCAATTGTGTATTTGGGGGTGGGGGGGGGCATTTGACTCAGACACCATTTGCCTGGGTCACATGGGGAGTGCATTTTAGCCACCTGCTCCACTCCCTCCCTTCCCCCCAGCAGGCAAGGAAGGCCCTTGTGTTGGGTGGGCAAGAGTGGGATTTAGCAGCTAGGTAAGGGATGTGGGCATGTGTACGTCCATCTTGCACACTACTTGTTCTCCCTTGCACCACCTCTTGATCAGCTGCTACCTCCCCGCACACCATGTAGGTAATCAGTGGTGGGCCCATGTGCTAGGCGCACCACGAGCAAGGCAAGGAGGTGAGCCACCACTTTGCAATGCAGTTGGTAAATTGACTTCTCTCTCTCTGGAGCAGCAAAGTCAGGGGGCACAGTCCAAGCGGTTCCAATTTTGGTTTTTGCCCTGGGTTTCATTTTAGGGTGTTGCAAGGAAAGGCCCAGTTGTCTGCTCAGAAGCAAAGTAGATGAGCAAAATGGAGGAGAGGGCTTTGCAAAGGCATGGGGGTGTTTTCTGAGGAATGCAAAGTGTGTTTGGTGAGTGGGAGGGGTGATGGGATCTAAGAGCTGGATGACCACTCCCAAGAAAATACCCACAAAAGACTGAGGACATTTGGAGAGGATGGCAGTTCATGCGTGCCATTTCCATTCCTGCATACGGAGAGAGTGTGGAACAGTTTTGGAGTAGTCTAGTTGCTTTGGGCACAATTTTGTGCTGCATCCCTTTGCCACCAGGCCCTATGGCAGGCTTGCATAATCTCCCCTCATCAGGGCTGGAGCAAGGGGGAATTGTGTCTGGGGCACGTATGTGCCCTGTGCCCCTGCCATGCCCCTGCCCCCAAATGCCCCTGCCACACCCCTGAAACATTCCCGTACCAGCGCGTACCTGGTGCATCGCACACCCCCATCCCCTTGGCGCTACACCACTGCCCCTCATGCAAATATGAGAAACTGAGGCTTGAAGGAGGCCTCTTGTAGTGTAGTGATAGCAGATGGATTATTCAAACCAGGCCAACTGCATTTCTTGCTCTTAGCCATCTTTCTATCTGGTTGAATATTTTGGGGACAAATGAAGTGCATTTGAATGTATTTTGAAGATAGCTTTTAAAAAAGACTAATGCAGATTCAGCTTGGAACACTGAATTACACGAAGCATAGCAGGTTTTAAAACATTCAAGGATGTTGCTTTCATACTTCAAATCCTCGAAAAGCCAAATATATTCACTTCTGAAGCTGTATCTTGGTTTCACTGCAAAAATAATAATAAAGAAGTGTTTAATAGCACATATGGCATAATTGTATTTGACATCTATTTTGCAACAAACATTATTTAGCTCACTTATTTTCTGAACGAAGACAGTGCATTCAGCAAACAAAAAGTCAAATGAACAGTTTTTATGTAGTTTGAAATATGTATTTATTGTAAATGAATGCAAAAACTTAAACATAAGTGTGTAGCTGATTGCTGCATACAAAGCATTGATTAGTGGACCTCCCTGATGTGACAGAATAGAGGTTGCCAATTCCATGTCAAGAAATTCCTGGCAATTTTAAAGTACAGCTTATGAATGGAAATGAATTGTGGAAGCTTTCTTTAATAGCATAGAGGTAAATAAGCTATTAAGCCTCCATTAAAGGGACAAGGCATCTTTGTCCAGACAGCTGGCAAGCATAACCAGTATCTACCCACTCCTAGTGTGATATGCTAAGCAATACTGCACCACATTTCTCACACCCCAATTAATTCATTTAAGTAAATACAGGGATTTCTGGGTTTCAATTGATTGTTCTCCAGGTACAAATTCAACATATATTGTTATTTTATAGCTTTTGAAGAGCAACATGGTTGTGTTCCTGAACATATTATGGTCTCTGGGGGACAAGCTGCAGCTGAAGGGGCATAGGAGCATGGCTTTGTCCCTGGGCCAGGGTTGCCATGGCAACGCCAGTCCGGGTGAGCAGTGATGGCGGTTGCGGCAGGCTGGATGGCCTCTGGGCAACAGGAAAGAGGATCGCGGGGGGAGGGGGAAATAGGCTGGTGAGAGCTTCCTTGCCCCATGATGCAGGGAACTTGAAGGGGGGCAGGGTGGGGGCAGCTCCCTCCAGGCTTGGTGAGAGCTTCCCCACCTCAGCTCACCCTGAAAGTCGTGGGCCGCCAAGAGCCTGGCGAGAGCTTCCCTGCCCCACGGCCTGGGGAGCTTTGGGTAAGCAGAGGTGGGGAAGCTCTTGCCGAGTCTTGTGGGAGCTGCCCCCCCACCCCCTTCAAGATCCTCGGGTTGCAGAAGGCCCAGAGAAAGTGCCCTCATCCCAACTAAAGCTTGGTCGCGGAGAGCCCGGTTGCCCCGCCTCGCCACGCTCCATTCAAGCTTTCCATTTCCCCCACCCCTAGCTATCCCTTGCCACCTTCTCCAATCCCTACCCAAGTCTTGCCTCCCTCCCTCCCTCCCTCCCTCCCCCCACTATTATTCTGAGAGGGAGTACGTGATATCCAAGTGATCAACTGGTGGAGGTGGTTGGTTTAGAGGGAGCCATGGAGATGGGTCAAATATATATATACATTTTCTATAGATATGCCTGTGGGGGTGTTTTGCCCCAGGCTCCATTTTACCTAGCTATGCCTCTGATTGTATGTAGGCAGCAGCACTATGGTTTTGTCTCAGGCACCAACTGCATTTGCCTGTTGCCAAATCTTCTTTCTGCAGAGGGAAAGCTTGGGCTCACTTGCCTTCCTGCCAGCAGGCATAGGTGGAGAAATAAAGCCATTAAGAGGCATCATTCATATGACATATTGCTCTCCATTAAAAAGAAAAAGAGTTTTTTAAACAGCGCCTACCCATGCATCATGAAAAATACACAGTAAACCAGAATATGTTCTTACACCCATATTTCTGAGCCACGTGTAACCAGCTTGCACAGCTGCACATCTCATTTCCAATGTATATTTTAGAGACAACTTCAAAGTTGAAGGAAGGCCCCTTCGGCAGGAGGAGGGCCTCAAACTTTGCTCATTGAAGTGACAGGATAGGAGTAAGATCCACCTCATAAGAACAGAAGAACAGAAGAACATAAGAACAAGCCAGCTGGATCAGACCAAAGTCCATCTAGTCCAGCTCTCTGCTACTCGCAGTGGCCCACCACTCACATGTAGGATGTGAACGCAACGGCCTTCTGCGGCTGTTGCTCCCGATCACCTGGTCTGTTAAGGCATTTGCAATCTCAGATCAAGGAGGATCAAGATTGGTAGCCATAAATCCTCCATAAATCTGTCCAAGCCCCTTTTAAAGCTATCCAGGTTAGTGGCCATCACCACCTCCTGTGGCAGCATATTCCAAACACCAATCACACGTTGCGTGAAGAAGTGTTTCCTTTTATTAGTTCTAATTCTTCCCCCCAGCATTTTCAATGTATGCCCCCTGGTTCTAGTATTGTGAGAAAGAGAGAAAAATTTCTCTCTGTCAACATTTTCTACCCCATGCATAATCTTTTTGTAGACTTCTAATCCTTATCCCCAGTCAGCCAGCCTCCTCTCCAAACTAAAGAGTCCCAAACGCTGCAGCCTCTCCTCATAGGGAAGGTGCTCCAGTCCCTCAATCATCCTTGTTGCCCTTCTCTGCACTTTTTCTATCTCCTCAGTATCCTTTTTGAGATGCGGCCACCAGAACTGGACACAGTACTCCAAGTGCAGTCAGCACTTCACGTGGCTTTATATAAGAGGCATGACAATCTTTTGCAGTTTTATTATCAATTCCTTTTCTAATGATCCCCAGCATAGAGTTTGCCTTTTTTTACAGCTGCCATGCATTGGAAGGTTGACATTCCATGGAACTATTTCAACTAAGATGCCTAAATCCCTTTCCTGGTCATGTGACTGATAGCACTGGACCTCACTGTAAGCGTCAATATGTGAAGTTTGGATTTTTTTTTTTGCCCCTATGCGCATCACTTTTACATTTTGCTTTACATTGAACTGCATTTGCCATTTCTGAGCCCACTTCACCTAATTTATCAAGGTCCGGCTTGGAGCTCTTTCGCAACTTCCTTTGGTGGTTCTCACCACCCTACATAATTGTGGTATGGCAATCTGCAAACTTAGCCACCACGCTACGCATCCCTACTTCCAGTGTCATTTTATGAATAGGTTAAAGAGCACTGGTCCCAAAACGGATCCTTGGGGGACACCACTCCCTACATCTCTCCATTGTGAGAACTTCCCATTTACACCCACTCTTTGTTTCCTGTTTCTCAACCAGTTTTTAATCCATAGGAGGACTTCCCCTCTTATTCCTTCATTGCTGAGTTTTCTCAACAGTCTCTGGTGAGGAACTTTGTCAAAAGCCTTTTGGAAATCCAAGTAGACAATGTCCACCAGTTCACCCCTGTCCACATGCCTGTTTACATCCTCAAAGAACTCTAGTAAGTTTGTAAGACAGGATTTGCCTCTGCAAAAGCCATGCTGACTCTTTCTCAGCAGGTCTTGCTTTTCTACATGTTTTCACTGGTGTAATGCCCATTGGGCAAGGTGGGCAGCTGCCCAGGGCATCACCTTGTGGGGGGCATCAAAAAGCTGGGTTCGTTTTTGGGTATTTTAGTGGTTTTCCACTTTTGGCCTGCAGGGGCGCAGTTTTTAGGCTAGCAGCACCATAATTTCAGTGTATCATCAGGATACTGTCCTTATGCTACCCCCCAAGTTTGGTGAGGTTTGGTTCAGGGAGTCCAAAGTTATGGACTCCCAAAGGGGTGCCCCTATCCCCCATTGTTTCCAATGGGAGCTAATAGGAGATGGGGGCTACAGTTTTGAGGGTCCATAACTTTGGCCCCTCTGAACCAAACTGCACCAAACTTGGGGGGGCATCATTAGGGTAGTCTCCTGATGAGACCCTGAAAGCTTTGAGACTGTGCCTTCAGAAATGTGCCCCCCAGCCCGCACCCCCATTGACAGCAATGCAGAAAACTCAATGCAGAACAAAGATTCTTGGGCAAATTTCGGGATGTTCTTGCAGGGGATGAATTTTTTGGATGTACTGGCACCAAGAATTTCAGGGTATCATCTGGAGATGATGGCACCCCCCAAGTTTGGTGCAGTTTGGTTCAGGGGGGGCAAAATTATGGACCACCTCAAAAACTGTAGCCCCCCCATCTCCCTATTAACTCCCCATTGGAAACAATGGGGATGGGAGCACCTCTTTAACTGGGAGTCCATAACTTTTGACTCCTTGAACCAAACCTCACCAAACTTGGGGAGTAGCATAAGGACAGTCTCCTGATGATATGCCGAAATATTGGTTCTGATATATCTAAAAATGCACCCCCTGCAGGCACCAATGTCCTGGTGCAAAAAAAAATTGGTCATGGTGGATTGTTGGCAGCCCATGGGGGGGGGGCATCCAACTCCAGGTTTTGCCCAGGGCTACAGTTTGCCCAGGGCTGCCTGCGTTCGCCCCTTCGCATGTGTTTTATAATTTTATCTTTAATGATAGATTCTACTAATTTACCAGGAACAGATGTCAAAACTGACTGGCCTGTAACCAATTTCCTGGGTCCCCCTTAGATCCTTTCTTAAAGATTGGTGTGTGACATTGGCCATCTTCCAGTCTTCGGGGATGGAGCCTGATTTCAGGGATAAGTTGCATATTAAAGTGAGAAGATCAGCAATTTCATGCTTGAGCTCTTTTTAAGAACATCTTGGGTGAATGCAATCTGGGCCAGGGGAGTTTGGTAACATTTAGTTTATCAATGGCTGCCAGAACTTCTTCCCTTGGTCTACCACTATCTTCGCCAGCTTAGTTCCTCAGAGGATTAGCACTCCTAAGAAGCTTGGTTCAGGTGCAGGAATGTGCCTCACCTCCCCTTCTGTGAACAGAGATGCAAAGAATTCATTCAAATTCTCCGCAATCTCCCTCCCAGCTTTTAGCACACCTCTTGTTGTTCCTTTTGTCATCTAACTTGGGCCTACCGCTTCCCTTGCTGGCTTCCTGCTTTTGATGTACTTGAAGAACTGTTTGTTGCTGGTCTTGATGTTCGCAGCCATGCGTTCCTCATAATCCTTTTTTGCCTCCTTACAGCTAACTTTGCTTCTCTTTTGCCACCATTTTGTGTGTTTCCCTCTCATTATTCTTCATCAGTCAAACTGGACTTCCATTTTCTAAAAGACATTTTCTTTTTTTCTGATAATTTCCTCAACCTCTCTTGTTAACCATGGTGGCTTTCTTTTGGACTGGGTGCTGCCTTTTCTAACCTGTGTGGAACACATTCCAGCTGAGCTTTTATTACTGTGTTTTTAAATAACCTCCAAGCATCCTGGACAAGTTTTGACTCTCTTGATTTTCTCCTTTCAACTTCCTGTGCACCATCCCTCTCTATCTTTTGAGAAATTTCCCTTTCTGAAGGGCAAATGTAACTACATTAGTAGAAGTTGCCACTGGTTCTCATGCTGAGATACTGAATCTGACAGCATTGTAGTGCCGGCTGTTCCCTACTCGGCTCAACAACACTGACTTCCTGCACCAGGTCCTGGGTCCCACATAGAATTAGAGCTAGGATCACCTCTCCCCTGGTTGGTTCTACACAATAACCATCTGCTCCTAAGCCACAGTGCATTTAGCATAACCAGGAATGCTCTCTCCTTACTATGACCTGAACATGCATTTTTTCCAGTTGTTATATGTGGGGATAGTTAAAATCACCCACATTACCACTCCATTTTTTTGCTTTTTGTTGAAGCTTCTCTAATTTCTTTTTTTCCCCATCTCAGAGATGCCTCTTGTGGCACTTTGGTCAGGGGCGATAATATGTTCCTAATATTAAACTGTCCTTCACACCTGAAGTATTGATATCTACTAGTTGATTCTGTAGGGGAACCAGCTCCTTGCAAATTGTCCTATTTTATGTGATACTATGCTCTCTTTGATGTAAAGGGCAACTCCACCCCTAATGCGCCCTGTCCTATCCTTCCTATAGAGCCTGTAGCCTGGTATAACAGCATCCCACTGGTTCTCCTCATTCCACCATGTCTCTGTAATGCCCACTATATCAAAGTCCTCCTTTAAAACTCTGTACTCCAGCTCCCCCATTTTAGATCGAATGCTTCTACTATTAGCATAGAGACACCTGTATACCCTGTCTCTGTCCTTAACCTGGGATTTATGTGCTTTACCCTCAAGTCTTTTGTAGACACTATCCCTTGTCACATGCACATTGCTATGTTCCTCGCTTGTATGTGGTTGATTTAGAAAAACCTCCCTCTCTGTCTGCATCCCCATAGATACTGTATTCCGAACCGAAGTCACCTCAGCTCCTGTCGGCTTTCCCCCAGTGATCAGTTTAAAAGCTGTTCTGCCACCTTTTTAATGTTGAGCGCCAGCAGCCTGGTTCCTCTTTGGTTAAGATGAAGCCCGTCCCGTTTGTACAGGCCTGCCTTGTCCCAAAAGGTTCCCCAGTTCCTGACAAATCTGAAACCCTCTGCCTTACACCACCTTCTCATCCACACATTGAGACCCTGTATCTCCGCTTGCCTAGCTCGCCCTGCGTGTGGAACGGGTAGCATTTCTGAGAATGCCACCTTGGAGGTCCTGGACTTCAACCTGTTTCCTAGCAGCCTAAATTTAGCTTCCAGAACCTCCCGGCTACATTTCCCAATGTCGTTGGTGCCAATGTGGACCACAACTGCTGACTCCACCCCAGCACTGTCTAAAAGCCTATCTAGACGAAGCGTGACATCCGCAACCTTCGCACCAGGCAGGCAAGTCACCATGCGGTCATCACGCCTCTCACAAACCCCCGGGGATCGGGCGGTATATAAATTGAAAAAATAAAAATAAAATAAATAAACTCTCTACATTTCTAATGATCGAATCACCCACTACGAGGAGCCCCCCACCTCCCCGAGGGGTATCCTCAGTGTGAGAGGATAGCTGATCACCAGCTAAGGAAGGGATCCCATCTAAGGGAGCATCTTCCCCCACCTCAGACTGGCACCCTCCATCCCCCAGACCTTCATTCTCCATGACATCTGAAGAGATGTCACCTTGGGAGTGGGACCTGGCTATTAGGTCCCTGAAAGCCTCATCTGTCACCCTCTCTGCCTCTCTCAGCTTCTCCAGGTCTGCCACCTTGGTTTCAAGAGAACGCACATGTTCCTTGAGTGCCAGGAGCTCATTGCAGCGAGGGCACACCCACAACTTCTGTCTTAGTGGCATATAGTCATACATGTGACTCAATGTGGGAAGAGAGGAATGTCAGCCTCTAGGTGGGACCTGGGGATCTCTTGGAATTACAGCTTATCTCCAAACTACAGAGATCAGTTCCCCTTGAGAAAAGGGATGCTTTGGCTCTGGCATTGTACCCCACTGAGGTCCCCATCCTCCCTAGGCTCCACACTCACAAATCTCCAGGAGTTCCCCTATCAGGAGCTGGCAACCCTACCCTCCATCCCCTGCTATTAGCTGGGGGGTGGGGGGTGAGAGGAACCTGGCAACCCTAGGAAGGGAGAACTCTCACCCTTTTTTTGAATCCATAAAAGCTACATTGCTAGGTTGTTTATCACCCAACCCTCAGCCACAAAGCTGTTTTTGCTGCTTCCCAGAGATGACCAAAGGTGTTTCTGTTGTAAATTTGGAGCATACAAATAACATCCCGCCGAAATATCCTCATCACCTTTCCTCAGTTTAACAGATTTTCTTCTCTCATGTTGATTTCGTTCATCTCAACCATGGAATTCATAAGCAGATTAGAATCATTTGGAGCTATTGTTGCCATGGCAACATCGTGCTGCGGTTATATGTCTTTTCTTCAAATCTTGATTTGGAGGTGACTGGTTATATTTATTCTTGTCCTTTGCAGAATTTCACAGCACGATGGAAACAACTCAAGAGGTACAGTAAAATGTTAGGTTACAGTATCCTGGCAGGAAAGTTTGGCTAGATTGAGCTGGTTTCCGTGAGCGGCAGGTTAAGCATACGTTGGGTTAAACACATTACCTTTGCCTCAGAAAACCTGAGTTCAAAGTCAAATTAAATCACAGCTCTAAAAGATTATTTTATCCACTGATTTTTCTGTGGGTGTTTGCTTCTGCCTGGCCTCACTTATATTAGAAGAATCCTACACATTTGTGGGAAAAAAATCTTCTATTTTTAGGCTCTCTCAAAATTTGCCAAAATGAGGCTCTTGAGTTTTTTCTGTCTGGGCTCTACCATTTGAGACTGAATGGAATGCTGATAGAATGCTTTGCCACATACAAAATAAAAATCTCTGTGCATAGAATGCTAACATGGCAGGGGGAAACTAGACTAGAACCCTGGTATTCCATTTTCTATGTACAAGAGTTTTTTTTCCCCCCAGAGTTGACTTCAACTTGTGGAAGCCCACCTACATGCTGAAAATGAATGGTCCACACATAAATCTGTAATCTGAATGAGTACAAGACATGTTTGAACTGCCCAAAATCCTATCTGTACTTTTGAATGATTAATTGCAGGATGAGCAAAAAATTAATCTAAAGTTCGTATTAAATACGAAATGGATTATAGGCAGTGCTAGGCTTTTCTTAAATTCACTCACTGATGAAGTCACACAATGAATTGCTTACTCTCAGCAGTTTCCTTTATCTTCTGCAAGCAAAACACATTGTTGGGGTTGGGGGTATGAACATGGCTGGCTGGGTGGGCAGGTGAAATAACTGATGGGTCTTGGTATACACCACTAACATTCAGCAGAATCTCAGGATTCTGGGTCCTGCCTTCTGGTAGTAACAAGTGACAGGAGCTAGGGTTAAACCTTGATCTAGACCAACATATGGGGCAAACCCCATATCTGTAGCATATTGCTATACAAAATGACATGCAACTGGAAAAGAGGCATGCCTGGTTATTCTGCTTTTTGCAACTTAGGGTTCGGGCCCCTCCCCCTCCTATGTGCTTTTGCATGAATGTGGGTGAAGTATCACCTCAAAGTAGGAAAATGTCCTGTATACATGTATAGTAATTATTCATGCTGTTATTTAGATAACTCTACAGGTTTTTATTTATTCAAAAGAGGGGAAGATGTGGTGATGTGTACCTTTAAGGAGCTAACAGACCTAGAGAGAAAGCAGTTGTAGCTGAGAGGGACTGAGAGCTTCTGTGTAGCTGTTTATAGTTTTAATTAGTGGTATTGTTAGTTGTAAATAAACCTGTGTTAAACCCAGGAGGACCATCCAGTTGTCCTTCACAACAGTAGTAGTTCACCTTTCCCTGATTAAAATCAGTGCACAATGAAAATGAAAATGATTAATGATAGATGTGATATTGTAGATGATGCAAACATTTTCACTTGTGGGAAAGAAAACCGCACATTTACAGCAGCAAATTGTTAGGTCTTGGACCCTTAAGCCAACAATTGGACTCTGAAGAATTGATCAGTTTATTGAGCAGGCATCAAAGAACCACACCAGCAAAGCTGGTTCTGCCAAAGCTGCCATTCACAATCCCCTTTATCCCTAAAGCAAGCCCCCCTCCCAGTTTCCCAAGAATTTGTGAAAAACAAACTTTGGAGTTAAGTCACCCCAAGGTTGCAAGCAGATAGTGGGAGAAAACCACCTGAGTTCCCACCCCACGAGATAACAAAAGCAACATGGTTCCCATGGGATAGGAGCCCTTCGGGGATCGGGCGGTATACAAATTAAATAAATAATAATAAAATAATAAATAAATAGGAGGACCAGGGGCAGCCTAGTTGTCTATGAGTGTGTGAAGCCATAAAGCAAAGATCAAGGGGAAAATGCACAGATGGTAGGGGTCACATATAGCAGGCTGGTTACATATATATCAATAGCAGCAGCTATGTGTTATTTTAAGCTGGTACATAGTTCCGAGGAGTGCTTTTTAATCAACTAGATAGCATCCCTTTGACATTGGTATGTTTTTAACAAAGAAATTAGCCTGATTTGTTGGCAAAAGAAGAAAAAGTTGGAGGGGATGTTGTGCAATTAAACTAATTCTATAGAGTGCGGAGTCCAGACTTGGATTTCTGCAGGCTAGCCTGATCTTGTCATATGACAGAAACTAAGCAGGGTCAGCCCTGGTTAGTATTTGGATGGGCAACCTCCAATGTTTACCAGGGTCATGATGCAGAGGCAGACAATGGCAAACCATCTCTGAATGTCTCTTGCCATGAAAACCTTAGAAAGTCTCCATACTTCAACTGTGAATTGACAGCACACACACACACAAATAGAGTGGAGAAGGAGGCACAACAGCAGCTTTCTTAGCAACTGTGTGAGGGAACTTTGAGAACCCCTTAGCTGGACATGTTGAAATGGTTGTACAATAGGTAACTACTCTCTGATCCAAATGTCAGACTTCATGGAGCACTAAGTAGACTGGATGGTTGGTGGTAGAATGTGCCATCAAGTTACAGCTGAATTTTTGGAAACCTCATTGAATGTTCAAAGCAAAATAACTTTCAGAGGTGTTTGTCATCACCTGCCTCTGTGTGGTAACCCTGGACCCTTTATGCATGTGCCACTTACCTTGCATCTGATTGCTTCAAAGTGGGGTTTCTCCTTGTCTTTTTGTTCACCCACAAATGGCTTGAAAAGAGCAGCCACACTATTGCTGGAGGCTCTGGAGGGAGGGAAGGAAGAATGGAGGAAACAAGGCAGTGGCAACTAGGAGTGGGAGGGAGACGAGGAACGGAAGGCAGGCAAGAGCAACTGGCTTGCAAAAGTACCAGAAGTGTCTTGCTGGATGCTTGGGGAGGGAAGGAAAGAAGGCAGCTACAGCTGTGGGGGGGGGGGGCAGCAAGAGACAAGGAAGAAAAGGTGGTCAAGAGGGAACCCAGCCTAGAATATCCCTGAAATGGTGGCTGGTAGTGTGATGTAGGCAGAGGAAAGGCTGGGAGGGCTGACAAAACTGGAGGAAATGCTAACACACGTTGCTCTGATTCACTGTCCCTCTGAATTGTGGGGGAAAGTCACATTTAAAGATGTTTTCGAAACGGCAGTCTTTCTTTGATCTGAGGTAAGGCGAGGGGTCTGCTTGTGCATTAGCAAGAATCACATCCAAATGGAATGCACACAGAAAGCAGAGGAGACCATCAGCAGCCCTGGACCTCATTGGTAATATCCCATCCAAGCACTAAGCAGGGCCAACCCTGCTTAGCTTCTGAGATCTGACAAGATTGACTAACCTGGACAATCCCTCTCAGGGCACTGGGTAGTTACACAATAGGTGCTGTGTGGTTTCCGGGCTGTATGGCCGTGTTCTAGCAGCATTCTCTCCTGACGTTTCGCCTGCATCTGTGGCTGGCATCTTCAAGATGCCAGCCACAAGATCTGGCTTATCAGGCTAAACAATAGAGAGAATGTTGCTAGAACATCGTAGCTATACAGCCCGAAACCACAGCACCCGGGAAGCACTAATTCTGACTCCCTTAGCTGGCTACAACACAAAATGAACCTAACTTCCATCGGCCGTGAAAGCCTTCGACAATACATAGTTACACAATAGTTAAGCAGTCTTTGATTTGGAGTGGGAACATGGTGAGTACTAGATTCAGATGGGTGCAATAATAGATTATCACACAAATTGGCATATGAAGTACCGATTTAGAACATCGTACCTTTGCAGAAATCCAGTATCTGCTTTTGCTGATAAATGTATTGAAAATTCATTGTCATTTTCTTTTTTTTTTGTAATGAGAAATAGCTGCAGAATTACTAAGAAACATTTCATATATCCTTAAATTGTGGCACATTTTATGCATTAAGCCCCAAGGAATGCCCCAGGCAGGCATAAAAGAGCTTGCAAAAAAACCCTGGGATTTACACTTTCTGTCGGCATTCTTATGAGAGTAGGAAACATGGCCCACAGTATACCTAATGACTAGGGCTATTGATTGGTTATGGATTTTTGTCCAACTGCCTATCTGGCTTTTAAAAAACTGGTTACACTTCATTGTTGATACTTGCAAAGGGAGCCTGAAGGAAGGGAACAATTTTAGTTACCAGGAAAGCTATTGCTTCAGTCTACCTGAAGAGGAAGTTGGTGGTAGATGCGAAGTCCAAGTGAGAACATGCTGAAATGTTTTAGTGCAAACCAGAATTTTAATGGCTGGTTTTGCTCATCTGTAAGGGGAAATAATTTTCACGTTTCCAAACCAAGGTCATTGTATGGCATTAGATTAAAAGATTACCCTTGCAATGTGCATTTTCATCAGCCTTGGGAAATAGCACTTAAAGGTTCAATCTCTTTATCACTTTCTAGCGTGACCAATGGAACCCAGAGCAGGAGCTAATGTTGATGAGGGGCAGAATTATATAGATACAGGATAAATTCCATTACCCCATTAATTCCATCCCCACTTTATTAGTTCCCAGTGATTATTGATTGCTGTATTTGTGTCTCTTCTTTCCGGTCATTTTCAACCAACTTGTTAGTCAGCTAAAAGCATTTGTGTTCTGTAGAAATGACTTCCTTTTTGGAAAGGAAAACTCCCAAACCTCTTCTGTGTTTACAAAGACTCGACAATCCTTAGACTCAGGTCAAATTGTACATGTGTGGATATACTAACACTGCCCCTGTTCTAGGTTAACATTTTCTTACTTCTGGATGTGCAGTGGAATCCCATAGGATTTAGTCCTAAAACCTCAGTTGCTGAGCGCTTTTTGCCTTTTATCAGTTTAGGCTTGCCAGCCACACCCACTATAGGAATGTAAAAATACTGCCACTAACATGCTTGTTAACCTCTAAAGTAGTCCACTCAGATGCATGGTAGGTGGAATTAACCTCAAAAATAGCCCTGAAACTATAAAATTAGTCCTGAATGCTGCTGCTGCTGCCAGTTGTTAAGAATGTGCCAAAGAGAACACATTGCTCTGGTCCTTCAACAACCGTGCTGGCTGCCTGTATATATTTTAAGCATACTTCAAGTGGTTTTCATCATTAATTCTCTAGTTGACTGGGATTTAAAATATACTTCAAAGCATTGACTCCCATATCCTGTAAGATCTGCCAACAAGGCTCTATTTAGAATAATTTTTCAGATGCATTCAAGAATAGCACATCACTCACCCTTTCTGCACAGCAGAAATGAAATGTCCTGCAGAAGTTTAAAAAGATCTGTTTTGGCTTTTAGTATTCCCATAGTGTGGAGAATACAAGCGTTGCCAGCCAAAACGGTTCTTTTTCTCATGTGCTGGCTGACTAAACTCTGTTCAGTTGAATTGTGCCTGCCATTTTGTGTACCACTGCAGAGATTCTCCTGCCTCTGCCATTTGGTGAAGGTTTTCCACAGAGGTTTCCAAATATGCACATATTGCATCTTCTCTAATTGTGATGTCATAGCTTTGCAGACATACCCCCCCCCCAAACAAAAAAGAAAGGAAAAATTACACATGTGGAAGATTGCCAGGCAAAACAAACTTTATTCATTTACTTTTTACATTGAAATTGCATGCAGATGAGCTGGAAGAAGGAAACCTCTATGGGAAACCTTCATGGAAAATCTACTGCAGCACACAAATATGGCAGGTGTGAATGACAAAAATGAAAGTAAGAAGTTTGGGCAGGAGAAAAAAAGCGTTTCCTTCCTGCTTTTGTCTGCCCAGCAAGCAGGAATTTTGTTTAACCCAGGTTGGGGAAAAAGATTGCAAGTTTAGCAATTTTTGAAAAACCCAGATTAAGAGAAATAAAACATTCTGAAGAGATTTTGGGGGAGAGAGCTGTGCGAACTTCTTCCCCCTAACAGTTTTCAAAATGTTCTCAAGACATTTTATTTCTGCTGTGTGGAAATGACCACTAACAAGAGGGCCTTTTTGGTGGTCACCTAACATTGTGAAGTCTGGATTTCTTTCTTATTTGATTCTTCCAGAAGAAAGTGAAAAATGTTTTCAGTTCTCACCAGAAATCAGACACCAGAATTTAATTTCAGTGGGCCTAGAATTATGTCATTCAGCATAAAATGGTGCCATTAACTACTTAAAGCTGAATTGGTTTATCCCGCTGATGATTTATGAGTTGCTTTGTGGTATGTCAGATGTTATGACATCTAGTTTGACTGTTGTAATGTTGTATTGAATTGTTGTGAACCTTTTAGCTTTGAAATGATTTAGACCTGCTGAGAACAAATATGCAGATCTCTATTCCCTGCTCTTAAGAAACTAGTCTACAAAACAGATTTTGTGTTTTCCTTTTTTAATACTCTCTGATTGCACAATTAAATGTGTGAAGAACTGATTAAACAGTTTTAAACAGCAAAATTTCTCTTAAGTGGATAAATAGGGAAAATGCATATTTTAAAAAAGGGATCTTTTAATCTTTGCAGCTGTTCAACAGTTTTAGAATCAGACTAATGGACATTATCAGATCCATGGAATTTTAGAAGTGTGTTGGAATTAATCTGAACTTAGCTTGATTTATCTTCCTGCATGTTTCATTCAGGAACAGACAGCAATCATTTTGTGCATAAGGAACCACCTGAGTAACAAAACAAGCTCTCACCAAAAGTTACATTTAGACAACAAGCAAGAGAATTAATTACATTTTTTAATTATGAAAAATTACCTCATATTAACTTTAATTTCTGGCAGTAACCACACGGTGGCAATCATGGTCTTTGCTATCAAATTAATGATGGATGGTTCACAAGGTCACTTTGTGAGAAGATAAATACTTGCAGAGATCCTAGAAATAGGATTCTTTTTTTAATTCTTATTTCTCTTATTAACGGTGATGAATTGCCAAACTTATCATAACATCCCACCTGTGCCTGATTTCTGCTCCTGTTAATCTGATTCTATCACTTTATTCCATTAGCTAGCCTCATTGCAATCTTTTTCACCTCCATGAAAAAGAGCCTAATGAAAGTTATCCTGGGATGTCGTGTTAGCATTCAATGCAGCTCAGTGCTTGCATTTAAGATTTGCTGGGATATCTTTCATATAATACTGGTACCTGATTGAATAGCAACTGATAAACACTAAAACCTGCATATCAAATAGCAAAACTCACCCTTGCACTTTCACAGCACCAGCGCTGGGCTTGTCCTTGAGGCATTGAATGCAGCTGTTTAATATTTAACTATCTCTTGGATGGTTTCCTTCAAATTTATTTATCCAGGCAACCTGCAGGATAGGCTTCTTTCTCTTAATCTGCTCATACAGCCACATAGACCAAGACGCAAGAAGGTCAGATGGGCAACTCACTTTGAACTCCCTGCAACATGAGTTCTGCACAACTTCAGAGTCTTCTGGTCCCCCTCACACTGGCCAAAACACTGGAGGAAACTCTAAATAAGAACCATAAAACACAGGCAAGCTAAGAGCTATATTTGTCCAGCAGCCTGTTCAACCTTTCAGACTGGTACGAAGATTGATTCACATATCTTGGCTTCTGGCAAAGTTGCTGAGTCCAGCCAGCTTTTCTACAGAATCTTGCCCAATCCCCCTCCTCACTATAGCCTCTATCCCATATGATTTTCGCACATACAGGTCCCATGAGCTGCAGTGTGGCCTTTTAGGTTGGTCAAAGGGAATTTTCTCATCAGCAGGAAATCTGGTTTGATCCAGCCCATACTTAACTTTACCTTTCAGCTGAATGTTTATTAACAACAATAACAATAATAAGATCAGCACGAATACTGCCCCATTACAATGTCCTAGGCCACTGGGTGAGGCTCAAATTGTAATGAGAGGCCAACAACCAGCTAAAGAATGGGCAGCTTTGATATTAAACAAAATTAAACAATAATAATTCGATTTAAGAACTCTCCCTTTCTGCTGAAGTGGGCTCAGAGTGGCTTGATTCAAAAGTAACATGCAAGATGCAGCTGAACTAGTTATTTTAAAAACAACTTGGCTAGCATCTCTTTATCTCCCTTTCCCTTTGTTGTGGTCTGAATGTGTAATGGGGTGGTGGTGATGGTTTGGAGAGAATATTTTCATGTTTTTTAACCCTAGATTTTAAGGTGCCGTGTTTTGTATATTCAAATTGTTTTATTTCATAATGTTGGAAGCTTCTCTGATTGCACTTTACTGAGGAAAGTGGGATGGAAATCTAAATGCTAAAATAAAATAAGGCTTAGTTTCCTTCTTTCCCCACCCTGTACTGCCTCATTGATTTATGCTATCATGGTGTTTCAGGATAACCTGTGCCAGGAGATAAACAAAGGAAGTGCAACTGTTGATTCTTCAGGACCAGTTCTGAATGGGATTGCACTCCCCCTAACAGAGCAGGATTTTCCTAATGGGGTGCTACTGAACTTGTTCTATTGTTGGATAAACAGGTGGCAGCAGTGGCCAGGGGTGCATTCTTTTCTGAATAGAAATGGTCTTGCCTCTGTGCTAATGCCATGGAAACATTTGATTACTGCCAGGGGTGTACCACCCACAGGGACAGGGGGGTCAAATGACCCCGGGCGCAACTGCAGGGGGCACAAAATAGCTCCCACCACCTCCTCCCCCATACTAACCCAGCTCAGAAGAGCTGGGTCAGTGCAGGGAAGGAGCCTAAAGACAGAGCCAGGAACCGACTTGCTGCCGTGGTGCCCATCTGAGCCGCCTCCTTCCCTTCCCAAGGCCCTTGGGGGTGGGACTCAGAGGTGGCTCAGACTGGCACTGTGTCAGCTAGTCAGCTCCTGGGCTGCCCACTGCAGTGCCCTGCCCACTGCAGTGCCCCAGCTTCTGCCTTCCCCAGTGCCTGGAAAGGGTAGGAGGCAACCTGCAGAGAGACGGGGGTGGCTTGGATGGGCACTGCAGCAGCAGGCCAACCCAGGAACTGTCCTGCCACTGCGGTGCCCATCTGAGCCACCCCAAGCCCCGCCCTTGAGCATGGGGGGGCACAGGGAGGTGCTGGGGGGTGCCCGGAGCAGGTGTTGTCCCCGTGTGCCATTTCCCCCGATACACCTCTGATTGCTGCAATTAAGAGAGTTTGGAAACTATAGCTGGTATAGAATGCTGCAGCAATATTGCTGACCAGAGTGGGTCTTCTGTTCAGGTCTTCAGTCTTGTTCTGTCTGGCTTTGTATCTGCTTCTGGGGCTAATTCAGTGTGCTGTTATTGAACTGTAAAGTCCTTCATGGGATAGAGCCTGCTTCCATATGAACTTACCCAACCATTACAATTATAGTTAAGGAAATAGCTTCAGATGCCCCCACCATCTGAGGCTAAACCAGTTGCAATCCTTTCTTGGGAAAATGTCATCAAATGGGGTCAGCAGGTATTTACAACATGAGCAAGCTGGTTAGTTTTTACACTTTTATCCCAATATGAAAAATGTGAACTTTTTCCATGGGGGAGAAAGATTTGTAAGAAATATGCACTTCCCGATCCATAACCATGACTATGCTGCCTTATTACCCTTCTTACCTCACATAAACTATCTTTCCATCATCTTGGTTACTCTAGCAATTTCTAGTCAGCATTGTCTGTTTCATGTATTGCAGGCATAATGCTGGGGGGGGGGGCGGGGCAGGGTGAAGGTGGTGCAAAATTTGGGGAAATAATAGGGTGGTGAATAATTTTACTTTTTACTTCTTACTTGTATTGTACCTTTTCTCCAAAACCACAGGAAGATACACATGCCATTTTACCCTAACAACAAGATTAGGTAGATTAGGCAAAGCAGGACAGCAAATTACTGGCCAAGATGATATTTAAACCCAGACTTCCTTGGACAAAGTCCAACACACTTATTTAATTTAGCTATTTCTAACCCACTTTGCTCCTCTGTGGGGACCCAAAACAGCTTACAACATTGTTCTCCCTTCCTCCAATTTATTTTCATAACAACAGCCCTGTGTTATAGGATGAAAGAGTCTCATTGCTCCAAGATCACTCTGTGAACTTCTGTGGCAGAGTAGGCATCAGAACCTCAGTCTCCCAGATCCTAGCCTAGCACTCTGACCTCCACAGCCCTCTGTGTTTCAGGGAGGAATTGGGGAAGAAATGCTGTAGAAGCCATACCAGTGTGATGACACTAGTAGATCACATAGTAAAGTCTTAACTGGCCCTATGTTTGCAGCAGTCAATGGAACTATTTTGGAGTAAATGAACCAAGAGGCAGTTAATCTTCAGAAAGGGCTGTTTGCAAAAGCACAACAATCAAAACAAACTGTCTTATTACTTCCGCTTATCTACATAGATTTTATTGATATTTTGACGGCATTAATCTTTGTTGATGTTCTAATTTCATCAGTTATATGTTGATATTAATTTCAGTAGTGCTGAAACAACACTACTTTAATACTACTAATTCAGTTAAAATGGTTAATTTGTTTTTATTTTATGTTGATATTACTTATCAACTGATTCACTTTACCTTATGATTAAACAAACTAACCTTCTAGATTATCATAAAAAATAATCTTAAAAATCCTAAAAAAGTAATTTAAAGGAAAAAACCCTAAAGTCTGTTTTATACTTAGATGCAAACATGTGAATCCTATCACAAAGCAAAGATAACTACTTCTAATCCTGTGAAACCTACTAAATGGAGATCCTGATCTAGTTCTCAGCTGTAGTTCTTCAGATTGCATTTGGAGGTTTGCATGTGCTCTTCTCTGAACAACAACAAAATAATATTTCCTCGTAGAAAACCTACATAGTAAGACCAAGGGTCTTTTGACTTTAAAATGCTGATTTTTTAATAGAAAGAAATAGAAATAGAATAGCATGCCACCCCTCCCCCTCCCCTCTGTCCACTAAGGTGGGTGGGCCATGTCCAGATGCCGGGCCCCCTCTCCTTCCCTCCCTTGCATGCCACCCCTCACTCCCCCTCTTCCTCCCTCCGCTAGGGTGGTTGGGCCAGGTCCAGATGCCGGGCCCCCTCCCCCTCCCCTTCCTTGCATGCCACCCCTCAGTCACTCCCCTCCCTTGCATGCCACCCCACCCCTCCCCTCCCCTCCCTCTGCTAGGGTGGGTGGGCCAGGTCTTTTAGCTGTGGTTATTCAACTTTCTCTACTGATAAAATCTCCTCACTTTGTCAAGAGTTAGCAGGCTGTTTGAGGGTCAATACCACACTGCAATATTAGGTCCCTCCTTCTTCCATATTAGGTCCTTTTTTGTACTCTTGCAGTCTACTTTCACTAGCTGATACTCACAGGGTCCTGGCAGCTTTCAGGCCTACTGCTTTCTCCTTGTATCCCTGTTCCTCTTGGTTGGTGAAATCCTCCAGTGTGGTGGTGGTAGAGAGATATCAACAATCTGTCATTCTTTTAGGGCTCTTTCCTTAGTTCAATCAGGGGCAGTGGTTATGCCACTCTTTAAGAAATCTTCTTCAGAACAATGAGAGCCAGTCTCTAATCTTCCATTTCCTGGGTCCCTTTCGCACGGGCGAATAAACCTGGGCTAGGGACAGCTCTGTTCACTGCCTGCACAGAGGCATGTGAATGCAAAAGCAGGAGAGTAGGTTACTTTATCCTGACTGCAACCTACTCTGCCTATGCTGTGTGGAAGGGGCCTTGGGAAGGTAACTGAGTGAGCAGTGGCCAGAAAGCTCCAGGTTTTCCTGGATGAAACACTGGCACTTAATCCTTTGCCAGTCTGGCTTCAGACTGACATTTGGATGTGTGACTGACTTGGTTGCTCTGATGAATGATCTCCAGCTCCATTATGACAAGGGTGGGTCAGTGCTGCTGATCCTTTTGGATCTGTTAGCTGCTTTCAACACAGTTGATTATTTGGTCCTGGTCAACTGCTTTGTTTCCCTGTGGATAAAGTTCTCCTCTTTCCTCCAGGGATGCAAGCTAGGAACCTTTTTTTTTTTTACCATTTTCCTTTTTTAATTTACCATTTTTAATCATGAATCTAAATGTTCTTTCCTCCCCCTCTCCAAAAAAGAAGGAAGACTCAAATTTCCAGGGACACTTTATAAAAAGCATTTGAAACAAGTATGCAGTTCCAATTTCTTTGATTTATTATTTCATAGTCCATATACGCTGGGCTCACAATTAACTGTACTGTGAACATCCAGGGCCACTAGTGGCCAGGGTGCATGTAAATATATTCTTTTGACCCTTAAATATAAGGATTTAAACCTGGTTCCTCTTCCATATTCTCATTGCTCGTCCACTGCTTCTTGAGCATTTCAAGGCTTACTTCAAGAAAAATAACTGTATTGTCACCCCCCCACAGAGGCTTTTGTTATTTCCCCATTAAGCTTCAGTTTCCCCATAATTAGTAGGGGCTTAGTTCGTTGTAAAATCTTCTAAGGGAGGGAATTTTAGTTAGCCACTGTCCCTTTAAGACATTTTCCCAAGAGGCAGTCTTCCTTTTTTACCCATCAATTTCCTGTTTTAGCTCTAGCCAGTCAGTCAGAGCAAGGTGCCAAGGGTAGCTGGAGACTGTAATATTCGTGACGTATATGGTGGTCCATAGTAGTCTATGGTGATATACAGAGTACAAGTTAAGGTTAACAGCAATTAATTAATCAGACAAAGACTGAAGGAACTAAAAGAAAGCAAGGCACAGTGGACTTTCTTGAAAGCAACCGAGAGAAGATACAGTCTACAGCTTCAAATCTGCTCAAGACAAGCAAGTACTTTGATTTAGACAGACCCAAGGGAGGCGTTAGGGTCTTAATTCTCCTAAGTAATAAATCTATTGTTTAAACTGTTGAACCTGGCTTGTGTCTCCCGCAATCTGTCCTAGCCAAGTACAGGGCACCAAAAACAGATTCACTTGGGGGGCAGAACATGTATTCCCCAGGTGTACAGCACTAGGATACATCACAACCCAAGGTGGCATTGTCATATTTTGATTACAACAACAGAAAAGCTACTGCAACTACAGGAGCAGCCACCAGACCAAGGAGAAGGACAGTTATGATTGGGGACAGCAGGTTGGATGAATTGGTTTTATATGATTTATACTGTTTAGTTCAAAATTTTAGCCACATCAGTGAATCAACACAGAAAATAGTAAATATATAAAATAAATAACTTCCCAAGAGGCAGAAGATTTTGCACAGAACAATAACTTCAAAATAGTTATGACTGAGAAACAGGACCTATGGATACCTAGAGCCAGGGAAAGTATGGATCTCAGTTTTTCTAACACGAGCTTATGGTGCCTGAAGCTGTATTTGGTCCATGCATGTTGGTGCTGGTGGCTCTGTTGTTCTGAACTTGGGAACGAACTGAAATTAATCAATTTCAGTTGTAATTCCCCCTTGAAGTTTATCTGCTTGAGGAGTGTCATTCCTTAGTCAAAAACTGAATGACTTCAGCCTCAATATATGTTGTCCTAAAGGCACTCCACTTCAGAGCAGCTGGCACAAGAACCAGGAAACAGCATAACATTTCTTGGAGAATGGAGTCTCCTGAATGTGGAAATGTGTGATATGTTGTGGTTCAAATCTTATTGCTGTCTGAGGGAAATAGCTAAGAACCCTCCAAAACTTACAATAAATTGAGTACAACATGCTTTCTTGTGTGGTAAAAAGTTGGCCATAGCCAGTCTCTGGAATGTGATGATGTGTGATTCAGGTTGGTCCAAAAATTGTTTGGGGATACAGATGAGCCCCAGTGTCTGCATGTGCATTTGTTCTGGGGGCACTCCAATTGGAAGCAGCTGGCCCAAGAATTGGTCTTTGGACCAGGAAACAGCATAAGTCTCCTTGGAGGGCAGAATTCCCTGAATGTGGGGGTGCATGATTTTTGCTGGTACAAGCTTTTGTTTGCAGCTCAGAGCTTTTAAACTGGGAACTGGGAACCAACTTCATCCTCCTGAAGAACCTGACTTTTCAAGTCCCGAAGAAGCAGGTTAAGCAGAGAAGACACAAAATGGATACAGCTTCTTCATTTCAAGTAGTCCCACCCTTGAGTTTAAGAAAGGAAGCCACCATGAAGATAATCTCTTGTTCTTTTGTTTCTGACAGTATGTTTGCAGAGGCTACAAAGCTTATCTTGTGGGAAAGTGCTTGGCCACAGGCAAGAGGGTCTTGGTGATTCTTGCACTGCTTAGATGTGTCACAAAAGCGATAATAAGATTAGCTCCCAGAAACTAAAACATTTGACCTCTGTGACTGCTACAAGACTTTATGCACTAGGGAAGTGTTAATGGGATGTCTAAATCCACTAGTCTTTAAAAGATTAAGTGGCAGAGGAAGTTGTACGGCCTTCTCTGAGGCCAGAATTTGCCCTAGGGCAACAGTGGAAAGGTCTGCCACTAGGAACCTTTTCAGGTATAATACAGACTGGCTATTTTAAAGGAACTCTCTTCAGTACTCACATGTGGAAACATTATGTGAGAACCATTTCGCTAACTTTACAGGCACAAAATCCATGAACAGGAACTGAATAGAATGTAGATCCTGTTCCCAGATTCATCTGGGTAAAGAACCTATCCCCACACATTTCTAATCCCCTGGGAGGAATCTGGCATGATCCATTTTTCAGCCTCATATCCATGTATTTCTGCAGAAAAACCTTCTGTATTACAGATTTTATCTAGTTCTACTGGAATTGCTAACAAATAGGTCCAGGATATTTTTACGTAGATGTTTCTTTCATAGTTACACTGCAGAGTGATTTCTGTAGTGTTAAGGCTGAATAAGTACTATTTTTCTGAATGTGCATTTTGCTAACAGTTACAGGGATTAGGACTTTAACCAAGAATTTTGAAATAAGAGGGTGGGAATTAGGTTAAAATATATATATACTGGCATCAGGAAAATTCAGTATCCCCTGATGAAACTGACATAGAAACCCTCTGAATTGCCCAGATTTGACATAACTTCCTGACAGTCCAATCCTAAAGGGGGAGCGGAATGGGCCAATGGGGTTGCAACAGTATGTTTGCCCCCTCTGCTGGCATTGGGGCACCCTTTCCAGTGGAGGGTGGCTGGGCACTCCTTAGCTCTGTGGTGATGGAGGAATGCGTCATCTGATCAGATGCCAGTGTACAAGGTGGGGGCCTGGGAGCTGACATGAGTCGGCTTCCACCTGGGCTTTAGGGCTGGGAACCTAGAGTCCAGACTCTTGGAATTATGCCACCCAAAAGTGTAGTGTATCTCCATTTAGCCCTATGGAAGGCTTTCAGGTACCAGGGGTTTTTTTTAAGAAGAAGAAGAAGAGTTTGGATTTATATCCCCCCTTTCTCTCCTGCAGGAGACTCAAAGGGGCTTACAATCTCCTTGCCCTTCCCCCCTCACAACAAACACCCTGTGAGGTAGGTGGGGCTGAGAGAGCTCCGAGAAGCTGTGACTAGCCCAAGGTCACCCAGCTGGCGTGTGTGGGAGTGTACAGGCTAATCTGAATTCCCCAGATAAGCCTCCACAGCTCAGGCGGCAGAGCTGGGAATCAAACCCGGTTCCTCCAGATTAGATACACGAGCTCTTAACCTCCTACGCCACTGCTGCTCCTTGCACTTTCTGAAAGTCCTTTGGAGGTGGCAGGGTGGGGTGGCAGCAGCAGCATCATCCCTGGCCACTGGGGTGTTTGGATTGGACTGTTAGATGATGGATTGGGCTACAGGATGATAATTACAGATTGATCTAATGAAAACACTACATGTGTGGGGAAGTCTGCTCCTCTTCCAGTTTTGAAACACAATACTTCTTTAGTGAACATCCATATTTTTGTCTAGGGTTGCAAGGTGAAACTTAAGGGCAAAGACATGGTGCAGGGAGTATTGTCACAAATCCTAGAATTTCCTGTGATTCTTAATGCTTGGTTTCCATTTTTCCCAGGAAGTGATGTCATCATGCTTGTGATGCCAGTGAGTTTCTAATTTTTTCCCTGCCACGGAGTGATGGCAGACACAGGAACTCAGAGTGGGGGACCCCTGCCCTAACTGGGGTCTTGGCGGATCTGTTCTTGTCCTTTGTTCTATTTGGGCTATATTTCTACTCTGATATGTTCAAGACTTCAATAAATCAACTTTTGAAGTACCCAATGAAACATTTGAGAATACTGTTGCAGTTCTAGTATGTTACATATTGTTCTGGAGAACAATATGACATTCACAAACTGCTGCTTATAGAAGACGGGATGAAAGTTTTCTGAGAAGCCCCCCCCCCCCCCCCCGCCCAAAGCTGCTTATAGCCATAGTCAAGGCACACAGAATCTTCTTACAAAGGGCAGCCCTTTCTCTGGGCACACCTTCTCATGTGGAGTGCTCTCCACTTTTTTTAAAGTGGACTCAAGGCAACAGCACAGGATCTGAATTCATAATGCACAATGGATGGCTAAGAATAACTTCAAATGCTCATTGTTTTGAAGGGACTGTCATAGTTGGAATACGAGACAACATGTTTAAATCTCATTTCTTTTCATGACCAGTTTCCCCCCCCAGTGTTCTTTCTAAAGGTATTAATAAAGAAAATATTTCCTCCAAGGGTGCTTTAAAGTCTGTTGAAATACCACTATAGCACTATCATACTCTTCTGAGTCTCTGCTCTATAAACTGTAATTTTACAAACAGTAAAGAAACAACCAAGAGACATACTGCTATTACATGCAAAGTTATGACATTGGGAGGCCAGAAATCAGTGGCCAGAAATCAGTGGCAGAGCATTTGATCTGGGTGTAGAAAGTCCCGGGTTCAATCCCTGGCATCTCCAGTTAAAAGGAACAGGAATTAGAAGAAGAGAAAGAAGAAGAGTTTGGATTTATATCCCCCCTTTCTCTCCTGTAGGAGACTCAAAGGGGCTTACAATCTCCTTGCCCTTCCCCCTTCACAACAAACACCCTGTGAAAGATCTCTGCCTGATATCCTGGAAAGCTAGAGCAGGCAATAGTAAGGTGGCCAACTTTGGGCTGAAAAAATACCCAGAGATTTGGAGGTGGAGCCTAGAGAAGGTGGGGCTTGTGAAAGGGAAGGATGTCAGCAGGATATCACACCCTACCGCCCACCCTTCATTTCTTCCAAGTGAAGTGATCTCTGTAGACTGGAGATCAGTTGTAATTCTGGGACACCTTTAGGTCACATCTAAAAGCTGGCTAGCCTAGGCAACAATATCCTTGATAGACTATTGGTACAAGGCACCTTCATGTGTGTTCATGACAAGTTCTTAGGTAGTAAGCACAAGAAGCCATGTCACCTTTATACATGTTAAAGGTCATATCACCATTGTTTCCATCTGGATGAGAGAGATTTTTCAAAAGTTTAATTTTTGTTTTCTTTCTATTTCTGAGGCATCTTATATAGTCCAACAAGTCCGTAGTCCTCTTATTGAAAAAAGTAGAACAACAACTCAAAGTTAAGCAACTCTTACATTAATTAGAGAAAGACAGCCTTAACTCTCTCCTGCTGAAACAACTAGGATCTAGAAATATGTAACTTGGGTTCATTCATGCCTTAAATTTCTTGCATTCATTTTACCTAGTAATTTAAGGCCTATGGTGTTTGCAATGACCTGAATATAGATTTGTTTGTTTGTTTAACCAGGCTAAACAGCAATGGATGGTATTCAAAGTATTGCGAGGAGAATACCACTCATGAAACAGGAGTTTCCTGTTTGCCCTTCCCATGGCAACTGTTTATGCTCTCCCAAATTCTTTTCCTGAGGTTGAGCGTACTCTCCCAGTGGTCTACAGTGAAAGGGGGAATCTGACAAAAATCCACCCTCTCTTCCCTGTAAAAAGAAGTGCTGTTAATATGGTAGAAGATGACCTTTTAGTTTTATTACAAAAGAGGGATCCCAATATGGTGTCCAAAAGTGTTGTGGTACCTACAGATTTCCTTCCTGATGCTCAGTTACTTCTTGGGCCTTGGAGATAAATCCTAAAGGAACTTGAAAAGTACAGGGGGGAAAACAGGGAGCTTCATGTCATGCTCTCTCAGCTGACTGATTACAAAACTGCTGAGCTCACCCTGAGCACATATAACACAACTGTGTTGCCTCTGCTTGGTTATAGAACACACTTTCTCAAACCTCTCCCGATAACAGGAAACCAAACTCTTTTTTTTCCTTTGGAAACTGAAACAAACCTACTCTCCAAAGCAAAGAGCCAATCACAGCTTCCCTTCACTTCCTTGGAGCAGGAGGTGTTTCAGAAGAGCCATGGAGACATCACTTTTGTAACAACAACAATATGGGAGGTGGGATTTGTGGTCTTTGAGGTAGATATCTTCCAATAGTTTGTGATTAGCCCCACCTCCTAGTAGCCATATTGTGATGATGTCCAGTATTCTTTCTCAAAATCTCCAAAGTGTCCCAACAGGCTCAGCCAGGTTGGAAATTATTACTATTAGTTACTGAGGTTGAATGAATTAGCTACAACAGTGTTTAGAAGAAAACATATTGAAGCATCTGAGACTTTTAGACTCTGTTCCAATTTTGTGTGTGCATTATTTTGACAGAAAATTAGCAATTGGCCAGCCAGCTAAAGGCTGAAACCAATATTTTCAGCCTTAATGAAAATATTCCATTGATGATTTACCACAGTAAAAAACATGGTTGTTAGTGGTCTACAGGACATATCATCTGGTCAAGATGGTACATCAGAGCAGCAGATCATTATCACTTAGTTTGCCAACCAGTTATTGAACTCTAGATGATTAATTGCTATCTTCCATACTGATTAATTATACATAAATTTGCATATTGCTAAACTTCAGAATTGTTAGTTTCAGTACAAAGAATCAAGTAACAAATGAAAGCTACTATTTATTCTCAGAAAAGGCTATCTTTAATGTTTACGTTTTCTTTCTGAGTTTTAGTAACTCAGAGCCCTACTAGTTAAAATTAGTTCTAATTATTTTAAAATGAGTCCCACTAGTTAATCAACTAAAACTCTGATTAATCTAAAAACCTGAAGCCCAGTTAACATGCACTGATTATGTGGAGGCATACCTACTGGAATAGATTCACCAATGGATGTTGTAATGAAAAGTTTGGCTGCAATTCTCCAACGGACTATCTGCCGCATTAGGATGTGGAAACTCATTACTTTGGTCTCATGATGCAAATATTGACTTTCATCTGATCTCTTCATGGGCTAATCCCTCTTGTCATCTTTTTAAAAACGTCCGCATTCATATACCTGGCAGATTTGAGTTATGCTTTCAAGGCAGAAGTATACAAAGATGTAAGTCAAGGCAAGGCAGAAAAGCTTTGTTGACAGTTGGGGACTCATTGCCTGAGGACATAAGCCTAAACCAAACTGACCACCTGCCTTTGGGCGACTGTCAAACATACACACAGACACACATACAAATACTCTGCCTCAGAGTTTAGAGAGAGAATTGGCTTTTATTCTGGGTGTTGTGGATTGCATTTCATGTCTCAGAAGAATCAACACAGCACATGCTGCGCACAACCCAACACATAGCATCTGTTATGTTTATTGAAATGTGTCACTGTGAAAAGTCATTAGTAGAGTTATGAATGTGAAATGGTAAAAGGCCATAGCAGTTGGGTATGACATTGAAATTTGGTAAGGTAGCTACAGGTGCAAAAAAGGGGAAAAAATCCCAACAACAGAATGGTCTGCTTTGCTTACTTCTTATCCAAATCATGATGACAGTATTGACCATGGCTAAAACCCAAAACAACAGGTCAGTACTATATCTGCAGATCCCAGTGGGGCAAAAGGACAAGTCAGACCCTCATTTCAATGCAATCTCCCGCCGAGTTATGGCAGAAAAAAATCTCATAGGGTCTTCTTTTGCTTCTGTAATCTAGGCCCAAGCTCTGAAAATGTGCTAAAGAGTTTACATGGCCTCCTGTGGATAGGATGGAGATTTTGACCGAGACTCAATAATGATGGTGGGGATGATGATACAGTTATCACTGCTGACCCCTATTTGCCTCTGTGGTAATGTTGACATCAGTTTCTCTTCTGATGTGTCCTGCTGACCCATGCATACAGGCATCTCTGTAGACTAGCTATGGAGGCTCCCTGCAACTTCTAAGAATCCTGGATCATCATCTTTGATAGCTTTCTTCCTGTCAAGATATGGTGAAGTCTTTATGCTCTCCTAGTATGTAATGGGCATCCCAAGAGCACCTGTGAAGCTGTGCAGTGACAGGTTCACTTGACTATTATTGTACCAATCACATGGCAGTGTTTTTTATTGTTTGCCATAGGGTTTTCAATTTCTGTGGGATCTGGAATTCTCCAAGAATTATAACTTATTTCTAGACTGCAAAGATCAGTTTCCCTGGAGAAACTGCAGCTTTGGAGGGTGGATTCTATGGTATAGCGTAATTTTCTACTTTAATATTTATTTTGCTTTATTTATAGTCTGCCTTTCTCACTGAAACTCGAGGCAAATTACAGGGTATATACAGTACAATCAGACAACACACGACAACCAATGAACAATGCAATAGAATTAGAATTACAGAATTAGGCAGCAATACAAATGACAGACTATCTAAGACAAGTGTACCTTGCAGTATACAATACAGTAAGTGGATCACAAGATATAAAACAATGCAGTAAAAACAGGTGACACCTGTAATGTTTCCAGCCCTGTGAGGGTCCCTCTCTTTTCCCCTCTCCTGTCACTTGTGACAAGCTATAAGCTGAGAGAGAGCCAAGTTCATCCAGAGGGCTGTTGTCATGCAGAGAAATCCCAGCTTTCCCCATGAGATTCCTTCTTTGCACATATAAGACTTTGGGGGCGCTGGTGGATAGGGTTGAAAACTGGGGAATTTAGGAGTGGAGCCCGGGGAGAGCAAAGTTTAGGGAAAAGTAATCTACAATCAGGATTATGATCAATCTAGGGCCCTTTCCACACACGCAAAATAATGCATTTTCAAACCACTTTCACAACTGTTTGCAAGTGGATTTTGCTATTCTGCACAGCTTCAAAGAGCACTGAAAGCAGTTTGAAAGTGCATTATTCTGCATGTGCGGAATGAGCCTATGTGGGTCTTGTTTCCTTGGTGTTCTCTTCTCTTCCCTGTGCTTTTGAAGTGTCTCCTTAATACCCATTTTTCTTCTTTTTCTTACTTTGAAAGTCTTTCTTGTGTGGCATTAAATGTCCTTTTATGAAGTCTTAAATAGTCATGGTTTTAGGTCAGAATATGATATGCCATGTTTTCTTTTTGTTTCCTTCACTATGTCTCTTTTAGTCTTCCTATGTTTGGTTAAAGTGGCTTCCAAACAGTGCTTATATCACTAATGACTGGCCAAGTTTGTTACGTCTAAACCTAGTCAGAATTAAAGAAAGCAGGGCATCATTCACTGGCACAATCCATCTCAAGGAGAATAATTCTGCCACCCATTGGCTTCAGCAGATGAGAATTAAGAATGTACTTCACTCTATGAAATAAACAGAACCTAAATGGATTATTTTGGTACAGTTAGGTCCATATTTGGCTCATGTTGGAGAAAAGAGTCTATAGAGGAGGGGGGGAAAGCAATTCCCCGCTGTTTGCCAATTTTCCAAGGTTTACCCACCTTGAGCCACAAAAAAAGGCAAGACAGTTTTATGTTAATAAAACTGCAATAAAATATTATGCAATCAATATGTTTTTTCAAAATGGTAGGGTCTGTCATTTTTTAGAGTGGGGAATTAGCAGGACAGATCTTGCTTTGAGAGAGGAGGCAACCACAAGATCTTTACTACCTTTGCTTAAGTAGGTTTTTCTCCTTAGAAATCTGCAAGTATCAGAAGTAAAAGTTTAACAATTTTATTCAGAAAAATAAAAATAATGAATGTGTAGTCACACCAATGGTAAATGAAAACAGAGAATTCTCACAGTCCTAGAATATAGATAGGGTTGAGGGGATAGATCTGGAATAGGTCAGAGTTTTGTGAGGGAAGGCTCTAATTATCTTATCGAGAAGAGGAATGGTCTGAGAAGCAGAGTTCAATGCCTGCATTGAGCTGCAAAGAGACAGGGTGAAAGCAGCTGGTGCACAGTGTAACTGAACCAAAGGTATTCAGAAAACCTAGTGTAATAGACCAGAGGTCAGTTGAGAAACACTGACAACTGACTGCAAGGTGGGCAACTAATTTATAGGAAACTTTGGCCTTCTAGCAATGTTAAGAGAGCTAATCTTCCCAGACAAAGATGGCTTGTGTCCTCTGAAAGAGAACAATGAAGTGGACACTTGGCTTGATGGCTCAAGCCCAGGGAGTGTCCAGAAATGATTAGATTATAGGATATGTTGATGAAATCACAACTCTGGGGCTTTTCTGACTCAAATGGAGGTAGTCTTTTTCAGCGGCTGGTCAGAAAAAGGATAATAGGATTAGTGTGTTGAAGGAACCTTGCAGGAACCTTGATTGCATGTAGTTATCATATCCTTTGTAAACTGGAGAACAGGTGTGCTGAAGTCCCGAGGCAGGGACTGGCTTTCCCAGACTTAGGCTTTGCCTTTCCTGACTGCTTTAGAAAAGGTGTAGTTGACTGTTGTGCATTTTAGTGACTGACAGGGAGACTTGCCCAGGCAAAACTTTTCCCTTTTGGTACCACTGAGCCAACACAGGAGATGACTTCTATCTTTGGCCTCTACTTCTAGGGCACCCTATGGGGGAGGTTTGACAGGTAGAGACGCTGCTTCCTAAAAACAGGTCCCCCCATCTCACCTCAGGTCTGGTTGGTAACAAATAAGTATGTCTGTGGAGCATTGCCCCATCAGGAGGTCATAACCCTCACCAGAATAACGTACCAAACCAGAAGCAAGCTTGTCATACTGCTGCTAGAGGCAGAGGAGAAGCTGTGCTGCTAGCAGGTACTTCCTGGCTGCTGGTCAGATGGCCGGCAGGGAAAAAAATCATGAACACACACAAACCATGCACATACTGGCAATGATAACAATGTCTGTATTATTTCTATTAATCAATTATACAGTCTATCAAAAACATGTACATGTAAATGTACAGTTTTGTGATAATGTAATAAACAACTTCAAATGCTGTACCCCTGTTTAATGAAAAAAAGCCCTAGTGTGCAGATAAAATTATCAGTAGGATCACTGACCTTAAAAGCCACAAATGTTAATATTTACAAATGCGCTGATACAGCTTCTTGCATATTACACAATATATCTTAGAGAATCATCACAAGTTTCTGTTACACACCACCTCAGAGAAACAGATACATGATACAAGATACTTGTAATGTGCTAGGTAAAAGCTCCCACAAACACCCACATATATCATGCAGCAAATATATAGAAAACATGTAATAACTTAAACCAATATAAAACTGACAATCACGCTGCAAAGGCACTTAAAGGCAGGGAAAATGGCAGGAAATTGTAGGGGGGGAGGGAGAGACACATTGATCTCACTCCCCATGTGCCCAGAAATGACATCAGTATGTTGCTGGGGGACATCAGGGATGCTCTGGTATTTGGGCAAAACTCTATGGTTTCCAGGCATGTTGAGAGTGATGTCATTATGTTGCTAATAACCCCCCCCCCACACACACACACACACTGATAACCCTGCCTTGGCCACCTAACCCTGAAGAGTTAGTCATCCCAGAGTCCATAAGGAGTTGCTGCTTGCTTGACAAAAGAACTATTGCAGCAAAAATGTGAACTTTACATAACTCTCAAGTCCTTGGGGCTAAAACTTCCATGATGCTCCAAGTGTCCAGCATGGTTTGGACAACCTTGACCATTCTGAAAACTAAAAGGGAAGTATAATGTTTCAGAGCCATACTGTCTTCTACTATTTCAAGAGTCCTGTTTCCATTGGTGGAGCCATCATAGGGAATTCAGGAAGGATGTATTGTTGAAGGTTTTCACATCTGAAATCAACTGGCTGTTGTGGGTTTTCTGGGCTGTGTGGCTGTGGACTGGGGGTTGCAGCTTTTAATGTTTCACCTGCATCTGCAGCTGGCATCTTCAGAGGCATGCCCCATCTTACAGTGATGTGCCTCTGAAGATCCTAGGCACAGATGTGGGAGAAATGTTAAGACCAGACCACAGCCATCAAATCCAGAAAACACACAAAGGAGGGAAGGAATTAGGAATCCTCCTTATTACCTCAATCTAGTTTAGCACAGAATCCCTTTCTAGGGAAACTTTTCAGATTTCATTTCATCTATTGTTTGTATTAGACTTTGATTCATGTGGACTGCTTTGGAAACCAGTTATTGGTTGAAAATGGTATTTTGGTTATAGTAAAGAAACACTTGATAGCACTAAATTGCTTTATGTAATTAGCAAATTAATTCAAATTATCTGCTTGGTCACTCATGTTGCCCCTAATGTATTTTGTGTAAACTCTGCTCTCGTTTATCCGACCGTTACACATGGCAAAACTAAATGAGGCTGCACTGAAGCATTTTGGAGTAAGTATTCCTTTAGGTATATAAGGATGAGCCATAACACTTGCTCAATAAAAAAGGCAGTTGTAGCTTCATTGCAGAGTGTTACTGATCAAAGTGACACCCAATAAATGGGAACAAGCAGCACTAAATTATTTTCTGCTGTTGTGGCACTGGAATAATGGCCAGATCATCTCACCAATAAAAAATTCGTAATAAATCAAATACTTTCACACTTTTTAACATGGTCCAATAATAAAGTGTGCATTGACCTAATTTCTTCTTCTTTTGTGAAAGGCAGACCATCTTACTGAGGACATATTTAGTGCTTCACATTATTCTTTTGATGAACTTTGTAATGGAAGGCTGCTCAGAGAACGACAGTTACAGTGGCACATGGTCTTTATTGTCTTAAAGCAACTGGGACCATAGAGAAAGGAAGCTCTAGAACAGTTCAAACGAAAGTAACAAATAGTGCTGTCTGGTGACAAATCCAGAGAATGGTCTTTGCTCCACACAATTTCTGGCTACCAGTTAACCCTTAAACACACCTACTTGGAAATAAGCTCCAAAATTCTGAAATTTCCTCCAGTTGAACTGGCAGATAGGCAACACAGAAGACAGGGCTGATGGACAGTCATGAAAGAATCAGGGGAAAGGACTCATCCTTAAATCAAACTTCAACATGAAGATTAAGGAAGGTTCCCAATTGGTTTTCTATTGCCTCCCCCCCGACCCCAACTTTATAAAAAATGCTTACAGCATTCAGGAAGTACAGCATTCACAGCATAATTCAGTCTTTCTGTCCTTAATGCACAGCCTGCCACACTTGCAGTGCAGACCAGTGACCTTAGACTGGAGGAATTCTGCACAGGGCTGTGCTGTGGGTCTAGGAATCGTTTCAGTTCCTTACGACCTTACAGGTGAGTTACAGAACGACTCTGTATATTTCACCAAAATGTTCAATTAAGGACTTGTTTCTAGGACTTCTCATACAGCTTTCGTAGAAAGTCTGTTGCACTGTTCATCTGGGGTGAACATTATATTAACATTTGCCCATTCAACTAATCTCTTTAACTCACACCTTCAGCTGAATATTCTGCCACTGAATTGAAGGCAACATGGGTACACCAAATTTGTTGTTCCACTTTGGGGCATGAAAACATCCTCCAGCATGCTGGTGAACCATTTGGTTTGCTCAGAATTAAGACCAACTGTGCAGGTGTTGGAAGGGAGCCCACAGTGGTCCATTTGCAATAATCACAACAAATGTCTCGGAAGGCAGAGGGAAGCCAATTTTCTCTCTCTCCTGCTTTGTCATCTGCTTACTAACCAGGAGGATAAATTACCCACATTTGATTTCTTTCACGAAAGTCTTGGTGGAGATTCAGCATTCAATGTTAACAAATGAATAGCTGATGCAAGGGAAAGCCACTGGCATAAGACATTTTCCAAATCATTTGTAAAAGCCCTGTAAATTCTGGGATTTGCCTCTTCTTGTTAGAGCTACATTTAATTCTACTTGTTGAAAATCAAACTGAAGTAGTGTTGTTTTTTTGCAACACCCCCACCCCCCAGTTTCGAGCCTCAAAGAGGTGCAGTTATTTCTGGCTACTTCATCTGACTCAGACACTGTTGAATGTGGTGCTGTTTCTGCTTCCACCAAGGTGTATGGAATGGTGCTGCAATTGGAAACTGCGAGCCAATGCCTGGAGGTGAAAAAATTAGCCATTCACTTCATTTACTGAAGTTAGAGAAGAGAATGGGCAAATGGAGGATGAAAAGGACTGGGAGGAGGGGCAAAGCAATTCATACTGATTAACAATGGCCCCTTCTACAGGTGCAGAATAAGGCACTTTCAATCCACTTTCACAGTTGTTTGCAAGTGGATTTTGCTATTTTGCACAGTAAAATCCAGCTGCAAAGTGCATTGAAAGTGGACTGAAAGTGCATTATTCTGCATGTGTGGCAGAGGCCAATGTTGCTTCCTTACATCGAAAAATGCAAGAAAATGGCCAATTTTCTCATTTCTTGAGTATATTTTTAGTCCACTTTTCCTCCCAAGAGGTCAGAACAACAGACATGGTTTTCCTTTCCAGTCTATAATCCTCATAAGAACCCCGATTAAACAACGAGAGAGTAACTGACCTATTCACCCAACAAGAGTCCATCACAGAATGGGGATTTGATCCTAGTCTAACCATCATGCCACAGTGGCTTTCCTGTTTTATGGAGACCTACACCATCTTACTTCAATTGTGATCCTCTCCCATGCATGCTAGTAGCTTGATTGGATCATGGCCACAAATACAATTACCGGTGTCAAGTGTCAGTTATTCTTTCTGAAATTTGTATTTCTTATTTTTCATAGCAATGCAATAATGTGCCACCTCTGAAACTTCCAGTATCATCCCATGCGATGGTGGTTGTGAGGGTAATATTAAAAGGGTCAGGAAAAGGGCAGAAGAGGCAAGCAGAATAATTATATTTACTCAGATTTAGAAGCATACACAGTGAGACTGAAAGCGGAAGGGGGAGAACATTGAAAGTGAGAGCCATAGAAATCAGCTCTTTTTCTCTTTTTCCGTGGAGTTCATGCTAAGACAGATAAGCCCAGCTGTTTTTAGATATATGCCTGCACATAGTATGTTCCATCAATTTGAAGAGCAATTGGCCATGCTGGTAGGGGCTGATGGGAATTGTAGTTCCTGAACATCTGGAGAGCCGCAGGTTCCCTACCCCTGTCTTAGGTGGTCCTCCATCAAAGTACAAACCCTGTTCTGCTTCCAAGATCTGATGAGGCTGGGCTACATTACACTGTTCCACATCCTTAACACACACAGTGGCGTTGTACCTGTTATATGCTTCAGGTAGACAATTTTGCCCAATTTGCCCAATTGTCCTTGGTTTTTCTCCTGGGCCTTTAATGGCAGCTTTGCTTGGCAGATATGAACTGGCAATCATGCATATGCCACAGCAACTCCCCTCCACGCCAAGCTGTTCTTAAAGAACAAACAATACACAGACTGATTTTTTTGCCTTGTCAGAGCACAAACCAGGAAAAGCCCAGGATATCTGCATACATACAGAGCAACTGTGGTTTATAAACCAACTGCAAATCCTGAATTGATGTATCCCAATTAACTATAGTTAGTGGCATTGCCTCATCATTATTTAATTAAATCATTGTTTCATGTGATGTTTCATTGTTTCTAAACTGAACCATAAGGTATATAGTTGAGGCCCATAATTGTTTTTCAATTTCTAAGAGTCAAATCCTACCGATCCTACTTAGAACCAACCCAAAACACTTGTATGTGGTGATGTTCTCAGAGGGTGCCATAACAGTTTTACCAACTGAAGAAATACAAAAAAAGAAAAGAAAAGAAAAGAAAGAGATTAGAAACAAGCAAACATAACAATAATAGAAACTGACAAAGGAAGAGAAAGGGGAAGGGGGCAGCTTCCAAGAGCTCACAGCTCACTCACACTTGCTGATTTTAGATTATTTGTTTATTTATTTTATTGGATTTATATCCCATTCTATCCCTGAAGGGCTCTGGGCGAGTTACAACATAATTTAAATCATTCAGTAAACATTAAAATATAAATCCTGATTTAAAATTTAAATCACTTATCAAATATCAAAATAACGCTGATGACATAAGTTAATCCTTTTTTTCAGAACTAGTGGGTCTAATATCAGAACCCTTCTAGTCCACCTGTCAAATTTAAGGTCCCCAGTACCTGGGGAGGCAAGAGCTGAGTAGTATTCACTTTACAAGCTGGCAGAATAACCCCTATCAAGGGCTCATTCCGCACATGCAGAATAATGCACTTTCAAACTGCTTTCAGTGCTCTTTGAAGCTGTGCGGAATAGCAAAATCCACTTGCAAACAGTTGTGAAAGTGGTTTGAAAATGCATTATTTTGCGTGTGTGGAAGGGGCCAAGAAGAAGAGGAGGTGGAGGAGTTTGGATTTATACCCTGCCTTTTCCTCTTCTGTAAGGAGACTCAAGGCAAATTCCTTTTCCTTCCTCTCCCCGCAACAGAACCTTGTGAGGTTGATGGGGCTGAGAGAGTTCTGAGACAACTGTCACCCAGCAGGAATGTAGGAGTGGGAAAACAAATCTGGTACACCAGGTAAGAGTACACTGTTCTGAACCACTACACTACACTTCCTCTCAGCAATATGTGGTTGGGCTCAACCAAAGTGAAATGCCATTCACTCAGAAGTCCATAATAGTTGACAACCATTTGCTATGTACATCAGGTTGTGTAGAGTCTCCACACATGCTCCAAAAGTCATCAGCACTTTGTGTGGAGTCTCTATGCTAACCAGCACATTAGAGTGGACAACTGCTCCCAAATATTGTGACTTAAGATTTGCGTAATTTTTGGATTTGCGTAATTTTTTTTTAACACAACCTTCATCTGGGGTCTAAAGCATATGAAATGGCCTGGAGTCATTCTTGAATGATGAAACAGTTGCCTGCTCATGTTATAACATTGCTAGCAAATCTAATTACCTTCCCTGCAATTTGCACTGAGCATTTGTCACAGAGATGCAATTCAATATGTTGGCTTTTGAGTACATGAGTATGTGTGTGCCTTTTAGGCTGAAATGAATAGTTCTTAAATAATAGACAATCTTGTTGTGATTCCTTCAGCTTTATAATTTAAATATGGGGATGCATAACAAGCTATTTGAGACACTGAAGGTTAGTGCCAGCAGCTACTTCTACTTCCAAAAACTGGGTAGCCTGGTTTTTGTGCGAAATTATACCTGCCTTGTTTACTAAGACAGCTCTACTCCCTACCACCTGCAGGCTGTGAAAATTAGAACAAGTACATGCTTAATCATTCACCAGGGAAATGGAAATTTGCTACTGAAACAATGAAAAGGGTTCCATCAAGTTTAAATGTTGTCATGAATATTGTAACAAACACCACAACTCAAGCAGCGGTGGTGGTCTTCTGACAAAATATCCCATAACATAACACTCACTTTCTTGGCAGACTTCTTAAAAAGGCAGATGGGAACATGGTGGCTATATTTGATTCCAGAGTATCTGCCTTTTCTGATTTAGGAAAACACCCATATATATGGTATATGGAGTGGCAAGATTTTCCACAAGGCCTGTTCTTTGAAATATGTCATTAAACTGCAGGAAAAAAACCCATTGTATTTTAAGAGTATTTGAGCATTGGACGTGGTTATTTTTCACAACTCATGTATTTATGGCCCAAAGAATTAGCCTTTTAAAAGCAGTTTTGAGTGCCTTTGCAGTTTTGCAGTCATGTCCTTGACCATTCATGAAAATAATAAAATAAACATAAATATGTTAAACCTTTACCGTATATTACTTTTGGAGACATTTGACTGCTATCTACAAATGTGAGTGTGTGCTCTGGGAAGACAGAACCCTTATGGATGAGGGGCTAAATATTTCATAATTCCACTACTGGAACAACAATAGCTCAATGTATTGTCGAAGGCTTTCACAGCCGGAATCCCTTGGGTGCTGTGTGGTTTCCGGGCTGTATGGCCGTGTTCTAGCAGCATTCTCTCCTGACGTTTCGCATGCATCTAAATGCAAAGAAGATGCCAGCCACAGATGCAGTGAAGCGTCAGGAGAATATATACTAGAACACGGCCATAAAGCCCTTAAACCACTCAGCTACAACCTATATTTCTTCTCTTCATTTAATATCTTTCCTTTTTGGTCATGAATGGAAGATACAGGAAAATCCCCTTCCACAGAAGAGTTTGTATCTGTGGGAACAATGTACCGTGTAGTCTCACATATCCTATTGAATCACATATCCTATTGAATCACAACTACTGAATCCTATAATTTCCACAAGATCAGCCCAAGGTTGCAACCAAATAACCTGTTTTTTACTAATCAACAAGAACCCAGAAAAAAGTGGTCACTGTGGCTACCCTCTTAACCCTGAGTCTTATACTGTGAAGGGCCACTGATTCAGTTATTTAAATTACTTAATAACCAGGTTATTATAGTTTTGATTTGATCTTACTAAGTAGTTGCACAGTTGTTACTGTGAGTTTTATATATTTTGTTTTTTTTTAATTTATGTTAACAAAAATTATTAATTGTTGTGACATTCAGCTATGCATACTGGGAATTCACACTACTAGTTATCATGGAGGATAGATTCACCAGTAGCCACTAGCCACAATGGCTCAAGGGATCATCCATATACAGAAGCAGCAAACCTCTGAATACTGGTGATAGAAAGCAACATTGAGGAGAAGGTCTTGGCCTCTATGTCTTTTTTGTTGGCCCTCAGGGCAGTTGGTTGGACATTGTGTGAAACAGGATGCTTGACTAGGTGGACCTCTGGACTGGTCATGCAGGCCTTTTCTTATGTTGTTATTTTGTGTGTTGGCATCTACTGAACAGGTCTAAGCCTGCTTCCTGAAGCAGATCTCCCTTGCTGGATCAGGGTGATTATCTCATCAATACTGTTTCCACCCTGACAGGTCATAACTTTAGATTTGCTTTCTAGAGGGGGCTTAAAAACACATACACACAAATGTACCTTGCCATATTTGCACACCTGGCCCTCTGAGCTGCTTTGCCAGCATGACTGCAAACTGCTCCGCAGTCTTCCTGTGTTTTGGCCTCCCTCTCCTTTTTTATGGATCCTCAGGTTATTACATTTGAGCATTCTTGAATTCCAAAGAAGATCCTGGACAGTTAGAAACCCATGTGGAGGAATGGAAACTTGTGTTTTGGAACTAGGGGAGAATGTTAAACCATTGTTGCTTTGCTCTGCTACAGCTTTCTCCTGCTGCTAACATCCAGCTCCTTCCTTTCTTTTTCAATTTTGGCATAATTTATTTTCCTTTTTTATCATCTAAAGGAAGCTGGTGGAATAAACCTACTTGTTAGAGTAGCAGTGCAGACAGTCAAGTCTTGTGTATTGCTTTTTCTACCTGCATAGCTGGGGGGATTCATGGACTTGCCTTTGACTCTCACATTAGCATTCTCAGCTTTCTGAAAACAAAGCATTAAGCTCACCTTATTTCTCCCCAGTTTATCTTGCTTTAAGAAATATACCTGCTAGTTGGTGGGGGGGAGAGGGGGAGGGGAAAGAAGACGGTAACTGTATTCATCTTTGCTCGATAATTTCTCCCCTTATTCCTGCTTTCTTCTTACAGCCATAAAGGAAGATGAAAAGTTCTTAGAAGTAGCCTTTTATTACACAAAGCTGTTATGAGAAGAAAAGCACAACACAGAGCTCCCAGAAGCTGCAGCAAGCTGGCTGGTGATGTCCTTCACCCAAGCTTGGCCCCAGGTGGCCTCTTTAGTCTTGTAAATGGAACATCTATTTCTCAGCCAGAGCTACACATGTGGGTGGGGACTGGAGTGCCAAAGAAACTGGGGAGCCTCCAGGAACAAAATCTTGCTCCTCCTAAGTGACCAGATTCAAAGGTAGGCAAGAACTCCCTCACTCTTGTAAGAATCCCCTTCTTCTTACCTTTTCACTGTGGCTTAGAAGAAGGAGAAAGCCAAAAGGGAGTCACTGTCTCTGACACTTTGGTATCAGACTAATATCAATGTTCAGTGGCAGAAAATGGGAAGAGGCTGGAACCTGGAAGGAAGCAGACACTGAGAGTCATTTATGCAGCATTCTTTAAGTGCAGCTTTGATGCCCAGACCTGTGAGGAACTTGCATGTGTATGTATAGTTGCCAACCTCCATATGGGACCTGGAGATCTCCCAGAATTACAGTTGAACTCCAGCCTATTGAGATAATTTCCCCTGGAGGAAAAGACTATTTTGGATGGTGGTCTCTGTATTATGCCCTGCTGAGGTCCCTCTCATCCCCAAACCCCACATTCCCCAGGCTCCATTCCCAAATTTCTGCTAAATTTCCCAACCCAGAGTAGGCAACCTTATGGATACGGGAAATCTTTTACTAATGATACTTCTTTTTGTTCCATCTACAGCCTATCCCAGCATAGGATAACTGTGACATGGTGGCACTCATGCACGCACATACACATACCAAAACACTAACCAGGGCCAACCCTACTTAGCTTCTGTGATCTGCCCTGATCGGGCTAGCCTGGGACATCCAGGAATAATGCTTGTTCGTGAAAGTTGAAAGTTTGTGAAAATCCATTCAGTAGAAGAAGAAAGAGTTCACTGCAGGGATATTAATCTAGTGGACAATGTGCTGGGAGAGCCAGGTTCAAATCTCCAGTTTCCCATGTAAGCTTACTGTGTGATTTTAGTTCTGTTACACTCTCTCAGCCTACCCTATGGCTCATTCTGCACATGCAGAATAATGCACTTTCAAACTGCTGTCAGTGCTCTTTGAAGCTGTGCGGAATAGCAAAATCCACTTGCAAACAGTTGTGAAAGTGGTTTGAAAACACATTATTTTGCGTGTGCAGAAGGGGCCTTAGTCTCAGGGTTGTTAGGAGGGTAAAGAGAAGAGGGAAACCAATTTGGTTTTCCTGAACTCCTTGAAGGAAGGGTGGAGAAAATACAGTAGTAAGAAGAAAAGTTTGGGACTGTATCCCACTTTTCTGACCTGTAGGCTTCTGATTAAGCATGCTTCATGTATAGGAGTGGGGAAACAAATCTGGTTTACCAGACAAGAATCTGCTTCTCATTTGGAGGAGAGGGGAATCAAACCTGATTCTCCAGATTAGAGTCCACCACTCTTGAACACTCTAGCACATTGGCTCTCCAAGTAAGTGTAAGTAAAGTAAATCAGTGTTCAGTGAGATAAGCTGAAGTAATGAAGTCTGTTACTTCAGGGCTTATGTTATTGGAGAGAGAAGCAATTTCCTTCTGCCTCCATTTGTTTTACTTTTTACCTCATTTATACCCCACTTTCTCTTCAAATGGGACCCAACAGCTTACAGCATTCTCCTGTTTTCCATTTTATCCACATAACAACCCTGTGAGGTAAGTTAGGTTAAGAAAGTATCACTGGTCCAACGTCACCCAGAAGCTGCCATAGTACAGTGGGAATTTGAACCTGGGTCTAATCTAATCATTACACTATGCTGGCTCCCTCGATACCCATCACTGTGATATAGGAAGTCTCATTGGTGAGCCCAAAGGCATGGTTACTACTCATGCAACTCTAAGCATTTCTAGGTGTCGATAGCACCAACATGAAGAACCAGGGAACCCTTAGCTTAACAGATGCTATATCCTGTACAGATGGAATGTCAGAGAGGTGACTAGCACAGTAATACATCTCAGATGATTTTAAATAGAATTAGAGAAATTCATACAGATTAAGTCTACCAGTAAGATCTATTTCAAGAGCTCAGGACACCCAGGTCTCCCATTTTATCCTCCTACAAACCTAACAGCTTGTTAATGCTAAAAGACTGGAGTGGTCAAATGCCATCCAATTCATGGATTTGAACTTCGTTAATCTGAGTCCTGGTTTTCTGTCATGCCTGGATCCATCACTAGTAAAGATCCATCCCTCTCCTCCCAGCTACCAAATGACATGAAAGGGCCCAGAGATAGAAGAGGGAGCAGTGGGCTTTTCCCTTGAGTCTCTTCAAGAACCTGCTCTTTGAGGGACTGTTAAAATTACATTTTAATTTTCTGCATTGGGTTTATATTGTTGTGAATTTCTTTGGGAGCCAGATTACAGATACAACAAATAAAACTAATAAATATCCTGCAATCAATAGATGCTTGAGCCTTAGTTTTTAATATTATGGTTTGTCATCCATAGTGACATACTGCAAGGTCTATTGGGTGAGGGTATGCTGTGAACTGACCTCTAAAAAGCTTTTTTCTTTGTGGCCTTTCCTTCCCTGCTGAGTCTTCACTGTTGAACAGCTGAGGCTGTCCACTTAAGCAACAAGATCTGGTTTATGTTATTCCCAGTTGCCCTTCAGGATATATGAAGATTTTGCAACATTCAGCATTTTGCAAAAAAGACACCTGCTTTAATTTTGGTCTTTTGCCCTGTTTCAAAGTAGCCCTAGATTAGTACAAATTAAAAGTAAAAGATTTACTCATTTGCAACTTCGCTACTAGGGACAACACAGTGTCACAATGATATGAATCAAAAGCAGCTTTAGGGTGAAAATAACTAAGTGTATTTGTTTATATCCATTAAATTCCTCCTCTGGCAGAAGATTCCCCCCTTCTCATTCTTTACCCTGTGGCAACCGAGGAATCAAGCTAAGTATGCAACATTCTCCACTTCTAATATGCCATGATTGTGCCAGCAGGGACAAGGGGAATGGGATCCAGCTGCCAGTTTAACATATTACTTGCAAAAAAAGAACAAGCATCAATGTCAACCGGGGGAAAAGATGTTTGCAGATTTAAAAAATTAAAACCTCAAGCCAGGATTAGGTACACATTGCAGAGCTTCCCCCTTCCCCACCATTGGAAAGCTCTAGGTCATGCTGCCAACCCCTTACAAAATAATATTAATACTTAGCATCTAGATAGTGCTGTAAAGTCTTCTAAATACTCCTATTCATTAGTTTAGCAATCCTTACAATGGGCAGGTAGGTCAGTAGGTCAGTGGCAAGGCTCTGTGTTACAAATGATGGGTCTCCTCATTTTGAGGACAATGCTGTCATTCTCAGACACTGCAGTGCTGAACTAAGAACTATTTACCACCGCCGCCGCCGCCGCCGCCGCCGCCGCCGCCGCCGCCACCAACACTATCTGGAGAATCCAGGGCAAAACATATGGTTTGGTTTAGCTTACTACCCATTTGGTTTAGCTTACTCCCCATTTCTTGAGATGGTTACAACAAAAGCAACAACCTGAAAATTGTATGATTCCATCACATTTTAATCCCACCCCTTCCTCCGAAGAATTCAAGGCATTTTATCCTTGCAACAACCTGCAGGATAGATTATGCTGAGAGAGCTCCAGAGTCAAAACACTCTCTTCCCCAAAGCTCATCCCAAAAGTCAGCTCAGGAAACTCCTCCTCCTGCTGCTGAGAAGGCTCAAGAACAGCTGGAGGAGGGGCAGCCTGAGGAGCAGATTCCTGCCCAGTGCCAGACCTGGAGTCAACTGTGCTGGCACTGCCACGCCAGCAGCTGCCTCAACAAAGAATGCTTTCCAAGAATGCTTTCCAAAGAATGCTTTTTCATTGCACTACTTCAGCTAGAGGTCAGGGTGGTGGAAGGAAGCCGAGAAGAAATCTGCAGTCCTCCCCTCCACCCTCTTGTCTTCTCCTCCGCCTTGTCCCAAGGGCCCCACTGTATTCCCTTCCTCTCACTCATTGTTCCCCCAGGTCAAACTCTGGGTAAGCAAAACAGGGAAGTTAAGAGCTATCTGTCTTGCACTGCAGTTTAACAGACATGAAAGCTTTTAAAGAACCTTCTCCCAAGAAAACTACGTTTTTACTTTGGAAAAAATCACCTAACCCGACTTTGCTTCAAAGTATTTCATTTCATTGAACAAAGTGTAACATTTCATACATCTATGTTTTGCACTAGATCCTTTTTGTACCTAGTGACTGCCTGCTCTAGAACCTGTCTAAGGTTAACCTGCAACTGTTCTGTAGATGGAATGTCAACACTTTTTTTAAATAGGGAAAAGTAAATACACTAAAATTAGTCCTGACTCCTCTACTGTAAGCTCCCCAATTCTAGAGAAAGAAACTGAGATGAGCTGATCTACAAAGCCACTGCCTGAACTTACTACTTTTCTAAGGTTGTCTGGCTTCAGTTGTAATGAAGCGCTGAGCCAACACTAAAAAGTTTTAGTTTATATTGGTTAACTATTTGGCAAACAAAATCCTTCACTCTTCATAAAATTTAGCGCAAGGCTAATTGGGAAGAAATTAAAATCTTTCACCTAAGTTAATGTTTGAGGCAGGTTTTTTTTAAACTCAAATCCTAACATACTCTTATTAAAGCTATCCTCTATTTCAATCCCTCAAGTGCTATGGCTCAAATGGAACCTCTAAGGAGGAGCACAGCAGTATAACTCCTCTAACTCAACAGAGTAATGGCCCTTTCTGCACAAGTTACTAAAAACATTTGCAAAATGTTTTCAATACCCTCATTTGTCCACACGCCCCCATGAAAGGCTTCCTGGTTGCCATTTTGTGAGTTTGGGTTTTTAATTTTTTTTCATGGATTTGATGCATCAGTGCTTCATTCTGAGATTCATGTAATTGACAATTAATAGATTTCACTCCCCTCTCAATTAAAAAACAACAACTAACAAAAATAAACAGGCAAGACAGATTGGAATGAACTCAGAAATGGCACAGAGGAGAAAATCCGGGGGCTGCAGAGAGGTGTGGGAAACATTTTAAAGAGATTGCACGGCAATTCAAAAATGTTTTGAAAACATTTCAGCAGCAGAATCATTATTATTGAGGAGGCCTTTAAAACATTTTCAGAGTGGAAAAACTGTTTTGGGGGAAAAGCTATGTGAAACTCCTCAGAGGAAATATTTTATTTCCCGCAGAAAGGGCCACTAATTAACAGAACCCATCCAAACCCTCTAAACAAATGATGGGGAAACAGGTCCTGCCCACCGCAACTGCTCTGTACCATATAGAAACAAGAACTAGAAAATGAAGGAAAGGAGTGGGAGGAAGAATCAGTTCACAAAAGTGAACATACTCTCCCCCCAAGACCCTGAAACCCAGAGAAAGATACCCTAAGAAAAGCCCATGGAACAGTGATGAGAAAACACATGCACACACACCCCAACTGAAAATCCTGAACAAAAACAAACTCCCATACAAGGGCAAGAAAATTAAAGAAAATTTTTGCACTCAACTGACTAATCGGCAAAGGCAGAACAATCAGAGACCCAATCAGAAAATACAACCAGTCCTTCAGGCCTCACAAGGATTTGCTCTCCTATTTGTCCATTTGAGATGCTGCTTCCTTCCTGTTGCCTTGAAAACCAGCCACAGAGCAGGAGACAGCCAACAGGGGACTGGTCCTTCCAGAGCAATCCAGCAAAAGAGGCCCACTTTCACCAGCCCAGCAGAAGCTACCTGGAAGCCCACCAGTCAAATTAAGTTGTTGGGGGGAGTTAAAATTTGAAGCCCAATTGTTTGCCTTGTGATTGGACTTCAAAGCTTTTGACTTTTCAGCCATCTGGATAACTGGTTTGTTTTGGCCCAAAAAAGTTGAAATGGGGGTTTAGTTTTAGTTTGTCTTTACCAATATCACAGCCCTAATTACTAGCTGTTTCTTAAAGGAGTTTCTACATTTTTAAAATTGGCATAGTGCAATTTTTCCCCCCAAGTCAAATCCTCAGAATAGTCACATAGCTATACAAAGAAGCACAAGAGAGAAAGATGATGCACAACAGATATTCAGTAAGTGCCTCTTTTCCCTCCACCATGAAAGCAAAATACATCCCTGTTTGTTTTTTACAGGTATCAAACCAATAAATGTACAGGAGCCCTTTTCTGGAAAGGAACTGATAACCTCAGCAGAAAAGGGACTGCAATGAGTCCATGATATTTTTTGCCTTGGAATACAAAATACCAAAAGTTATTCAGAAGAATGGGAACAAACATCAGTTGACTGACAGCTGGAAGAAACTTACTCTAAATGTCTCAGCTCTTCTTCCATTGTTGTACCATTTGATTCCATGGGTAATAAATTTTAACCCCTACAGCCAAAGTAGTGGGATTCAGATGCTAAAGCAAACATGAAGTGGTTGGGTCAGCAATACAGCTCAGTTGATATCTTTTCCCTGGGAGCTATGGAGATTTCTCTTTGAGTACCTCATTATCTGGTTGCATAAGTTGCAACCTCCTCCTGATCATTTGAGAAGGGCAAAGAAGGTCAGAAACATTATTCTTTGCTCAATGATCCATATAGCTGGAGCAGTATCTTTTGCAGGCAAATTTCAAGGCATGGATATGCTGAGATGTACAGCGCAGCAAATGTCTTCAAATGAATTTAGTTAGGGAGCTGAAGTACCCATATATTGAAGCTGTCAGGGAGGGGAGGCCAGGCTAGTAGTTTAGAAGCATGATTAGTCTTTGAGGTAAAAGAAGGTCAAAAATGGTATATATCTTATTTGTAGCTGTAGCCCACAGACTCAGTATGTACAGGGTTCCAGCACCAATTCTTGGTGTCACCAGCTAAAAGTCCAAAGGCAATAGTACTAGAAAATACCTCTGACAGTCATAGGGTCGCCAGGTCCCACATGGCTATAGACAGGGGATGGGAAATAGGGTTGCCACTGGAATACAATGCCATAGATGTCAGAGCACTGTCTGATCAGCAAAATCTAAATGACAGTTGCCACATTATTACAGCCTCTTTTCTGGAGTCCTAATTGGAGAGAAACGCTTTGGTTAAGTTAGTGAACTGTATATAGGGCATCACTGTGCTTTGCATTGTGAGACACTTGTCTTCGCACTGCCTGGCGAAGCACTTTGTCTGTGAGAGCTACATTTCTGTGAACTGAATAAAGTAGGACCACTTCACCAGAAACTGGAAGGATTGCCAGTAATGCGTCTCTCAGTTCCTGCTGTGTTCCAGTGTGTGTGTTGTGCAACTCTGCTATCTGGAGATTGAACCCCACTTCAGTACCACACCCCTCAACAATAGAGTCCACCCTTCAAAGCAGTAATTTTCTCCAGGGAAACTGATCTCCATAATCTGGAGAAGTGTAATTCCAGGGGATCCCTGGAGGATGAAATACTTAGCTTGCAAGAGCAGGCCAGACTGGATTAAATGTAGACAAATAGTCTAACTCAATATGAGCACCCTTTATGATTGGAAAGGAAACATAGCTCAAAGGTAGACCACCTACTTTGCATTCAGACTATCCTGGGCTCAGTTTCTTGGCATCCTCGGTAAAAGGAACATCTGGTAGTAGGGCAGCAGTAAGACCTTTCCTTGCCTGAATGTTAATGTTCTTCCCCTGATCCTACTCATTTCAATTGGGTACACCGAGAACTGCTGCCAAATTGGTTTCATTACTTAGAAAACAATGGCATCTTTTCAGCAAGTGTTTCTGCTAACAGCTTTTGAACACTTGAGATTTAATTGATTTCATGCAGGCAAGGATGGTGTCAATCTCAGGCCGTTTCCACACGGAGGCGGAAGCGGCTGGGTTGGCGCATTTCGCGCCGCCCCGACGACGCTGGGACCGTTCGCATGAACTGTCCCAGAAAGAGCCGGGACAACGGCGCTGCGGAGCGCCGTCGCCCGGCCGACCTGGCGCATCCCCAGCCCTCCGGCACATCGCCGAGGCCTGATGACACGCCCCCCGGCCCTGCACGACTGCTCCAGCATCGCTGGGCAGGGGGGCGTGTCCCCCGGCCTCGGCGATGCGCCGGACGGCCGCGGACAAGGTAAGTGCAGGGAGGGAGTGTGGGGGAAGTGCCTGGAAGCCGCTGCCGTTCGCACGGCAGCGAAAGCTGGCAGTTTCACAGCAAATGCGCTTCAAAGCGCACTGTTAAAACTACCGGCGAAGACCAGGCGGAAGGCGTGAAGGCGGCCAGCGGCTGCAAAGCGGCTTCGCGCCCTATCTGAATCTTGGCCTGGGGACGAAGCGTTTTTGCAAATCCTACCAGGCCACCATTAAACGACCGTGCGGAAACGGCCCCACTGAGTAAGGCTTTATTGAGGCATTTTACAGCTGGAATCAACTGAATGTTGTGAGTTTTCCAGGGTATATGCCATCGTAGCTTTTGCTCATAAAATTTCGCCTGTGTCTATGGCTGTACTGTGAAGAGAAACATGTCTCACCATGACTTGCCTCTGAAGATGCCAAGTACAGATGTGGGCAAAAATTCAGGAGCAAAAACTACCAGATCATGGCCACATACTCTGGAAAATCCACAACAGTCACTGAATATTCTTTATCATGTTTCTAAAGTTTCTAAAGTCTGAACAGGTCTTGTATGCTGAATTTCCTTCTTGATGCCTGTTGAACAACAAAAGTAGAAGGAGCTCATCATTACCAAAGAAACATTAAATACCATGCATACAAGAAAGGATTGCATAAAATAGAAATCAGAATTTGAGGGCCCCATGGCCAAATCTGGTCCTCAAAGGATCTTAGGAGGGGAATATGGCCTTGCTGATGTACACCCTTCTCTTTTCAAAGAACAAAAGAAGTACCCTGCTTGATCAGACTTATCCATCCATCTGATACTTCCAAGTAACTCTCAAACAGGTCATGAAGGTAGTTGCCCACCCCCCATTTGCCCCTACCTAGCCCATGGTATTTTGAAGTATGTTACTACTTTACCTGGAGATTTGATTTAGCTACCATGGCTAAAAGCCATTGCTACACAAACCTTCCAAGAATTTGTCTAGTCTCCTTTTGAATCCATCTAAGTGATTGGACTTAGATTGCCACATTTTGTGGTGGTGAATTCTACAAGTCAATTATGTGTTGTGTAAAGAATAATGTTCTTTTGTCAACTAGTTTCATTGAACGGAGCCAACTGCAAATTGCTGCTCATTTGCAGTAAAACATGCTGCTTTCCAAGGAGGTAGCCTTGAAGAGCTCTGATGGCCTCCAGATCCTCCAGTGGGATGGAAAGAAATGTCTTATGTATTATTATGGGATAACTTGTTTGTTTGCTGTCAAGTCACAGCTGCTATATGGTGGCCCACAGGGTTTTCAAGGCAGTGAGAAATTGGGAGGTGGTTTGTCGTTGCCTGCCTCTGCATCATGACTCTGGTATTCCTTGGAGGTCTCCCATCCAAATACTAGCCAGGGTCAAGTCCTGATGGTGTGATTGGCCCAAAGTCACCCAGCAAGCTTCCAGGGCATGCATGGGGATTTGAACATGGGTTTCCTAGGTCCTCGTCTGACACATTAACCACTACACAATACTGGCTTTCAGGAAAGAACATTGGGCTATCCTTTTGCTCTGAGGAATGCAGAAGATGCAGACAAGAGAAAACAGTTTATAAAAATGAATGAATCTCCTACGAAAAGATGGAAAGAGATGGAAGGCTTTAATTGTTAATGGGAGCACAAACTGGCATGACGTGATTTGCAAGTCACAGAGACACTGATAAAAATTCAGAAAGCCATAATTTTCCAATGGCCTTGATAATGACCATCTGTGCTTCTGTAGCATTTTTATACTAAAGCTTTATAATGTAAAATACCCTCTTTGTGTTTATTTTAGAACACAGCTGCTATTTTAATTGAACCTAACAGACACTGTGATCATTGCTGTGTGCTCTAAACTGAAGGAATCTGTGGATTTGGGTTGGCATAGGGCAATAAAGTAGGAAAATGTATGACATGTCTGTTAAGTGAAATACTACTGTACCATTTTCTCTCATTCATTGTCGGCCAAAAACTGTCTGCCTGCTGGTTGCCATCGAGCTCTCTGTGGAAACCCTCCACCCCACATGGCTTCCAATCTGGTCAATGTCTGAGTTTCCTGTAGTCACAGAATGTTCACAAATTGCTGAAGGGAAAGTGTAAATCACAGAATATTTACAGTAAAGCTACTATGAGAGAAGAGAATTAATCGGATTCAGACCAAATTGGCCATTTTCACAATTTCCCTTTGCTGCTACAGACGCCTGTCATGCTCTTTCTCAGGGTCCCTTTCCCCACAGGATCAGCATTTTGTAGAGATCAGTGGCCTACAGTGGGAAGAGGAAGCAGGGAACTTCTATTCTACCACTAGAACATTTAGTCTGGTGTGGAAGCAGGGGGGCGGGGAGGTGATCTTGGGCTGGCTGTTGTGTGCTGTGTTGGTATGAAATTCTTCACAGCCAGTCAGGATAAGAGTATCACTGATGTCCAAAGGTCCACTCTGGGGCTCTGCTTAAGAATGAGAGCACAAAATATCTATTGGGCCCCAAATTTCTGAGAATATTACTGCAACTGGGACTCAGTAATAAAGTAACTGTTTGACATGTAGAAGGTCTCAGGTTCAATCCCTGGGTTATCTACCAAAAAGTAGCAGGTATCTGGTGATGTGAAAGACCTCCATACATTGGAGACCCGCTGCTATTCAGAGTAGGCTGTGCTGATCTTGGTAGACCAATAGTTTGACTCATTATAAAGGTGCTTCATGTTATCACTGTGGCATAGTGACTGGTGCTAGAGCAGTGGGAATGGCTGAGAGTAAGAACAACTGTTCAGCATCCTGAGAGTGAATGAGCAAATCTTTTAAAGAAAAAACAGCAAAGGGTAACCACAGGTTATCTTGGTTGGAGTTTAATGAAAGCCTTTAAAAAGAAGAGAAATAAGGGATAGAAGTAGAGCAGAAAGGAGAGAGAAAAATTCAGATGGAAAGAAGAAGAGCTTGGATTTATACCCCACCTTTCTCTCCTGTAAGGAGTCTCAAGGTGGCTTACAAACTCCTTTCCCTTTCTCTCCCCACAACAGGCAAAAGGTAAGTTGAGAGCCAGATGGAAAGAGGAAGAAAGGGGTGGATTATATTAGATTTACATAGAAATATTATTATCTGACTATGCCAAGCAATGGATAAAGATATTTCATGTGATGTTCTTTAAGCTGTTTAAGGCTTCTGAAATGATCTGCACAGCAGGTGACAGCAGAAACCAGATATGCTTGCTGAATAAGAGACAAAGTATTGCCACAATTTTTAAAAGCATGGCTAAAACAGAAAGGAAACACAAAAAACTGGACAATACAGTTGCCATAGCTTGGTTACCAGTGTAGGACAGATCCCTGGATCTTGATCCAAATAAATGGACTCTGTAGAATTATTCAGCAACATTTATTGTTGAGGTAGATCAGGCATAACTTGGCAAAGCTAGTTCTGACTGAACTGACATTTCAGCACCATATATCCCCTTTGAGTCCCCCCTCCCAAATTCCCAAGGAAAGCATCTGGTACCTAGACTACGAGTGTGCCCATCCCCAAAGTCAGCGACTGATAGTGTTGGAACCACTTGGCTTCCTACCCACCACAAGATAACAGCAGTAACTCTTTCCTATGGTCCAGGCATGTTAGGAGAGACCTACTGCTCTAACAATCATGCAAGGCCATAAAACTTAGGTCAAGGAAAGAATTCATCTATGGCAGTGGTTACATATAGCAGAGCTGGTTACATAAATCAAAGCAGGTTATTGTTACCTGGTGACATATATCAAATTACATACCAAAGCTGGTTACATTTATCAAAGCAGGCAATTGGTTACATTAATCTTGGCCAGATAAACACCACCCTGACAACACTTCCAGTGCAATCCTGTGTATGTATATTTAAGAAGTAAATCCCACTGAGTTCAACATAATTTATTCACTAATAAGTGTACTTAGGATTGTAGCCTTAGAGCCATTTTATACATTAGATAAAGTCAAATCAACGAATCTTCACTTAACAGGGGGTTGCAACCAATCCAAAGTGTACATTTTCTTTTATTTTACTAATTGAAATAAGTCTTTTAAAAATACATTTTGAATGTTGTCATGTTCAGACATTTCATGTTTAGGAGAGTATGAAAAACACACATACATCTACAATCCTGAGATTTCTATGTTACGAAGGTTCTTTGGCACTCAGTAGCAGGTCCATAACCCCTGCCCACTCCAACTCCATTTTTCTTTCCCCTTCTCTGTTGCTATAATACAGACCCTACAGTTCACAGGAAGCAAAAGAATTTGATGTACATTAATTTGAGCTCCTCAGAGGAAAGGCAAACAAGAAATCTAAGTTCATACAATTAGTATGTGACCAGTTGTTTGTGTTTTTCAGAACAGCCCAGTGTTCTTTTATTTCTAAATATGACAATCTGGATGATCCATAGCAGTGGGAAGTGTGATAGTAAGAGCCCAGTTAATAGTTGTTATGAGCAAATAAGACAAAGAGCAAATACTGACAGAATATAGCATTGCCCTTTCTAAAACAAACAGAAACACCCAAACAACCATTTCTTCCTTCTGAAAAAGGAGAATTGCTTTTAGTTCTGTAGAATCAATCCAATACACATAAATCAATGCAATACACACTTATGTGATGAACACTGTAGAATCAATGCGATACACACCTATGTGATGAACACACAACCATGCAACATGATGGGAATTTTTGAGTTTGAAACCAGAACCTTGTGTTTTGAGGCTGAAACTGTCAGGACCAGGTTTCATTTCCTGTAACTTCCAGTAAGTTTCAGTTTCGTTTTCCCCAACAACCCTCATTCCCGCCACTACCCAGGACCGCCCACTACACACCCTACATATACTGGAACTGAGGGCAAGAACCCTCAGTTCCAGCACCCTGTAGCTAGGACGATACATAACAATAACGTTCTGAATTGGACGGTGGGTGACAAGGAGACGAGCGCCATCCGCTGTGCACTGTCTGCCTGGCGTCACTGGCTAGAGGGGGCCCTCCTACCATTCGAGGTGTGGACAGACCACAAGAACTAGGGATTCCTTAAATCACCCAGCTGACTCTCCACCAAGCAACTGCGGTGGGCTGACTTTTTCGCCCGGTTCAACTTCACTCTGAACTTCTTCCCGGGGAAGAGCAACCCGCTCACTGATGTGCTCTCCCGCCTCCCTGACTCTTCCCCGGCTGAGGAATGGCCTGTGGGCATGGTGTTTTCCCTTTCCCAACTTGGTTTGCAAGCAGTCACCAGTTCCCGATCATGACAACAGAGGACTCTTGACACTATCTCCCACACCAGTATTCCATATTAGCCTCTGAAAAAGGCCGTACCCTGCGATGCCTGACACCCAGACACCCCGCCGCCGGAAATGCTCATAGTAAATGGGGAGATTCACCAGGAGGTCACTGCCATTGTGGACTCGCGAATAGGGGGACTCTACAATACTTGGTCGAGTGGAAGTATCTCCCCCCCGGATACAACGAGTGGGTGGCCGTCCAACATATCGCCGCCCCATGCCTCCTCTGGGCTTTCCGCCGGGCATACCCTGACAAACCAGGTGGGAGGGAGTCTTAAGGGGAGTGGGATGTCAGGACCAGGTTTCATTTCCTGTAACTTCCAATAAGTTTCAGTTTCGTTTTCCCCAACAACCCTCATTCCCGCCACTACCCAGGACCACCCACTATACACCCTACATATACTGGAACTGAGGGCAAGAGCCCTCAGTTCCAGCACCCTGTACCTAGGGCGATACATATCAATAAAGTTCATTACTTTTTCGTAAAGTTGACTCGTTTGAGTGTGTTCAGCCTTACAGAAACTAAGTGAGCTACCTAAGGTTATGGGTGCACTTATCACAGAAGCTCAGGTAGAAGGGGATAGTTTTTTCCCCTGTGATTTACCAAATCACCAAATCTAGTTGGGGCAGACAGGGTGCCAGCTGCCTAGCTTGAAATTTAACCAATGTTCATTGTTGCTTCAAGTATCCCATCTCTTTCAGATCACTTCACTTTTAGATATCTTATATAAACCTGCTGCAAGTATCATAAGCAGACATATTTTTGTTTTACCTTTGCTTGAAAGAATCCATCTGCTCGTTGTACTGCAAGTGAGTTATTTCTAAAAGTCTTGGAACTGTAATGGTTCCTCTACTAACAAAACAACACGCTGACAAAATGGAGAGGTGATTTTCTATATAGGATTGAAATGAATGCAAAACAAATATTCAGATATGTAGACTTCGCATTTTGGGAGGTTTTTAAAGTAGGATGTTGTGAGAAAGGTGGCAAAAGAAGACCTTTCTGGGCATTGCTAGCAGTAGTTGCTAGCAGCTGTTAATCAGCCACCAGAAAAGCCAAAACTCTCAGTGAGCTGAGGTGGGTCAGAGAGGCTTGATACAAGAAAGTTTTTTTCAGATATTTGAGGATCAAACACAAGGTAAAAGAGGCAATAGGTCCACTGTTGGGTGGAAATGGAGAAGCTCTGACAGAGGACAGAGATAAAGCAGAAAAACTCAATGCCTATTTTGCCTCATTTTTTTTCCTGAAGAAGAGAACAGGCTCATCTAGAGATGGCAGTAGGCAAGGCCCATCTGGACTGCTGGTTGACATGGACAGAGTGGTAGTTGAGGAGCACCTGGCTGCACTGGATGACTACAAATCCTCCAGGCCAAATGGTATGCCCTCAAGAATGCTCAAATAACTTTTCTGGGAGCTTGCAGAGGCTTTGACTACCATCTTCAAGACCTCTTGGAGGATGGGAGATGTGCCAGAAGAGTAGAAAAGGGCAAATATCACAATTTTTTTTTTAAAAAAATCTGGAGCTGGAAACACAAAGCTTCTGCCTGGTGAGCCAGTTGATCCAGCAGCTAATTATAGGTCTATGCTGGGGGAAGGGGGGGCGGAATATAGGACTCTCATCTGGCTGTAAGAGCATGCATATGCGTAAATTTCTGCTGATTGCACTGTTCTGTAATATACTGACTGATTAGGAAGAAAGCATCCCACCAAACAAGCTCAAGCTATTCATAAACAGACAAACTGCTTGGTAAAATACTGACTCTCTGCTCATGACAGTAAGCAGAAAAGTGAGTCGAACAGCTGGTGTCCGAGCTTCGCTAACTGATTTTTTAAATTGAGTTTTCTGTGGATCTTAGCAGCTCAACAAACTGTTTTGATTATTTTGTGGAGAGTACAGTTAATAAGCAACTCAAATTCATAAGTATCTCAAATTCATACGTACTTAGTTCCACAGAAGTTCAGAGTGGAACAAGAAGAATTGGCATCTGCCGAACAAAAGTATAGACACAGCTAGAGATGCCAGCCTTTAGGTGGGACGTGGGGGCTCCCCAGAATGACAGCTTATCTCCAGACTCCAGAGATCAGTTTCCCTGGAGGAAATGGATACTTTGGAGGGTGAAGTTCATGATGTTGTACGGCACTGAAGTCCCTGTCCTCCCCAGGTCAATGCCCAAATCTCCAGGGGTTTTCCAACCCCCAACACACAGCACCCCATCCCTCACCTGTGGCCAAGCAGGACCTGACAACCCTCCACACAGCATCTGGTGTACATAAGCCAACAATGTGCACACTCTTCATTAATGTTAATCAACACTTATGGAACATATTGTAAAAGCTTCTGATGCACATTTTCTCTCCAATATTTACACAAATAAATATTTACATCAATGGCAAATAAGCACTTTTAATAAATACACTGCTATAATTCGCTCAAGAAAACAGTGCCGATGCCAAAACAGGAATGACCTATTCATCAAATGTGAAAAGTGAATTAGGTGGACGTCTCTCCAGGGACAGTATATTTATCACTTAGTACTTCACAATATTTTAATGTGCATAATGAAGTCAATCGAGCAGACACAGGTAATTGGCAATCAATTCCAATTGCTTAACTTTTACAGGAAATAAATGCCCAAGGAAATCTGCCATACATCTGATATTTTTAAAGCGATAATTTCCGCAGAATTAAAAATACCATAGAATGTAAAGGTACGGAAAATGCTGTCAACAGCTTGGTCCAAAATTTCACTGAATAAAAATGCTGAAACAGTTTTCTTGACTTAGGAAGCTTTAAATCTTCTTTGTTAAAGTCTTAGAACTCAGAAAGAAAGAAAAATCCAATCTCAATGAGTTTTTCCTATGGGGACAATCCAGACGGAAGGTTCTACCCAAACCAATGTCTCATTGTCAGTGCTTCATTATTTTAATAGAATAGCTTTTCATTGTATTAATGCACTTTTTTTCTTTTTGTCCTCAATAGGGTTGCCAGCTTTGGGTTGGGAAGATTTGGGTTAGAAGCTTGGAGAAGAAGGTGAAGGGAGGTACCTCAGTGGGGTATAATGCCATAGAGGTCACTCTCTGGAGCAGTGATTTCCTCCAAGGGAACTGATCTGCGTACCCTGGAGATTCCAAGACATCTCTAGGCCAGCATATGGAGTCTTCACCCATCTCTCATTTGTGAGCCTCCTGGTTTTGCAAACTAACAGTATTGGATTTATGTCTGAACCAAGGAACTCTCTCTTAACCAACTTCCCAGAAAAGTAGCAATAATAAAAGGGTGAAGACTGCATATCATGCAGGGCTGCACGTGAAGGAGGGGTTTATGGGGTAGTTGCCTAGTCATTAAAACAGAGGATGCTGCAGCAGAGAGACGGCTGGGCGACAGCAGCCACTGCAGCCAGGCAGACCAGAACCTATGTTGCCAGTCCTGCTGCCTCCCTTGCTCTCTTCTCTCCTGGAGTCCCAACCAGTGAGTATACCTGCTGTGCCCTGGGGCCAGATGAAGGAGGTGAGCCCAGGAGCTGCAGGAAAGGAAGAGAGCTGAGCCTGAAGCTGGGCATATGCATGTGCGTTATATGTATGAATGATGAATTAATGACCTCCAAGACATCCTGTTGTTAACAGCCTTGCACAGGTCTTGCAAACTGAGTGCTCAGGTCTTGCCTTTTTGATGGACTCAATCCATCTCATGTTGGGTCTTCCTCTTTTCTTGCTGCCTTCTGCTTTTCTTAGCATTATTGTCTTGTCCAGTGAGAGGGTATTTAGAAATGAACTTGTCTCACCTACTAGAGTTTTATCATGGATTTGCCATGGCATCTGAGGGAGGGAGGCGGTGTGTGTGTGTGTAGGGGAAAGACTAGGTGTGGTTTATTCATGCACCTTCATATCCACTATGGGCCCCCAGCCACCAGCTAGAACATTTGGGTATTCTTGTGTGAGAACAAGAAAAAGGTTAGTTGCTCAGGCCAGATTTATAGAAGACTTTTTTTCAGCCTTTTTCAGCCTTTCAGTAGAATGATGAGACATGAACAACTTTGCAGGATGGGACTTATAAGGGAGGTGTCATTTTGCACTTTTGCCCTCTTTAAAAATGTAGATCCAGCCCTGATATGCTGCTGTCCTGAGCTCCTGTGAGGAAAGGGAGTAAGTAAATATATTAAATAAAAGTAAAAGTAAAAAGACCTATTCTCCTTTAAAAAGGAACATAACAGTGAAAAGTAGCATACAATGCTTAAAGTATTCAAAGCATTTCAGCACACTTTTGCTATGACTTGAGATTTCCAGGGTATAAGTTTTCAAGAGTCAAGACCCCTTTCACCACGTACCTGAGTCTTGAAAGCTTGTTCCCTGGAAATCTTGCTGATATTCAGGATGCTACTTATCTGACACGAGTCTCGCTCTTCTACTGCAGACTAACATGGCTACCCACCTGAAAAAAACATTTTGGTATCTAATCCTTACAATTATCCTCCAGCACTGGTGTGATTATTCCCCCTATCTTTCTCTGATACAATGTCAGGGAAACATTTTGACCTCTTTGCATGATTTCCAGGGGATACTGAACTAGATTGACTATGGGTGTCATATGGCTATGGTTACTGTGTGGCAGAAAACAGAACAAAAACTTGGAGATATAAATATCCTTTCCTATCCATAGCTTCTGAATTAGAGATATATTCTATTCTATTTTTATGATAAACCCCTTACACAACCAAAACCAAACTAGTAAGAAACAAGAAGACAGTTTCCCTTGGGAGAAGGCATCTCAGTGGGAATTCTTCCAATAAAAATATTTCTTAGAGTTTTCCATTAAGCATTGGCTTGCTTTAACCCTTTCATACTATTTTTTTAAAAAGAAATAATCTGGTAACTACATAGTACAGAAATCTAAAATTAATTCATCTGATTAACCGGTTGTTGTGGGAGTTAAGCTTAAATGGACAGAACATGGCAGATCTTAGCCTTAATTGGTTTCACCTGCATCTGTGGCTGACATCTGCAGAGGTGTATCACAGAAAGTGTGTAACATACTTCTCTCTGCCTCTGAAGATCCCAGCCATAGATGCCGGTGAAATGTTAGGAACAAGATCTACCAGACCATGGCCACACAGCTCAGAAAGCCCACAACAACCAGTTGAGTCTGGCGTGAAAGCCTTCAACAATTCATCTGATTAAGTTTCAGAAGTAGCCATTCAAGCACACCAAAGTAACTTTACTAATTAAGTATTGAGCAGTAGACAGATTACACAGTAATGGCAAGATAGAAAAAAAAAAAAGTACATTAGCCAGGCAAAGTGAGAGTTTGAAAATAAATGGTGAAAGGCATGCTATATGGTTAGTGTAGAGAGAGTGCCTATGTTAGCTTAACCGTAGCCATTTTGTCTGTAGTTTCTAACAGTAACCGTTGATGATGAACTTTAGAGTAGTTCAACTTCACTGCTCCTTTGTTGTGCATCCAAAGATTACGTCCTGAAAATAATTGCCTATCTTTGGCTTCCCACTAGCTTTCCCATCCTGGTACTGAGTAACGGTTAATTGAAGGTCTCGCCCAGCTGCACGGTTTTGCTGTAACGGTTCGAACTTCAATAAACTTCTTCTTCAGCCACAACACCTGATAAGAATGAAGACTTACATCACCTGCTTTAGTTAATTGGCACTGAATTGTGATTGGCCCACTAGGGCCACCTGATATGCAATTCCCCTATATCTGCTTTTCCATAGTGTAACAAAGGCAACTTTTTTTCCTTGCTTCCCCCCTCCCTTTTCACTCCTAATATGCAATGCTACCTCACGCAGGCTAGAGGCTGTCTATTGAAGTATGAGAGCTGCTTCACCTTTTCTTTTTACCTGCTAAGCAATGGAGAAATTTTACATTTTGATTTTAGTAGGTTCAGTGATTTTGTCTCTGTTTGCTTTTATTCAATTGATTGTATGCATAGTATGCCATCTGACTATCGTTTGTTGAATGGAGCTGAGTTCAATAAACTTTAAGAACTTGTTTTAAAGAAATAGTCCTTTTTTTTGTTTGAGCTGTGTGAATGTTCAAAATCCTGACCCACGTTTTGTAAGGAATTCCATAGAGCAGAAATAAAAGGCTTTTTGGTGAAAGACCGTTTATTCAGACATCTTAGAAAGCTCACGTACACGACGTGGCAGGAATGAAGTCTCCCGCCAGAACCACAGGTTATAACCTTCTCCGTCCCATCCCCCTCCCGGTTTCCCCAGTCCCATTCTCATGGGAACGGCATTCTCATCTCTCTCTGTGAGATAAGGCCTCTACCAGAGTAATTGCTGCCGATTCTGGCCCATCGCCCGAGCCCTGGAATTCAGTCAAGGCCAAGCGGCTGTGCTGAGAATCAACACCATTGAAACCTTTACACTCTGCCTCCCCTAAGAAAAACTTCTCCCCTGGTTTTCCAAAGTGAAGGTACGATGAAAGTGAAATAAGGGAGGGGGCGTTAATATTCTCTGAATACACCCATTGATTATAACCAGAGGAATACCCCACCCAGGCAAAGTCCAAGTATTGGTAAGCTTATCATTGGCATTAAAACGAGAGTCCAGGATGCCGGCGCCAATCTTATAATAATGCTTGTATATACAATTATAGTCGGGCGGGTTATTCCTCGAGGGTCGCGGCCAGGCATCGGAAGCGGAGTTTCCTTTGAGCAAACTGGAATGAAAGACAGGATGGATATTACTTAAAGAATTAGGCAGATCTAACCGGCAGTAACATCATTAATCACTTTCGTGAATTCTAAAAGGTCCCACTTAACTCTTTTGCCCAGTTTTGAGAATTTATGCACGCCTCTGAGATTTTTAGTAGACAAGTAGACCCAAGCCCCTAACACGCAAAGAGAAGGAAAGTCAGGACCGATGTTTATCCGGCCTGGAACTTTGGGGAATCTTTTAGCTTGTCGCATAGGCAGTCTGAACCGGCTTCCACCCTCAGCCAGAGATGAAATCCACTGCTGGAATTCTGAGGATGAAGCCCGCGGGTAGTTGGGGCAATGGCGGAAGGAGCCGCCAGACACAATTTCCCTCAAGGGGGTCTTTGGCGTACTCGCTATGAACGGCATTGTTATAGGCATATTCCGCGAAAACGGGAATTAAATCGCAGACCAGTTGTCTTGGTGATAGTTGGTGTAATAACGAATACTGTTCAAGAGTTCTGCTCATTCGCCTTCTTCCACTCACCGCCACTTTTGAACGCGGTAGGGGCGTAACTGCCGGGTAGCCCCCAACAAGCCCAGGAAAAGTTTTCCAAAATTTTGAAATGAATTGGGGCCCGTCGGACTCACCTTTGAGGGGAGGAGTGTAGACTATATGATATGTTGAATGAACAGTCAGCGCCTAACTTAGGAGCCGAAGGAATGGAGGTGCAGGGATGAAATGGGCTTGTTTGGAGAATAATGTGGTCCACCACCACCCACAAGACTGTGTTTCCTGGCTCTCTGGTAAATCCAGAATAAAACTCCATTCGGAGATAACTTCCCAGGACGGGAGGCAACCGAGAGGTTTTAACAGTCCATATGGGCTTTCCCCGAATGGATTTGGCCTCCGCACAAAACAGAGAGCACTCCCTTGGATATAAGCCTCCAATGTTCCTTTATGCCATGGCGCCAAGCACCAGAATTGACGGGCGGCTAAATGCAGTAGTCTTGAGAAAGCCAAAATGTCCAGCCGAAGCTGGCATCATCATGGACAGGCTTCGAGAACCTGCTTGGGCGAAGGGGAGGCATCGCACTCAACAATCCCCCCCGCTTCCAAACACCATTCACCTGCTGAAGCTAGGAGTCGCCTCTTCCTCCGCTGGCAGCTCATGGGAAGACTCCGGCCTCGAAGTTCCCCGCAGGAAGCAAGAGACAAGGCTGGGAACGGGGCTATGGAGGAGGAGCCGGATGGTTCTGGGATCGAGTGACGGCCAGCCCCAGTTGGGAGGGGAGAGGATACAGTGCGCTGGGATGTCTCTGTGAAAGCAGCTCCACACCCTCCCCGAAGGCGTGATAGCCGCGATCAGCCAGTTTTGTTGGTTTTTTTCCGGGAAAAATGGACAGCGTGAAAGAAAACGGAAAAGAAATCGCTCCAACGAAGTTACTTTTTGCAGGTAGACATTCTGAGGGGGTGGAGAGGGCTGCCAAGTTCTTGTGATCCCACTACAAACCTGAAGGGGTGTTTAGCCCCTCGCCAGTGGTGCTAAGTGGAAAGCGCTTACCTTTGATGGCAGCAGTCTCTTTATCCCCTACGGTCCAGTTGGAGTTCTGGCGCGGAGAATTTTTTGGATAAATAAGCACACGGAACAAGCCTTACTCATCTTTATTTCTCTGCAACAGGTATGGCTGCGCCAAGCCGCCTTTCGTCCGGCGCATCCACGCGAACCACTTAAAGGAAGGTCTGGGTCGTAATGGGTGTTTTAAATGACAGGCTCGTAGTGAAAGCCGCATTTCAAAAAGCTGGAAGGCTGTTTGACATTCCTGGAGACCAAGGGAGGGGAGCTCCGGCTTTGCAGCTTCAGAGTCTTCTACCCTTAGTGCTGCATAGGTCTGTGGAGTGGAAGGGTCAATTCAGCAAAATGGGGTATAAAAATCACGATAAAATTAGGCAAACCCTCAGGGAAAGATTGTAGCTCTTTCCGGGTTGGTGGGGCCGCCATTGCGGACTACCGCTTCCAATCTTTGGTGAGATCCATTTTAAACCCTCGGATGAGCATCCTGTAGCCCAAAGAAGTCTATGCGAGGATTGATGAAAGCAGCACTTAGACAAAGTTTCATGTCATAAGAGTGGAGTTGTCGAAAGCAAGCTGCTTGTAATACTTCCCGAACCAAAGCCTCATGCTCCCTCCCATGGTTTGTGAATAAATTAAAACATCATCTAAGTACACAACTACTCCTCCTTTATATAATAAGTCATGCAAAACTTTACTATTGATGAGGGGCTATGAATGCGCTCGGGTGCCCTGCAGCTAACCCGAATGGTATAATTAAGTATTCATACTCGTCCTAATTCTAGTATTTAAAAATGCTGTCAAATGTTCTGTAGAGGCCTTCTGCAATCCTGACTCTGTAGTATGCTTCTCCCTCAAATCCAAATCTTAGTAAAAATCCGGCCCCTTGCTCCAATGCAATTCGCGCTAAAAAGGTCCTTGATTCAAGGGCAAGGGTATTTATTGGACATGGAAACAGCATTTAGTCCTCGGTAATCAGTAATAAAGTCTTAAAAGACCCGGCCCTTTTCTTTGGCATACATAATAGGGACCGCCAGGAGCCGCATAGCGATAAGTTTAGCAGCCCGTCAGCATGAACTACGCAGCAAGTTAGTTTTTATCTAAGAAGGCATCGGAGTTCTTTCTCCTGCGCTGGGGCCTAATACGAGCAATTCCACTCCTTGGGCAGTTGAGCTCGGGCTGTAATAATATGGATCTTTGCAGTCAGTGTCTCTATGGGGGCAATTGATCACATTCCTGTTCTTGAAACACTCTGGCTAAGTCCTGGTAAGCGGATGGGATGCCTGTGGAATTGAAAGCCATTGGGATGTGCAATCATTGAAGAAAACCAAGGGATTTAGTGCGTCATTGGATGGTGGGTTCTCCCTCCAACTTACATATGCTCTCCACAGGGGATCAGTGAATTCTAGAACTGCTCCCTTCCAAATAATATTTGCCCCATGTAGCAATAACCATGGCATGCCCAGGACAATAGAATGTTTGGCCACTGGAGCAAGTATGAAACTAATTTTCTCCCAATGGTCAGCGAACGGCGAGAACAGGTTGGCGCTTTTGAATCGAGCCGGCCCTCGCCCGAAGTGGGCTGTCAGCCCATTTGTGAACGGGTATGGGCTTTGCTAGAGGAACTCGGTCTAAACCGAGCTCTTCAGCCACTTGGGGTCAGATTAAGCAATGGGAGCAGCCAGAATCTATGAGGGCTGAGGCGAATAACACGGGTATGCTTTAGCAGGGTTGGCCAGAATCGCTTGAACAGTAATGGGCTTGCCTTCACTCACCGTGATCTGGAGTAGGATCCACATCCATGGGCTGCCGATGAGAGGGTAACCGCCACTTCCTCCTCGTCACCCTCGGTAACAGCTTTAGCACTGTTCGCTGGAGGAGGACCGATCTCGCGGGTGGCTTGGCAGAGGGGTGCGTAGTCGGTGCGGTGGACTTCTGTTTTGGGCAGTTGGCAGCCAGATGGCTTGGTCCCCCCAATAAAGGCACAATCCTAAACGCCGACGGCTGCCTGGAGGTGGTTTCCGTAGAGACAGCTGGGCTTGGCTTGGCGCAGTCGCAGAGGTGGTCGAAATGAGTAGCGGGTTCGGGCGCGGACGCCTCCCGAGCCAGCTGAAATAGTCCAAACGAGCCGCTACTGGCGATCCTAATTCGATCCATTCAGCGAGCATAGTCGCGGCTGGATACGGATGAGAAACACCATTTCTTGAAGTTTTACGCCGAGCGGCATCAGATAGCGATTCACATTTCATGCGTGCTCAGGCTGTACTCCAGGAGGTGAAGCTCCAGCAGCCGCCGCGACCGCGAACTCACGAAAGCAAATTCGCAAAAGAACTGCTTGCCCTGCTGGAATAGATGCCCTTTATGGTACGGATGGCTTAATTTTCGAAGCGTCCGGATCTTGGAAGCTGGCTCTTAGGGAGCTTGGAAGAAATGCAGCCACTGTCGCGAGTATCATCCGCTTCTGCAGCCTGCAAAAGGGTCACAAACCAGTCAGCAGCCACCCCATCTCCAGGACACAGACCCGGAGCGTCCCGTGATTTTTCAATGCTCAGATCGATATAAGTCATCATATCTCCTCCCATATGTGTGCATCCGAGTCGCTGTAAGATGAAGTAGGGGAGTTTAGAAGCGGTCCCATCCCGAAACGGGCAGGGATGCGGGGGGCCTGTAGTATCCCCTCTCTCCACGGCTCCTCCTTAGATTCACCGCTGGGGACTGCGGGGTTGCACAGGCGGAGGCGTGTGGGGCAGGAGGAGCAGGAAGTCGGGTGGAGGCACGGGCCTGGCGCCGCTGGTCCCCGCTGGAATAGCAGGCCCTTGGGAGGCGGCGTAGAGCGCCGAGTAGCAGGACTCCAGGAAGCATTGCCGCCTCGGAGCAGGGACGGGCAGTGGTGTCGGGCGCTCGAGGGTAACGGTGTAGGCGCATGCGCAACCTTCCGGGTCATCCCTGTCCCGCTGCTTCTTCAGCCTTCCTGTTCCCCAAGGCAGCTAATCCCTCCCTCTCTCTTTTACGAAGTCAAAGGCATCTTGATGCGCATGCAAAGCTGCCTTCTCCCGCTTCCAGTTTGTCAAAGTTCGCCTCGCTGAATAGCTGCAGTCAATTCACTTTAAGCGTCCGGATGTAGCCTTAATGCCTTCGCTGGACGCTCCAGGTCCATTTTGACCCAAGTGTTCTAGGACCTTTATCAGCTGGACCGGACAAATTCTGCATATATTGCCGCTTGCAACGCTGCCTTTGGCTCGGTCCAGTTCAAGTTGGACGCTCTCGCGCTGTTGTTCACGCAGTCTCTTTGCAGGATTTTCACTTCCTGGTGCAGCTGTTCTCGCTCCTCCTCCCATAGCTGGCGCTCACGGGCCCATGCCTTCTGGGCATCCCAGTCGGGCCACTCTCATCCCAGCTTTTGGAGGCGGGAGGGGAATAAATCCCGGATGGGGGCTTTAGGCTCTCCTCGGATTCCCTTTTCATCCAGGAGGGCAACTCCTTGCACAGTCCACCGACGGCTCCATCGGGCATCTCTTGTGCATCAGTTACCCTTAGTCCGGGATCTGGAGGTGCCGATTGGACAGCGTCGGCACGGAACCCTCTCCCAATCATCTATCCCGCATCTCGACACAAAGTCCCGGTGTTACACTCGCTGGTTTTAGGGATCGGGCCCGTGCTATGCCACTGTGGGATTCTTGGGGAGCATCATCGAAATCACGAGTCCAGGAATCGCTTCTATTGATTCCTGGAGTTTGCCGCGATGAAAAGTGGTCAGGACCCATCTCCTCCGTGGACAGGCTGCATCTGAGGTTTGTAATCCACACTAAAAATCCAGTAGAGGATTCCGGATCCACAGGCGCATCGATCCATAGACAGCTTCCAAATCCAATTTGCCATGCAAATCCATTACGATCGCTTTCCACGTCCCCTCATCCCAACGGTAAGTAAGGGAAGACCGATGTTGCGGTTGAGACGAGGACCGGAGAGAGTCACTGAAGCTTGGTGACCTCGCCTCTCGCCTGGTTCCTCCAATCCAGAAGGGAAAGCTTCGGAACCCTCTAGTGGGGCTACCATTACTCTTCCACAGTTCGGGAATATTCAACCTCTGCATGCCGGGACACCAGAGATCCACTGTTATTTAAAAAGAAGATGAAGTAGATTCCTGCCACAATGTAAGGAATTCCATAGAGCAGAAATAAAAGGCTTTTTGGTGAAAGACCGTTTATTCAGACATCTTAGAAAGCTCACGTACACGACGTGGCAGGAATGAAGTCTCCCGCCAGAACCACAGGTTATAACCTTCTCCGTCCCATCCCCCTCCCGGTTTCCCCAGTCCCATTCTCATGGGAACGGCATTCTTCATCTCTGTGCCAGAATAAGGCCTCTACCAGAGTAATTGCTGCCGATTCTGGCCCATCGCCCGAGCCCTGGAATTCAGTCAAGGCCAAGCGGCTGTGCTGAGAATCAACACCATTGAAACCTTTACACGTTTGAGGAGAGTAGGTCACTCATCCTCTACAGTTAGACCCTCTGCTCACACATTTTTCTGCAGTGGTACAAAACGAGACATCAAGAACAGAGAAGGATAATTGTGGACCAGTTTTATAAACTGAATGACCCATAATTTATATGATCCTTTGAGGTTCATCCCTACTGCTTCCGTGGCAGAAGCCATTTGAGCTGGCAAGCCAGTTTGGGCACCCAATGGCAGCATCAAGCAAAAATCACAACAGAAGCACAATCGTGGCTCTTCTGGCCCAGTGGAGGATCATTAAGATCGGGGAAACTAGGGGCCTTTCCCCACTTACCTTAAGCCCCGTGCTACTCTCCTCAAGTATCGTGGGGTCCTGGGGCACTCCCCACGACAGGGGCGGCGACAGCGCAGCCGCCCTGAAGCTGCCGCTGTCGCGCCCCCTCAGCGTGCAGCATCCCTGGTGCTCTTTTAAAGGGCGCCTTTTGATGAGCCCGCGCTCGTGGGACACCCGGGCGCACTCTAGGGATGCCGCACGCTGAGAGCAGCGTGCAGCATAGGGGGGATCGGAGTGAGTGGGGAAACGCCCTAGGATAACCTGAACCTCAGTGGCCTAACCCTGTCATGTGGTTGCTCTACAATGATGACTACTGAGGCTTGTGGTTAATGAGTCAAATCTTCAGGCATATTTTCACACACACCAATTTCATTTCAACACCAAGTTGAAGGTGTCAGAGCTCTATCCTCTGTGCATCCAAACATCTCTCTAATCCTAATAAATCTTATTTTCAACGAGATTTGAACTTTAAAAGCATATAGTATCCTGGACTTTGGGTATGATCAAATTGAATTACAAGGCAACCCTACTCAGAATCCTACTTGGGTCTATTCAAGTGAGGCTTACTCACAGGAAAATGTTCTTTTTTTTCCATTATATTTTTTTTATTTTGTAAAAACTATGTATTTATTGAGATACAATAAAATACTGTAATTCTCCTAAAATAGACTTTAAGAAGTACAGAGAAAAAAATCATAATACATATTACCTGTTACAAGTGATATAAACTATGTATCTTATCAATTGTTATTTAGAATCTACCTAATCGTTAACTTTGATATATAAATTGAAATATTGTAACATCTTAACTATGTAATATGACATTATAACCATCCATAACACATGATATGTAACAGGGAAATGTTCTTAGGATTGCACTGTGAGACCTGGGAGATAAAAAATGTCACAAATCTCTAGTCTGCCCTCCAGAATACTGAAGAAGACTTGAACAGATTAATTTTATATACCCTGGATTAATCTGATCCCATCTCCACAATTGTCCTACACATTTCATGCCTCCTAAAAACCAAGGAGCAGGCCCAGTTCTCTCATCAGACTACTTCTGACTTTCTAACCCTTTTAAAATTAACATATGAATATTATCCCGAAGATTCTCACAAGTAAGCAAAATCTCTTCATGTGTCCATGGGTGACACTTTTCCACTGCCCTTCGATAGATATGGTACCACCAAGTTTGCTACAAAACACAGGGGCTAATGTCAATAGTAATGGTCACAGTTATACTGTTATTGGTGCCAGAATTCTTGGTTTAAGATTATTCCAGCATCCCAGTTCTTGATTCTCCCCTACCCTATCTGAATGTCAAATTTTCATATTTAGATTGTAGTTCTAAAGATAAAGTATTTTAGTGGCAGCTGTGCTTACAAGGTGGAATGATTGGGAATATAATATTGGTTGATGAAGAAAAGTTCCAGTCGCATAAGTCTTGAAGATCAAGGCAGCAGCAGTCTAGTAAGAAAAAAAGAGAGTCAAAACAAACCATGTGGTGGAATATCAGTACATGCTACCTGCTTTCTAACGAGAGGCAGCAGAGAAGTGCTTTTATTTTGTGCCTAATTACCCTTTATGAAGCAACAGTACATTTCTGATCTAAGGAGACACATATATTGTATGTGCTGACATTTCATTTTATTTTATGATTTTACATTTTATGTTTTTATTACTATTGATTGTTTCCTGATTGCTTACTAGACCTATATGACAATCATTAAGTGCTGTACCTTATGATTCTTGACAAATGTATTTTCTTTTATGTACACTGAGAGCATATGCACCGGAGACAAATTCCATGTGTGTCCAATCACACTTGGCCAATAAAGATTCTATTCTATTCTATAAAGATTCTATTCTATATTGTGCTATGTCAGGTCACGTCAAACCACATGGCGTTGTGTAATGTAAGATCATCCGATACAGCTTGACATGGTGCATATTAGCACCAATGGAAGCATCTAAATGCCAAGCCATTTCCAATAAATAGGACTGGGTACAAATCAAAGAGAACCAGATGGGGATTTATCCTGCAGCTCTGCAGAAATGCTAGGCAATCAAATAGACAGAAGTGTATTGTCTGGTGGATTTATGAGGAGGAGGAGAAGGAGAAGGGGAAAAGCAGAAAAAAACTTCAATGTGCTCATTGGTATTTGTTTGAAGAAAAGGTTCAACACAGTAGGAAAAGGACTACTCTGTTAGGATAATCGGACAGCTTTCTCATGTTAAGGGAACATACTATTGTCAGTGATTCTATGCTTTCACATGCACCTTCCATCTCAAACCTTCATGCATTTTCATCCAAATCTGGTTAATAAAGATGCTGTAACATTTGCTGCTGCAAACCTGATAAATAAATCACACCGGAGTCTGGTGTGTGAAACCAAAAGTCATTTTACTTGAATAATGTGCAACTCTTGCACTTGCATAAAATCTCTGCTGCTCTGGGTTACTTTCCCTTACTGAGTGTTCTACATAGATGCTTCCCTGCAGACAATAACTCATTGAGCATTTTGGTTCCTCTTTTGAATCATGCCACAACTCAAGACAAATGATAACACTCTGGAGAGGCTTTAGAAGAATAGGAGGAGGAGGAGGTTTAAGGGAAACTAAAGGCTGAATACATTTCAGATAGAGACGATGGGAGGGGGAAGGGGAACTATCTAAACGTTTTAAAGACCTTTTGTCCATACATCCATCAACATTGTTTTTTATTAGAGTTGCCAAATGCATGATGGTATATTCCTGGAAATTTTGGCAGAGAACCCTGGGAGGGAGAGGTGTCATGGAATCCACCTTCCAAAACTGCCATTTTCTCCAGGGGAACTCATCTAAGTGGTCTTGAGATCAATTAGACTTTCAATCCTAATGCAAATAAATAATTGCAGATCTAGAGTCACCAATAGTACTTTCATACATAGCCATGTTCCCAAACATAATTGTTTTATAGTGCTGACAGTTTTGGCTCAGAGCTTGGTAAATGGGGAATAAGCTCCTCTATACCTAAACTGCATGGAAGAGTTCCGAGGAGGAAATTGTAGGACATATGCCTCATGGCATATGTTTAGGGTTGCCAGCTCCGGGTTGGGAAATACCTCGAGATTTTAAGGGTGAAACCTGAAGAGGGTAGAGTTTGGGTTGGACCTCAGCACTGTATAATACCTTAGAGCAGTGATTCTCAACCTTTCTAATGCTGTGGCCCTTTAATACAATTCCTCATGTTGTAGTGACCCCCAACCCTAATATTTATCCATTTTACAGATGGAGAACACTGCTGCAAAGAGTCTTAGGCGACCCCTGTGAAAGGGTTGTTCGACCCCCAAAGGGGTCCCAACCCCCAGGTTGAGAACCACTGCCTTAGTGTCCACCCTCCAAAGCAGCCATTTTCTCTAGGTGAGCTGATCTCTGTGGATTGAAAATCAGTCATAATCTCAGGAGAGCTCCAGTCATCTTCTGGAGGTTGGCCATATGACATACATTGCCAAAACTATTCTTGACTCCTTCTAGGATGCTTACAGTACAATTCTTAACAGAGTTGCCTCCTTATAAGCTTAATGAGTACAGTGGGCTTAGAAGAGTGTAACTGTGCTTATGAATGCAGCCTTTATCTGTTATGGATTCTTCCTCCATTGCAGTGGTTTAAGATCAGAAGAAATATTTCTATCCTTCACTGATAGGTTCCCCTCTCATTTTGTACCTTTAGCTTCCATGAGATCAAAGTGCTTAAAAATTACAGCATCTTGGGTTGGGAAGGGGGTAAATTATGGTCAGGACATGAAGACCTCCTGGTGCACATCTCCTGATCAGACCCCACCCCTCCTGAGATGCTACTAAAAGTGGTTAGGGGCTATAGCAGGCCTATTCCCACTCACACTTTCCCACTGCCCTTCCCTGAATTAATCCCCAGCCACTCTTAATGTTCCATGGCTTCTCTAGAGCATACTCTGCCCTCTTCAGAGCAACTTTAGGGTTTTTTCTTTTGTGTTAAATTTACAAGCTAATATTATTGCTGCACACCTGGGGAGTTTCTTGTGAATACAGAAAAAAAACTACCATGAAGATAGGCCTGAGGTACACTGATGAAGATAGTTCCAGAGGGCTGCCATATTGGTCTGCAGTGGAACAGCATCCCCTGCCTTATGAAATATTGGATTTTAATATTATTTCTCACACTGTGTGCTACAAATTGCCAGTTTCCATGTTTGTATGGGTGGATAGCAGAGTGTCCAAGCTGAAAGCAAGCTTAAGGCAAAACAGTCTGTGAGACAGAAGTTCTTCCCAAATATTTTTTATTTTATTATGATCTTATTTATATTATTAATAGTCCACCTTTCTCACAGGTACTCAAAGTAGATTGCACCTAGTGCATCAGTACAATCAATAAAATGGGACATTCAGTAACCAGTGTGTTAGGATTTTAGATGTCTGGATCCACCAGAAATAACTGAAGCATAGCTTAAGTATTAACATGTCACATTCTATAATAGAATCCCACTTAAAGTAAGGGATACTATATGGGTCACAGTCCCAAACATTTTTCAAAGTAAGTTTGTAAACTGTTTTGCAGAGTGCAGCACTATTACCTGCATAGAAAAGCCCTCTTGAATATGCTACTTGAGAATCAGTTTGTGTAATCAGCAGGGGTAAAGCATTTCCTGGACCCCACTGCTTTAGAATGGAAGTCGAGATTGGCAAGGTTAACTTGTCTCTTGCGTGTGTGTGTGTGTGTGGGGGGGGGGGGGACAACATTTGTATACAGAAAATTAGCATTACAAAATGGAAAGACTGAAGCACTTCCCCTTAACATGCTAGTTTCCTACATAATAGATTTTTTCCCCATAGAGGAGCATTTAAATCTACAACCCAAGTTTATCTTACATTCTAAACGTAGACAGTTTCTTTAGTTCTGAGATGCCTAACACCTTTTCTTTTGTAAGGCAGCTAGAAGGAAGGATGCCAGGAAAATGTCTTGATGGAATAGCTTCCAATTGTGTGTTTTTTTTTACTCTTTCCTCTAGATTGGTTTTATTGCTTTTAAAGCGGTTAAGGGGATGTTTTAAAAAGAAAAGAGATCCTCTTTTGTATTCAGTGACTAGCAAAGCTGAGGACAACCAGTCCATTAAATCTTTAATTCCCTGAGACTTCTGGCTTAAGCAGCCTGCCTGGGAAAAGACTCTAGAGGATGAACAGCTAAAGCATAAAGGAAGTCACACACTATTCCACAGAGGAAGGTAAATGTTGTTTAGAAAGCAGTGGGGGGTGGGGGGTGGGGAGTGTAAAATCCAGCTTGGAGGATGATTTATTTCAGTGAGGTAGTTTAAACACAGGCAATGCATTCTTGTCACTGTGTCAACTGTCAAAAGATGTCATTGGCCTCTTATAATCAGTTGCTTCAGTGCCTGCTCTTGGCTCCCATCAATCTTTAAAACAAGTGCTGTAAATATCAAAAAGAGATGAGTGTAAGTGGCCAACAGCCAAACCAAGGGTTAAGCACCATTTTTCATACTGTGCCATTTGGTGCTAATGATTCGTTTCAATATCAGAGCTCAAGTTTAAAAGGACCCCCCCCCCCGTCCCTGCACCTTGAGGAATCATGAGGAAGAGGGGAAATGTATGCGTGCGGTAGAGGTATACAGTCGCATACATGAAGGAGTCTTTGGGGTTTTTTGCTTTTGTTTTTAAGTGGGTGGTGTTTGCCAGACATAGTGTTCACTATGGCCCCTTCCGCACATGCACTTTGCAGCTGTGCGGAATAGCAAAATCCACTTGCAATTGTGAAAATGGATTGAAAGTGCATTATTCTGCATGTGCGGAGGGAGTCTATGAGATTTAAGCCAAAGGATGGATTTATTTATTTTCTTCTATTCATTTGCTCCACTTTTTTGTTTGAACTGTCCCCACAGCTGCTTCTAGATGTGGATTTCCCCCTGTATGGAAAGCAGGAAACCCAAACATTAAAGGGAAATATCCCCATGATGTCATGCTTATTCTGACCACAATTTCTCCTTTAAGCTGGGGACTGTGTGGATTCTGGACAGACAGCACAGCTAAGTTCCACTTTCAAAATGGCAGGTGGCAGCTTGCTGCCATTCACCTCCCCCCCCTCCAATAAACCCTTTTAAAAGGCTCCCCTCATCTCCTGCCAAGTTGCACTGTAACAATTCAGTAGGGCTGTTAGAAATGGGAACATGAGGGGAAAGTGGGAGTCTTTTAGCCAAACAGGCTCTTGTACTGATCACATTCACTGATCTGCTTTGTATGCAGACATTGGTGGGGATTGGGTAAGAGTGATTGATGCTTGGTCTTTGCCTTGCCATGATATTTTTCCTGGGGGGGTGGGGTGGGGGGTGAGAAGCAACCTCGGAGCAAACCTTGAACTTCTGTCCAGAGACCAGTGTTTCTTTTCTCTTAGCCTGCCTTTCATAATGTTTGCAGTGGCTGAGGATGTAAATAATGAGCCTGGAAATCGTTAGTTCAGACCTGAGCCACCAATTCACTACCTGACGTCAGGCAAATCAGAACACACTGCAGTCCCCCTGCCTTCAAACTCAGAGAGAACAATGCTGGCCTGCCTTAATAGAGTTGAGGTAAAAAGTGCTGAGCCCACTGCCCTTCTCTGTCTTTGGTGCTGTATACTTGGAGGTCTGGTGGTTACAGCTGGATGAGGTGGGATGGAAATGGCCAGACTGGAAAAGAGAAAGCTGGAAGTGGGAACAAACAAGAGAACACAGTTGAACTTCATTCCCTCATTCAGCAGTAAATAGAAAATTACAGGGAAGATTCCTTTGGAATTACAAATGGGAGAGCCAGTCTCTCAGTGTAAAGTTAAAATTTATTGTAGCTATTCTCCTATCCACCCATCATAACTTCTGGCTCATAATCATGATATCTAAATCTGCTGTGGTACAGATATTCCTGCAGTGCTCTTGGCCAAAACAATAAACACAACCAGTGGATCGTGACAATGATCTGTTGTTTCCTTGGGACTGAGGAACAGATTGATGATGAGATGCTGCAGCAGCCCAAGGAGAACACAGTTTTAGTATCCAACTTCATATTCTAAGGACTTCTAAAATGTTCTGAGCAACCAGGAATTTATTCATCCAGTGAGACTTGTCCAGGGCAGAATTATTTCCAAAGCACCTTCAATGGCAGTTAACTTTTTTTTTGCACTCTGTTGTGTGATTGTGACTCCCAAAACCCACAGCAAGATTTATAATGGCAGGTTTCTGATAATCCAGATTCAGTCACTGTATAGAGATGTTTTCCTCCGAGACAGATTGATTAGCATTTGAGCAACAGAGATGATAACATTCTCAGTGATTCACTTCTTCCAAATTAGCTTTGGTGGGTGCTCATCTACTGGGGTGGTCTGGAAATAAATCACAGTTAAGTGGAGCCTTTGCAAAACATATTCATCAGGTTTGGACTGAAGCCAAAAATTTCAGTAGGATGGGAATTCCCTCTCCTTGATTCTATCATCTTCCTAATTATGCCTTCTAATAGTAAATGTTATAGTTGCCAGTTCTGGTTTCAGAGATTTGGGAATGGTGTCTTGGGGGAAGAGAAAGTTCAGTGAAGAAGAAGAAGAGTTTGGATTTATACCCCCCCCCCCTTTCTCTCCTGTAAGGAGACTCAAAGCGGGTTACAAACTTTGTGGGATTTCTGGAATGTAGCAGAAGAAAAAGAAGAGGTTGGATTTATATCCCATTTCTCGTTTTCCATCCTCTGCCCAGAACAGACACCTTGTGAGGTAGGTGAGGCTGAGAAAGTTCTGAAGAACAACCCAGCAGGAATGCGTTGGAGTGGGGAAACAAATCTGATTCACCAGATACGAGGCCACTGCTCATGTGAAGGAGAGGGGAATCAAACCTGGCTCTTCAGATTGGAATCTACCTGCTTTTATTCACTACACTATACTGCTCTCCATCTCCACTGGTGATGTGATGCCAGTGAATCTGCCCTGTAAAACTGCTGTTTCTTCCCAGGGACTCCATACTTCGTAGTCTAGAGATCAGTTATAATTCTAGAACTTCAGACTTCACCTGGATGTTGGCAACCTTATGTGAAATGGGCAGCCTGACTGATCTTGAAATAAGAAAAAGTGGACAACCCACAAAGAAGCAAGAGATTTCTGTGGTCTGCTCACTCAAAAGGGGCAACCTCTCTAAACAGAAAATGGTCTGTGCATCTCATCTGTCTTCACTGTACTCAATGATTATGACATGGTAGTAGGGGCAGGATAAAGGTTTTGGTTCTACTACCTGAGCTTATTCTAGGGATGCTGCAGATTTATCCTTGAATATATTTGACAGTTGAACTTACCATGATCGAAGGTTTCAATCAGAGGTTTGTCAAATGGAAAAAAAATGACAACAAAAAGTTTTTTTTATAGACCAGAACATTGGAGCTGCAATATGCCCAACGTACCTCTAGAAGGCAGGTGACTGTGGTGGAGGGGGGGCAGGATGTGAACAAGAAGAGGAAGAGGAGGAAGAGGATGATGATTGGATTTATACGCCGCTTTTCAACCATCAGGAGTCTCAAAGCAGCTTCCAAATGTCTTTCCTCCCTCTTCCCACAACAGACACCTTATGATATCGGTGGGGCTGAGAGAGTTCTCAGAGAACTGTGGCTAGCCCACGGTCACCCAGCAGGAATGTAGGAGTGGGGAAAGAAATCTGATTCACCAGATTAGAGTTCACCACTCATGTGGAGGCATGGGGAATAAAATCCAGTTCTCCAGATTGGAGTCCACCGCTCTTAATACTACACCACGCTGGCTGAAATTGAAAAAAATTGAAAAAAGTCACCACATGGCCCTGTAGCTCCTAAGGGCATTGATTCTTTAACCTGGAGATTTAGTTTCCCTCCCTGATACAACCTCACCAAAAGATTTCATTACTTAGTGAGGAGGTCACTACAGTTATGTGGGAACCACTCACAAAGCCCCTCCAACTTACCTTTAGAAATGAGCAAAAGCTCTCCACATTCTGGAAAAATACACTAAGGTGAGAGCTCTTGTTGTGAGCGTTCACCTGCTACCTCGAACTCCCAAGCACAGGACTGCTTGTAATTGTCTGCCAGTGATTGATTTGAGCAAAACAGGTGTGAGTAGTGACTGTGACTTAAAACTGTTTCGGTTAACTTTTACTGAACTTTTTATATCCAGCATGGACTGCATTGTATGCAACCTCAGTGACAATAGAAAAGTGCCACACATCCTATTAGTGTGTCATACACAGAGCTCTTCTTTCCGTTTGACAAATGAATGGAGCTGCCTGACCCAGATCACACCCATCCATTTCTTACACTGAAAAATGACAGAAGAAGAGTAAAGTATGTACCTGTAACCTAAATTCTTTTTGAATGCCTTTATAATATTTTTTTCCTTGTCATGATAACAGATGCTTTAGTGTGACTCTGATATAGGCAGTGTTTGTTCATTTAACTCTGCAGAGGTGCCAAGTAGAGTTGCCAGTTCTGGGTTCGGACATATCTATAGATTCTGGGGACAGAGTCTAAATTTGGGGAGTATCAGGACCTCAGTGGGGTCAAATGCCGGAAAGTCTACTCTCCACAACAGGGGAACTGATCTCTGGCCCTTTCTGCACAATACAAATAAAATGTCCTGAGCATGGGTGGGAGGGAAGCATGGGGGGGGGGGGCAGTCTGTACAGCTTTTCCTCAAGACACCTTCAGGACATTTTATTTCTGCTCAACCCAGATTTTTAAGAAAACACTAAACTAGTGATTTTTTTTTTTGCCAAGTTGGCTTAAAGCCATCTCCTGCTTGCTGTGCAGAGCTCAGGGGACAATTTATTTCTCCTGCCCAATCAAAAAAGCTTACACTTTGGTTTCCTCCCATTGGCCATTTTCTGCTGCATGAAACCTTTGTTGCACCTGCCATTTGTTAATGTTGCCCAGGACATTTCCTCTGAATACATCGTGCCCATTCTTCTTTTTAGCTCAAAAAGTACATGGTTCAACCATAGTTCAACCATGGAGTAGGGGCCATGGGGTGGGGGTGCAGCACCCTGGGCATGCACCATTGGGGTCACATGGAGGGTAGAAAATCACACACCCCACACACCCTCCCCCTTCCCCTGCCCCACCAGGCCCAGCAGAAGCCCGGAGCAGCCTGGAGTTCAGCCAGCTGCAAAGAGAGCCAGGGGAACTAAGGTAAGTGTGGAAATGGTGGGGGGCCCATGGGGAGGCCCCCACAGGGGAGTGGGGGCAAGGGGAGAAACCCCTTGGGGGGCAGCCCAGAGCAGCCTGGAGTTCAGCCGGCTGCAAAGAACAGCCAGCTAAACTATGGTAAGTGGGGGGAAGTGTGGGGGGCTGTAGGAGGTACAGGGGGTGGGGCCCTGCAGGGGGGCAGTGCAGAGCATCCTGGAGTTCAGCCAGCTGCAAAGAGCAGCCAGCTAAACTAAGGTAAGTGGGGGGAAATGTGGGGGGGCACGGGGGTGCAGGGGGGGCCTGCAGGGGGGCAGCCTGGAGAAGCCTGGAGTTCAGCTGGCATCCTGGAGTTCAGCCAGCTGAACCAAGGTAAATGGGGGGTGGGGGGCAGGGTCCCGTGAGGTGCCTCACAGGGGGCAGGGGGCCACGGGGGTAATACCTGGGTGCTATTTTGCCCCTGGTGCCATCCCCCCACGCCACTGGGTTCAAATCAATTCTTCCTGCCAATTCTGGCAATATATAGTTTTGCCATTTTAAAAAATTCAATGAGCTGTCTTCAAAGACATGAACACACAATATGAGAATTGCGGCTGATGATTTTGTATTCCAGTGAGGTCCCTGTCTATTCCAGGCTCCATCCACAGATCTCTAGGAGTTGCCCACCCTGGGTCTAAAGAAGGGAAGGAGTTTGGCTTTATAAAAACACTGTTCCTGCTGCCTTGCAGGGGGAGGGGGAGAGGGTAAAATTATATTTTAAAGGTATATTTTGCAGGTGCTGATATTCCCTGACTTGAAAGGCATCTCCAAAATGTATTTATGGAATGGCACTGACATTCCAAACATTTTTGGATAATGAAGCTCATGCTTTTTTCAAAATGCCTAAATATAATGAAAACTAGCGTTTTTGAAGTGGACGCCATAATTGCAGCAGTCAAGCAATCTGTGTTTGCCTGGTGAATATATTTGCTAGAAAGTCTTTAGTACATCTAGAAGGAACTGAATCCTCTCTAAGTCCATCTAGTTTGCATTCCTGTTTCTTGCAAGTAGGAATTTCATACTTTGGTATGCACCCCTTGACTGTCCTTTTTAGTCTGCCTTTGCACCAGATACGTCCACTTGAATCAGCCACAAATTGGACAGAAGATGGAAACTTTAAATTAATGACTGAACTTTAAACCCACCTCTCTGAGATTCTGAAATGTTGCAGCTGGGGATTATTATTTGATAAATTGTTATCCGTTTCAAAACACAGAGATATTTAGTTGAAAATGTTCTGCAATTGTTTGCAGTATGATGTCATGATCTTTCTACCAACCTAGCACAGAAAAGGTTTCATTTAAATGAATTTTTCAATGATCTCATACAGGCTAAGCATTCAAATGGAGAGTACAACTGCATCCGTTCCTTGAATTTGGGATATACAAACATGCTGAAGCTAAATATTTATATGTCACATTGTTTAAAGAGGCACATTTCACAAAAATAAGGTTGCATAGCAAGTAGTTGGGGAGGGGGAAAGTGGACACTTGCAAACTTAACATACCAAGGACATAAGCAAGGGTGACAATCTGGAAAAGGCAAATTGTGTTTGTACATGGCTACCAGTAGGATAAAGGTAGAATAAAAGTCTGGATTCATACCCTAGTTTTCTCAACCATAAGGAGTCTCAAAGTGACTTACAAACTCTTCCCTTCTTCTCCCCACAACAGATATTCTGTGAGGTAGGTGGGATTGAGAGAGTTCTGAGAGAACTGTGGCTAGCCCAAGGTCACCCAGCAGGCTTCATGTGGATGAGTGGAAGAACAAACCTAGTTCTCCAGATTAAAGTCCATCACTCTTAAGCAGTAAATCACACTGGCTCTCTCTAAGTACGGGCGAGGGGGTTTAACCCTTTAGCCTCCATTCAGCTTTACTAATTGAAATCAAGTTCCAAAATGAATTACAGCTGTGTGCATGAACAGTTAACCACTTTATAGACTGGTGGAGGAAAGTGATCTTCGTTATATCTGGTTGTGCCCAGGTTTCTCTGAGATCTCTCCCTATTCAAAAGAATATGGAGTGTAGCCTTCTGCAAAGATTGTTCTTGCATTTCATTCATGGCAGGGAGGGGAAAGAATTTGAAAGCTGTGCTTTTTCAGGAGCATGATTCACATGATGGGTCTTTACCTCACTGGTGATGTTGTAATGATGCTGATTTTATGACTCTGTAAATTAATATATAACTTGAAAATATTTTGAGTTCTTGGCTTCTGCCTCATTAAATTTGTGCTGCAGTCAAGTAAATTCCACCCTTACTATACCTCTTGCCTCTTAAATCCATTATTCGGCTGGGACTTTGGAGTTCAATAACTGATACAAACTCTAGACATATCAGAACCATTATTCCCAAAGTGCTTTACTGTAAATGAGAACCAGTCATGTAAATGAGTACACCCCACTGGTTATTAACCAGCGCTCTCTCTCTCTCTCTCTCTCTCTCTCTCTCTCTCTCTCTCTCTCTCTCACACACACACACACACACACACACACACACACACACACACACACACACACACACACACACACACACACACACGTGTCAGGGGGATGTTATCTGGGTGATTGAGATGCATTCCTAACTCTATGTAACTGATTGAGCAGCAAACCAATTCGACTCAAGAGATATATGTTACCAGCCTGCTATATGGAACCACTGCCATCTGTGCATTCTTTCCTTGATCTTTACTTTATGGCTTCACACACTTTGTGGGAAACTGGGCTTCCCCTGACACCTCTATCCCATGAAAAAAGAATGACATTCGTTATCTTATGGGGCAGGAAGTCAGGTCCAAAGACTGTTTTTCACAAATTCTTGGGAAACCAGGAGGGGGGGTTTCAGTAGGGGATAAAGGGAACTGTGAATGCCAGTTTTGCCAGAATTGGCTTTGCCAAGAATGATGCTTCAATACCTCATCAATAAACACTGCTGATCAATACTTAAGAGTCTGTTTATTGGATTAAGATTCCGAGACACCCCCCCTCTCTCACACACACACACATTTATACACACACAGAGTCCAGGATTATTGTTCTACACTAACTTGAAACAAATTTCCAAGACTCTTAACAAAGAAACCTCCCAAACCTTTACATGCTGTAACAATCATCTATATGACCTCTTTGCTTCCTCCCATACCCCTCATAATTTAATCTGGGTTTGTTTCCTGATAATTTTATCTATCAGCTGCACATTCCACTTTCTTCACTGTGCTGCAACATTGTGGCCAACATGGGGTTCTAAATTTGTCTCTGATCAGACTTAGTCTTGCTTACTTTCAATACAATGGCTATGTCCAATTGTATTGTTGAACCATTGTGTGTGACTGATTAATTGATATCCTTGCACCTTCTTACCAACCAAGAAATAAATCCTCTCTGCTTTGCTCTCCTTCCATTTCAAATATCCCTAGTAGGCAGAAAAACAGGATTTGTCATGTGCGTGACTGTAACTTCTCTGCCCTGTGGTACTGTGATGCTCAGTGTACTGAAGTGCCAGAAACAAAAAATACTTCTTGACATGGTTTTCATTTTTGAAAGAACTGGGTCAAAAGTCTGTTCTCAGCAACAGCTGCTCTGTTGCTGAAATGCCTCTCCCAAAGTGAATAAAATGAAAGTCTGCTCCTAGAGTGCCACCATTGCTGCTTCTACCCACCCAGCAGAGCCTGGGGCACTCTTGCCCTGGGTTAACAACAGTGGTCAAGTTAATCTTGGTGATATAACACTTGCTGGCCAGACATTACAGGGCCTCTCTAGCATTGGCATAGACTAGACCCTCCACAGGTAGGGTGCCATAGAGTTATGCAACAACTGGCTTCCAAAATGGCAGGGAATCAGACAAAGTTCTGACCAGTTGTGCACAGAAACCAGAAGCCCATAGAAACAAACATATGGTGGAATGTCTAGTGTCGCCAGTTTCCAAAACAGCCAAAGAGCCACATTGCCCTTACACAGACTTCACCAAGCAATTCAAGTGCAATATATCTTTGCTGGTCGAATGGTGTTAGGATCTCCAAAGAGCAGAAGAACAGCAGGAAATGAACACAGGATGGAGATTGTAGAAAAGAAGAGATGGATTTATATTCTGCTTTTCTATTCAGCAAGGAGTCTCAAAGTAGCTTAAAATCTCTTTCCCTTCTTCTCTCCACAACAGACACCTTGTGAGGCTGGTGGGACTGAGAGAGCTCTGAAGAACTGTGATTAGCCCAAGGTCACCTAGAAGGCTTCATGATTAGCAGCAGGGAATCAAATCCAGTTCATCAGATTAAAGTCCCCTGCTCATGTGGAGTATGGAAAATCAAACCCAGGAGGAAGATTTCAAAGTAAGCATGGAATCCCCCAAAAGCCCATGAGCAACTGGCACTTAAAATTAGGGTTGAATACAGTGCAGAAGCCAGCAATAATAAGAGAGGCTGTGAATAGGTGAATTGTTTTAATTGTGAATAGGTTTTAATGTTGATCAGCATTGTTATACTATTGTATTTTATGTTGTTCACCGCCCTGAGCCCTTCAGGGGAGGGCGGTCTAAAAATAAAACAAATATACAGAGAGTGTCTTTCCCCTCACCATGGGGAACTAATGGGTCATTAGTAATGAGTAGTGTTCATTGACTTCCATGGATGAGAGTTAAATTCTGTTGAAATCGGTAAGTGGAAAACAGAATTGAAAAATGATCCAATACTATAAAAAAGGAATGTTAAAATAGTTCAAAGACTCAGGGTCATGTTTTTATGTAGCACTTCTTTCTTCCCTTTGGCAACCACCAGGTATGCTCAACCATTCAAATCCCAGCTATATCTGATGCTCTATTAGACAGCAATCCTAAACAGGTCTACACACACAGCCCAGAAAACCCACAACCACCAGTTACTCAACTCTGTCTAGTAGACTTTGGTCCCAAACCAGGGTTCTCTAAGTTGCAGTTAATTGCTCAAGATGATGCTTGTCCGAAAGCTGGAGTTGGCTATGGCAAGGCCATTTTTTGTGTACGAAGAGTAACATGATTACAACACTTATAGCTGTTTTTAGGTTCCAGATTGCTTCATAGACATCATCACATGGTAATCCTTACATCACCCCTATGTTGGTTTTTCTGTGTCATTTTTCCCTATGGCAACAGCTTGGGGGGAGGGGCAAAACTGAAAGATAATGGCTGTCCTGGGTTCTGCAGGCAGACCCAGTCAGATCTCCTCTGAAAGAAGTGTAGATATGGTAGTGAGGCTTGTGAGGGAGATCTGGACCACATACTTATACTTAGTGAACCAGTTGATCCAGCAAGGAAGCCTTCCCAAGCCTCACCCTAAATTAGCTGGCAGGAAATATGGCTCAGCTGAACTGTTCACAGGTGCTGACCACCAGCAACTGTGCTGTGTTTTTTTGGTCAGGATCCTGCAAAGAAGTATCAGTCTCTGGCTCTAAGACGGGTTGCACACAACCACTCTGGCACTTTACCTCCTTTGGGCCACTATTCCTCCAGAGACGGGACAGGTTCTGTGAGCCTGTGGACTTGGGTTCAAGTCTTGTACAGGAGAGGCATAGTGGCTACCTCAGGGGCTAGTGCTGTAGGTTCCAACAGGATGACCTCTGGTCTATTGTCCACTGGTTCCTCTACCATGTCAGGCCCTTCCTGGTCCCATTGGTCCTTCTCAGCTTTGGTTGCCCAGACTCTTCCTCTGAGAATTCTGAGTCACTGGGCTGGTTGCAGACGGTCATGACAAAGTTTAATGCCACATTGTCAATTCATAACAGAAGCCCCCCCACCCCGCCCCGAATCAAACTAGGAGCTTTCTAATTCATATCACACTCTGTGAGCCATTGCAATACATGTGCTTTGGCTGTTAGTCCCATCTCAAAGAGCTTTGCTTTTCTGATTACAATAAACACACTAGGACCTTGCAAAAAGAAATAGCTGCAGTGGATGTGCAACTGGTTTATAACCTGTACTCCTGAGAGATTTACTATAGCTCTCCTGAAACTACTTGGAAGAGAGTATTATCTTAAATAATTCATGGGAAGATATTTTCTGCTACAAAATTCCTTGGATATAGATCATAAATTTAATTATGTGTATAACCCATAATTTCAAGATTGGGTGGTTACACACTTTTTTTAATTTAAGAGGCAAACAGCATAATAAACAATCTAACCTTGACAGTATGTGTATTTATTTTTCTTAAACAACTTGCTCCCTCCTTCACTCTCCTGCTTTTGCAGGTAATTAAACACCACTGAATGCAGAACTTGGATCCAACCATTAAATAATTCATTGTATATTGAAATGACAAGCTGTAGTTCTCACTTGTTGCAGGTAATTATAATGACATAAAATTTTAATATAGATTACGTCTAATTGCAATGTTTGATGCCAATTATTGCACAGAAGCATCTTATTTCTGCCACTGTTTTTTTTTTAACTCTTACACACTATACAAAAATTTTACTTTAAAAACAAACTACAATTAGGGAACTGTTATGAGACAATGCTAAGTTATAATATGAGGCTAAATACACATTACAAGTCCTTGTGGATGGGCATGAATTATCACTAGAAGAATAAACTGACTGGTCACTGTGGAGATGAGAAAAGCCATACATTGGGGCATGCACAGTCAAGGCAGAGTTATGCTCCTACCTGTGGGATTCTCCAACAATGCTGAAAAATATGACTCTGTAAATTATCCCCCTCCCCCACCCAACAAAAGGCTTGATGGGGACTGAATATATTCCAGAACAATGCAATGTTGAGCAAGCTGAGATTCAGCTGAAGAATGGGGGGGGGGGGGGAGAAGGTAAGCCTGCTCAACTCCTGAGAATTTAAAGAAGAGGGCGGGGTTCCAATTTCTGCCCCCAGTTCCTCATGTATTCCCCAACCTATTTTCTTAACATTCAATACAACAAACCAATAATAAGGGTTGCCAACTGGCCAGGAAAAAATTCCCATCCCCTTAATAGAGACTTAATTAGTGGAAAAGGATATTCCATTTTTTCACATGGCGGGGGGAAATTACATCACTTGGTAGTTGCTGCACAAATCAAGCTGATATTAAACAGACAGCTAGAGAAACCACCTTAAAAGTTGGCAACCCTATAAAACAAAACAACCACCACTGCCAAAAGCCTAAAAAAGGGAGGGTTTAAAAAAATGCCTAAAGCAAAGCAGACTTGACATGCATAGACACTTGCTATTCAACATGCACCTCACCGAATGCGCCATTTCTTTCCTGCCCGTGCTCTCCATCTGTCACTGACAACCAGTGACAAATGTAAGAGGTAGCAAATTTGGGACAGCTTTATTGTCCAAGAATATCTTTCCTGAAGTACCAGTATTTTACCACTCCAGTTAATTGAGCAAAAGAGGATTGCAGTTAAAAAAAGAAGGGTTTGCTTTTTCCATGAACATCATTCTTGCATGGCCTTCATTTTCAACCACAACAACATTGAAGTAAATGCAAGTGCATTTGCCCATATAAATGTGTGATGATCCTTCCCTCTCCCTCTGTTATCTGCCCACCATTCAGATTATAAACTCCAGTGCTTTCTAGTTCCAAACAACCACTCCACACTTTCTCTCCTTCCTAGTTCTGGTTTAATAAGGAGAATTTCAAAGTGAATAGAAAAAAAGCAATTTGCTACAATGTTCAGTTCATTTGCATGTTTCCTGAGACCCCCTTGTGGGGACTCCCATTTTTGATACCTGCATATATACATATCTTAGCATGGACCTAGCAATGACACATGGACTCTAAATGGAACAGATTTCAAAATGACAGTGAGTCATGCTGAGGGTGTGAAAAAAAATGTGAAGGCAGCCCATCTCTGCTAAGTCATCCAGAGGGCCATTTTCCCAGTAGGCTATTTTCCTCCTCCTTGATAATTTGGTGTTAATGCATGACCCAGATCTCCAGGACAATAAGCAGCAGTCCATTCCCAGTATCTCAGTGGTTGGTTAGGAAGGTGTCTACCCTGACTCAATCATATCAAACTACCCAGTAATCCATGCTAACAATATCTACTGGCTGTTGTGGGTTTTCTTTTTTTTATGATTTTTTTCTCACATAAAAACACACACACATACATATAGACACTAACAACATCATCAGCAGCAACAACAATAACAAAGAAAAATGGGTTAATGCATAATACAACCCATTACACATCCAACAATAACTTCCAGCTATCTCATCTTTGACTTAAAGTTTACTTTAAATTCATGCATATAATTAAAAAAATATTATTCTAATACGTTTCTGCTGTTTTCTTTTAGGTTTCAAATCTTGCTCTTGCTTTTCTGTTTGAATAGGTTTTCAAAAGGTATTCCATTGAATGTTTCCAGTTTTTAAAAACGTTTTCCATATTATTATCCCTTATGAGAGATGTCAGTTTTGCCATTTCTCCATATCCTGTGACTTGCAGAATTCAGTCCCTTTTGTTGGTATTTTATTGTCTCCTCGTTTTTGTGCATATAGAGTCCTTGCTGCAGTAGTCATATACATAAAGAGCGATCTGAGTCCCAACAAAAAAGCTTCAGATTTTTCCCAATTGTTGTCTTCAGAATCTTTTGTATTTCTTTTAATATCATGTTCCCCTCCAAATTTAGCTTCTTTACACATCTACCACGTGTGAAAGAAAGACCCCTCTTGTTATTGGCATTCCATCATTTGTTAAATATACCTTTGCCATTTTTTTTGCATCAAATACCCTCAATATATCATTTCCACCAACATTTCTATCCCATTTAATCTTTACAGATTTAACTACCTTTTCTTCTGTCCCATTTCAGTAACATCTTATACATTTTAGTGATCAGTTTATTATCATTTGTTACACTCAAAGTTACACTCAAAATCTGTCATTTGAGTGGGAAAGCCCATCTTTTTGTAATCAACTTTAAATGTTTCTAGCAGTTGATAGTAATGCAACCAGTTTTTCACTATGTCATTTAAATCATTCAAAGGTTTAAGTTCACATTTGTCATCTAGAAGTTCAGCAGTTCTCCATAAATAGGCCATTTTTCTTGCATGTTTACCTCTTTTCTAGTAATTGAAGACAACTATAAAGGAGTTGCACTTGCTATAAACCTTTTATATTTTGACCAAATAAAAAAAAATTCCTTATAACATTGTGATTAGAAAAATCTTTATGTATTCCCTTATTGTACAACAAATATTCATGCCATCCAAATCTTCTATCAAAACCTTCCAGATCCAAGATTCCACCACATCATTTGCAATAGCCCTCAATTTGTATGACAGTTTGGCTATTTTCAACCCCCTTATTTGGTTATCACTCCTTATATTTCTGTTAAGTGACTTTAAAATCATTGTGAAAAGCAATGGTGAGAGAGGACATCCTTGTCTGGTTCCATTTTATAACTCACATTTTTAAGACATCTCACCATTTACAATTATTTTAGCATACTGTTTAGTATAGATTGCCCCTATAGCCTTCAAAAAGTTATTTCCAAAGCCCATTTTTTTCTAATGTATTTAACATAAATGGTGAGTACTTCCAATTTTTTATATTTGTTCATGCTTATTCATGGGCCAGTTTATCTCTTGTTATGGTATCCAGGTGAGACCTGGCAACTGGAGTACTTCAAACCTCTATCATCAGAACAACAAGCAGTATACTATTGGGATATTCAAATATTTTGATGAAGGACAAGCATTCATTTAATCTCAGTTGATTTAATTACTGGAAGTCTGTTTGATGCTTACAACTGAACTGCAAGGATTTCACTGAAGGGATATTATTTATACAGAGACTCATTATCTTTTGTGCATATTTTGGGTTGCCTTTTCTGTCTGTGAATGTTGTCCATGATTTGCATTATTTTCCATTGTTGATATTTGGGCTATTGGATAGTGCTTTTAATAATTTCTATTAAAGGTTATAGGTTAATGCTGTTGTTTTGAGCCAGGCAGAGTAATTGTTTTCTTCTAATATCCATACTGTCTCTGGCTCATTCTTTATATTCTCTCTTGTTATCCCAGCTTCCTGGATGACCTCTACTTCACTGACATTCTGCACTGCCTCTCTAGAACTGCATCAGTGATTTCAAGAACAGGCTTGTATGTTCTCCCATAGGCAGGAAGTTTGTTTGGGAAAGATTTCACTGTTGTAATGACCTTGTTTTTCCATTAGGTACAACTGTCATTTTCTTTGCAAAACACACTTAACCTTTAAAAACTTATTTTCCCCCTGTTAGTTAAATAAAAACCTCTTTCATGTTAAAAAGCTTATTCCCCTCATTCTTTTCAGCGATGACCTGAATCTCTGCCTCAGTATACATAGGGTTAAAGATCTCAATGTCTAGTAGCCTGCAAGAAAAATGCTTTAGCTAGTTACAGGGGCTGCATGTATACTAGTGATGTGGGTTATATTCCCTCCTCTGTTTTCCCAATACACATACGTGTATTGATAAAAAGCACTGTATAGGTGCAATTGTACACAAGAGTGTACTAATTTTTGTGTGTAGTGTTTTATTGATGCGCACATTCTCTCTTGCTGATTTGTAAAATAAAGACAAAGGCTTTTATCTATTGGAGTTTTTGCATGGATGGAAGGATTTTCCTCTGCGGAACAGAACCTTTTTGCCTTATCTTCACACTGCAGACAACATCTACAAATACTGCTCCTTGGGAACAACCTTTGGGAGGGTACTCCCCTCTATAGCAAAGGGGAATGGCAAGACTGCTCTGCTCTGCAGGCAGAAATCCTTCTATCCATGGAACTGCGACACCAGATTCAATTCCAAAATATCTTTGTGCAATCGAACATCTTGTTCTTATAGGGGCATTGGTAATGTTGAAAGGGAAATGATGGAAACGAACTGAAGGAACTTAAAGCTGTGACAAACTGCTTCACAAAATTTGGAAATAAAAGCAGAACAATGTGTTGGTTCCCCATCAGTAATACCAGGTTATTTGAAATTGCAACAACTGGGCAGAAATTCAGATAAGAAGAATTTTTAGCTTCCCTTGCCTGAATTGCTTTCATGTATCTGCTGGATTCTTCACTGACACCACCACAATATTTTTAACAGCAGAATAAATCCAGTAAGAAATTAACACAACACAATTAGAGCCTCTAAGAATACAGTATGAAAGATTATCAAGGGCGACAGATTCAGCAAAGGATTTCTGCTCCTCTAAGGCATATTTCATTCTATTTATTAGAATGAAGCAGAAATGAAAATGAGAGTATTGTTCAGAAAACTGAGATGCTATGGAAAACAATAATTGGACAATGAATGGCTTGTCCAATACCAACATAGTAAAGAGTGAGGAATAAGTGTATGATTCATCTACCCAGCCAAATATATTCCAGCTCTTGAGATTTAGATTAATCATGCCTTGAATTATCAGATTTTGATATATATATATCACACAATAGCTCCTGTGAACACAGTATCTCTGAAAAGCAACAACTTGGATAATTTTGTCAATATTTTCAGCAGGAAAATAGCAGCAGTGTGTGTAAAAGTTCATATGCAACAGTGGGAAATGGTAAACAATAAGTCACCTTTATTTTACTTTCAGAGGTTGCGCCAGCGACATTCTACTCTCATGTTCTACAGCAACAATATTTATATATGGTCAATGACCAGTACAAGATAAAAAGAGGAATAATAATAACAATTAAAAAGCAATACAAAATCCAATCCAACAAATCCAACTGAGCAATATTAATCATACAGTTGAGGACAATATTGATATTTATCATACAGCATTAACAAGAGTCCTTCTAATTTTGCACGCCACCACACCTAATTTAGACACCTTGTGTGTTATTTCAGAATTCTTGTCAGAAAGTAAAAGTGCAAAGATAAAACTGTCTATGTAATTCTAGATGACCCATAAGTATTGGCATCCCAGTTGACCTCCCTCAGCATAGGTAGCCTTTGCTGTAGGCCTGTACTCAGCAGGGGTACTCCTGGTCACAGCTGCCATCTGCTTATCCAGCAGGGCATAGGGCACGGCCAACGCCAGACCCCTCCCACACCATCCAATGGGATGCAGCTCAGGTATTGGGGGGCCAGCACCAGGAAGGGGGAACCCCTGCTGCAGCTTCATCAACTCCCTTGCCAGTTATGGCACAGTTGACCCCCAGTTTCATGGCCCTGCCATTGGCTGTAATGTGGCTGGGTTGTAGTACACCTGTGCACTCAATGCAGGGCATGGGAAGCCTGGGTTCGGCCTTTGCAGGCCAACCTGACCCGGTGGGGGGTCCTTCTCTTATTTTATTCCCTGGTCTGGGGCTTATTGCAGTGGGTCAGCAGCACCTAGGATTTCAGTGGTCCCGCCAGTTGCCCCCATACACCAAAGCCTGATGGACACTTTAGCGTCTTTAGAACAGCGTGGGGGGTGGGGGGGTGAGTGTTAGCACCTGGGTGGGAGCCCCCTTTGGAGGTAGTTTCCCACAGACCAAAAGGGCGGGGCTGTGGCAGATGTAGTTCGACCCGATGTCAATCTCCCAATTCCTCCTCTTCGGATGAGTCCTCTGACGAAGGATCCACGCAAGCGGGCAGGACTTTTTGGAAGGTTGGGGAAGGGGTTCCCATCCTTCCGGACTGGCTTGCTCGGAGGTGTACCTCTCAGGGGAGTGGGTTGGAGTCAGCCGGGCTAGCTAGACAGGTCCCATCCTGGAGACCCTCCTGGTTCACACCTGCCTAAGAAAATTAGGGAGAAGACCCTAGACGGGTATTTTACAGACTTTTTTGGTTCATAAGAACATAAGAACAAGCCAGCTGGATCAGACCAGAGTCCATCTAGTCCAGCTCTCTGCTACTCGCAGTGGCCCACCAGGTGCCTTTGGGAGATCACATGCAGGAGGTGAAAGCAATGGCCTTCTGCGGCTGTTGCTCCCGATCACCTGGTCTGTTAAGGCATTTGCAATCTCAGATCAAAGAGGATCAAGATTGGTAGCCATAAATCGACTTCTCCTCCATAAATCTGTCCAAGGCCCTTTTAAAGCTATCCAGGTTAGTGGCCATTACCACCTCCTGTGGCAGCATATTCCAAACACCAATCACACGTTGCGTGAAGAAGTGTTTCCTTTTATTAGTCCTAATTCTTCCCCCCAGAATTTTCAATGAATGCCCCCTGGTTCTAGTATTGTGAGAAAGAGAGAAAAATTTCTGTTGATTCATGAAGGCTGAAGGTGACCCGGGAATGATAGGCTCTAGTAAAGAGAAAAAATGGTGCATTAAGGATGGTGTAGACCACTTCTTCGATAACTGGCTCAGGGGTTTTTGGGAATACCTTGCCTTAATTGCGGCAGCTTATCTGCTCAGGGCTGGCACTTGGCGGCTCACATGAATCATGTTCTCGGAGCTGGGCGATACCACCACCATTGCCTATGACAAAGAAGTGTGGCATAGTGCGTCCCATAAGAGTGGGTTCCACTGGGACCTGATCCATGATCAAACATGGATGGTGACGGCTTACACCTTAGCAAGAAGCCCGGGAGACAGCGGCTCCCAGACTGATGGGGGCTGCAGATCAGTGGCTTCTGGCAAGTTCTTGGGCAGGTTAACTTGTTGGGATTTTAACAAAGATGGTTGCCAGAGGCCAAGATGTCGATACGACCATGTGTGTAGTGGGTGCCTTGCTTCTCATCCATGTACCCAAGGCCTCTGCTTGGCAGCACTTTTGGGCTGGTTGGTCCCCTTGCGCCAGCGGTATGTGAAAGGAGGCTGGCAGCCAGGGAGGGTCAGGGTCGACTTCCAAGCTCTGAATGTATCTCCCCTCTCTTATCCCTGGCCCCCATGTCGGTTCCGTTGTCGTCTCTGGAGCGGGCCTTGGTGGGCTACCCTCTCTGTGAGGAGGCGAAGTACCTGTGAAAAGGTTTCATGGAGGGTTTTAGGATTTCTTTTGTGGGTGACCGGCTGGCCACTAGCGTGCCCAATTTGAAATTGGCCAGGGATTTTCCCGATGTGGTAAAGGACAACATTGGGAAGGAATGTGCAGTGGGCAGAATTGCGGGGCCTTTCCCCATGCCTTTTCTTTGTGTGTCGCCCATAGGGATGGTTACCAAACAGTCCCCAGGGGTATTCCACATGATCCAGCACCTCTCTTACCCAGGGGGGGTTCAGTTAATGATCACATCAACCCTGCTTTATGCTCGATGTGGTATGTGACCTTGGATGACTCCATTCAACTCATTCGAGCGGCTGGCCCTTCAGCCCTACTCACAAAATGCGACATCCAGTCAGCCTTTCGCATTTTACCCATTCACCCCGGGGATTTCATTTACTTGGTTTCAAGTTTGCCGGGGCATGGTATTTTGACAAGGCCATGCGGATACGGGGTGCTCAGTGGCATGTGCCGTGTTTGAGGTTTTTAGTTCCTTTTTGGAATGGACTGTAAAGGTTCAGTCCACAGGCGCAAAGATTACTCACTATCTAGATGATTTTTTGTTTGTGGGAGCGTGCGGTACCAATGATTGCTCAGAGGCTCTACATGCTTTTCAGGGCTTAGCGGCCAACCTGGGAGTTCCTTTGGCGATGGACAAGACCGAGGGCCTTTTTAGTTTATTTGGGGGGTTTATTGGATATGGAGGCAGGTACTTCCTCCCTCCCAGCAGATAAGTTGGTCTTAGGGTTGCTTAAACTTATGATTAGGGTTACTTAAACTTACGATTGTGAAGAAAAAGTGCAGGTTGTGGGAAATCCAGTCCCTGTTGAGTCATCTGAATTTTGCCTGTTGGGTGATTTTCCCGGGGAGGGCCTTTTGCACCTGCTTGGCTCATTCCACGGCGGGTTGCTTGGCCCCCATCATTGGATCAGGGGCACTGCAGGCCTATGGGAGGACCTAAGGTTTCGGCTTCTTTTCTTGACCAACTATAATGGGGTTATCCTCTGGCAAACCCCTCTTCCCCTGGAAAGGGAGTTTCAGGTTCACACAGATGCCACGGGAAGTGCAGACTTTGGCGCCTATTTCAATGGGTGCTGGTCTTGGAGACTCTGGCCTCCCTCCTGGTCATCTTCAGGTATCCTCAAGGACATGACTTTCCTGGAACTGTTCCCATTGCTTGTCGCAGTTCACCTCTGGAAGGATAGCTTTCGGGACCATTCAGTCCATTTCTGGTGTGATAATCAGGCGGTTGTCCGGGTGGTCAACCTGTCCACCCACACTTTATAAAAACCATAGGCTAGTACCAGGAAAGGGGTCAGCGGGCACCACTGTGCACAGAGGCTTAGTGATAGGGACGCTTTCTGTGGAGCAAGTGGCCACTGCTCAAGTGCAAAGGCAGTTCCAATGAACTTCAACAACCATTGAGATTATTTGACCTGGAGCTCACTTTATGTGTAATCTAGATGTCTTGGTTGATGCTTCATATAGATCGATCTTTGCCATGATCCAGCAAGGAAATTCTTATGCTGTTACTACATACTTGGAGTCAATGTGGAGCCCAAGTCTGTGAATTTTATAGTCCTGTTCTATCTCACAAAGAATATATTTCACCCTTCTGATCTTGGGAATGATCAGTGCGATAAGATCTGCTTTTTCTGAGAGTGACAAGAAGCAAAAGAGGGCACTGAATTCTTTTGAAGAATTTGTCCTGATTGTATACAGTGAGCTGTCATTTGAAAACTGGTCTCTTTTGTTGCTCTGTGATGTCTCCTCAGAGTTCACTGTATAAAGAATGTATCCTTTCTGTGGTTGCTATAGAAATGTGAAATTAACTGCCCCTGTTCTACTCATTTCACATTATTATTTTGTGGCTAACAAGCTTGTAAAATAGGGGATTTAAAGGTAATAGACTAGTGTGAAAGATAAAGCAATGACTACATTTATTGAGGTCAGAGGCTGATCATCTTGCACATAAAGTTACGGTTCAAGAACTAACATACTCTGGACTGGACTACATCCATGTCTGTTTTGTAGTTTTAACTGTATTGGCATTCACTCAAAGAATCCTGGGAATTGTAGTTTGGTAAAGGTGGCAATGAATTGTGCTTTAGAGATCCCCTAGTTACCCCTTACTGTATGGGATCTTATACTATTCTAGTAATGTTTGAAAGTCTGAATCATGGCAAATCTGCATCACTTTAAGTTAGAAAGGCAACAGACCTGCTTCTTGATTATCATTTGTATAGTCCATTTACACATCTAAATCACCATGATGCTGCAGACCTCAAGCCATGATTCTGAATATATAAACCAGTCATAAAGATACACTGAATTTTTGAGAAAAGTGGAGATTGTTGTCCATTGTTCTGTTCCCCAAGCAAAACTGTTTCTGATGCCCTGTGCTCGGCCAGAACAGAGTGAGAGAATCACAAGCAAGGTTTAACAATTCAAACAAAAGGTTTAATATTTAGAAGAATGGAGACCCTAACTTCTACCAGGATCTGCTTAAAATAAAGTACTTGCTTGACTGGACAGTAGAAGCAGTAGACTTTTGTTCTTTCTTTGACTGCTTCCAGGAAAGTCCACTTCTTTAAGTTCCTTGAGTCTTTATCTGGCTACTAGTCTCTGTAAACCTCAACTTTGTGCTCTCTGTACACCTCTGACGTGGCAAAATGCTGCTGCCTCCTAGCTCCTTGGGCACCTGTACTGAACTGAACCGAGTTAAACAGGGGCATTGCTGGGAGATAACAGAAAGACTGCCTCTTGGGACATTTCTTAAAAAGACAGGGACTAACTAAAACTCCCTCCTTTTGGAGACTATACAGAGGACTAAACCCATGCTAGCTATGGGAAACTGATACAAATTAATGAAAATGATAAAGGCTTCTGTGGGGGCATGACATCCATTCTCAAAACAACTTCCTGCCTTTCCCATTCATGCATGCTTCCCTGAGGCATCGATTTGACTCAGAGAAGTTGATGAAAAGAAGTTCTTGGTTTATAAATACTTTCAGATTGTGGAAGTAATAAGGGCAGGTGTTCTCTGCTTGTTTTCTACGCCTTCCAAATTGCCCATATAGAGTTACCATGTGTTACTCATAGACCTCCCTTCATCAGATTTGTTATTAGCAACTGAGCCCATAATACGTTTTGAATCAATCCCATTTTCACTGTGTACAGACCTGAAATTTTTTACTTTAAATGTAGCTTCAAATAATGATGTTCTCTCCCACCTGCAACCCCCCTCCCAACTACCCTCTTTGTAGCTTTTATTTGCATGTTGAAAGTCATCTCAAGCTAATTCTCAAAAAAGCCAATAAAAAAGAAAATGTACATCTGGCAGTGCAGTGTATATATGTGTGTGTGCGCGCGCGTGCATATGCACACAGGGGGAGGGCAGGAGATCTCTTGTTGAATAATGTCATTTGAATTTTTAAAAAATTCATCTAAAGGAATTGAAGTAGTACCATACAAACTATACACTGAGAAGAAGAAGAAGAAGAGTTTGGATTTACATCCCCCCTTTCTCTCCTGCAGGAGACTCAAAGGGGCTTACAATCTCCTTGCCCTTCCCCCCTCACAACAAGCACCCTGTGAGGTAGGTGGGGCTGAGAGAGCTCCGAGAAACTGTGACTAGCCCAAGGTCACTCAGCTGGCATGTGTGGGAGTGTACAGGCTAGTCTGAATTCCCCAGATAAGCCTCCACAGCTCAGGCAGCAGAGCGGAGAATCAAACCCAGTTCCTCCAGATTAGATACATGAGCTCTTAACCTCCTATGCCACTGCTGCTCCTTAAGAAGAATCTTAAAGCTTTTTTTTTGCATATCTGTAAGATTTAATATCTCAATTACCAATCAGAAGAACTCTTAAAGGCAAAATCAGTAGCCCATGCAGGATTAGGAGTTGTCTCTGAAGACAGATGCACACAGATTGGAACTCCAGTGCATCCAACAGCCTCATTCAATACTTGTTCTTGGCACAAATTATGTTTGACAGTTGGAATGGTTCATAATGAAACATCCTGATAAAAGAAAGTACTATAGAATGGGCTTTAGTTAAGATGAAGATCAGGAGCCAGGGTGCACTGAATGTTCTCCCATTTCAAATGTAGGGTTATAAAAAGTGTTGAGGAGGAGAGCTAAACATTTCTTGACAAATCCCTTCTTTGTTCCTTTATCAACTATTGCTGCACAGCAATTTCTCCGATTTCATTACTGTGTTTTCTTTCTGGATTTGTCACATGGTGATTCCAGCAATTAGGGATAATGCCGTGACTAGGATGACATCAGAATGACACGGAGGCAATAAAATCAGACCTGTTGACAAAGTCACTGAGGGAATAAAAGACAGATGTCAATGTAGGAACAATTCTGTAATTATCAGAAATTCAGTTATAGGGACTACCGAAAATGTAGGAATATTTTGAGGCATTTCAGATAAAATGTTTAATGGACATAAAAGAAGATAATATAGAAAAATGGATAAAGTTTGAAAATGAAGTAAATGAAGGAATAGGTAAATATGGTATTTATACAAACGATTATAAAAAATGAATATGAAATATGGGAAACATTGAGAACTAAATGGATGCCAGGCATCCTGGTCAGTGCTCCAGTGGCAAGCATGGTCGGAAAAGAGGGATGGAAAGCTATACAAAATTTAAAGGGAAAAGGGATACAGAAAGTGGCTGATTTAGTTCAAGTAGGGGAAGTTATGTCATTGTAAAATGTAACAGAACTTGGAGGGCAAGAGAATTGGCTGGTATTAAGAGGGATTTGGGAAAGATTAAATAAATTCAGAATAAAAGGTGATTGTATAATAGCACATTGGCTGAAAAGCCATGAACTATTGAAAGGAAAGATATTGGGATCAGTTTATAAATATATGATGGAAGATAAGGATTTTATGGTGAGAATGTTGAAGCGAAAATGGGAGAAAGAACATTTCTTTGAGGACGAAAAAACAGAAAGAATTATAGATAGCATGAATAAGATAAAGATCGAAAAATATGTGGAACTGGAGAGAAAGGTAATACTTAAATGGTACAGAACCCCAACACAGCTAGCCTATATGATTAAGGGACTGTGCTCAAGATGTTGGCATTGTGGAGAACAGGGAGCATACTACATCCACATGTGGATAGAATGTAAAGAGGTTAAAAAGTTTTGGGAAATTTTTTTGAAGTATATAGAAAAATTAGTAAAAGTGAAAATTGATATAAATAATGAATTACTACTGGTTGGAATAATTGAAGACAAAAAGGTGAATAGAAGTTTCGGACCAATGTACAAAATTATGATTAGAGCTGCACATGCAGTCATTGCATTGGGTTGGAAAGATAATAAGAAATGGACAATCTCAAAATAGTTGGAATATGTATGGGAACAAATACAGTTAGAAATTTTTGAGATGATATCAAAAATATGCTATGGCAAGAAAAGTTAAGAGACACTATGAAGATATGGACAATGTTCGAGAACTGGATGAAAGAAGCAGGATTTAACGAAGACATTTGGGAGAAAAGAATATGAAGAATGAACTTTCTGCTGCTTGCTTGAATAACTGAGAAAGAAGAAGGGGGGAGGGAGGGAGAAAAAAAGGGGAAAATGTATAGTTTGATTAAATATATTGTATGTAATTGTTCTATAAATACTCTATACAATAAAGAAATCCAGTTATATAGTCTCATTTTTTAAGTAGAACCTGTTACCTAAATTGGTCCCTGAGTTGGGATAAGCATGTCTTCTACATATGTACCATTAAGGCACATCGAGAAATGATGCTGTCCCTGGGCTCAACCCAAGGATGTGATTCCATTTTCCAGCACTGGGCAAGCTGTTTAAGAGTGCTGTGAAGACCTGATTCTGAATAAAACCACTGTGGAATGACCCATGCCATTTTTCCAACCACCAAAGGTTATCATGTTTGTATTTGCTGACACATGTACCCAGAACCATTTTGGGTTGTAAAAATACACACACATTGGAACTCAAGTGCATCCAAGAGCCACATTAAGTACCAGTTCTTGGCACAAATTTTGTGGTCCTTCTCCCTATAATAATCCCAACCAGAATCAGTCCCCCACAACATTCTTAAACAGCTTTCCTGGACAGTAGGAAATGGAAGCTTGTGGTGAACTTGGGGACAGCATCACATCAACCAGTAGTTGTTCTCATAGACATAGATTCCATGGAACCTTGTGAGTCTATCATGTAATAGGTTGCTACCAATTCCTTTTAAACCTGTATGGTATGTACACTGATCCAGTAACAGCCAGTCAGAGCCCCTGGAACATCAGCAAAGCACATTGGAAAGGGAGTTAGAACAAAAAGCTGTTAAATGCCATTTTTCTTCAGACAGGGTTTAGCTGCCAGTGAGGCAAAATTTCAAAAAGACAAAGTTTTTCTCAAAATCTATCTTCTGGCGAAGCTCTATGGTTTCCAGTCATTTCTAGAGATATCTATGTCATTTCTAGGGTTTTTTTGCCTGGGGTGAAGTGATGCAGAAGCCAGTGTCATGCAACTTCTTTCCCCATCCACAGCCCGCGTATTGCCAGACAACTCTACCATAACTTGTGGTTAAGAATTGGACATAGATATATTTGAAAGACTTTCTGGTAAGTTTATAAAAGTGAGAGAAAAGAAGGTGAGAAATGTGTAGCTAAATTAGCCAAGGAATTTGTTGGGAGGAGGGGAAGGGCTGTGGATAGTTTATGCAAAGTACTTACCTAGAACAGAAACTGCTGCTTGAAGCAACATGTAAAGACAGTCTGGGGAAAGATGGAAAAGATTGATTAGGGATTGCTAAAATCTTGCTTCAGCCTTGAATATACAAATAAAAATACACTTGTCTTTGACAAGATGCAGTTAGAATATGTGTGGAAATTGAAAGGAGATGGTGCAACTAAAGTTTTGACTTTTCCATCAAAACAATAGAAACATTTTCCTTTACAAATGGACCACCTAGTCCAGGGGTAGGGAACCTGCGGCTCTCCAGATGTTCAGGAACTACAATTCCCATCAGCCTCTGTCAGCATGGCCAATTGGCCATGCTGACAGAGGCTGATGGGAATTGTAGTTCCTGAACATCTGGAGAGCCGCAGGTTCCCTACCCCTGATCAAGTCAATAGAAGCTCAGAGCAATCCAGGGAGAAAGAAATCCAGAGAGAAAGACACTATCCCGAGAAATCAAGCTTATTTCTGCACTCTCAAACCACAGCAGGGACAAAGCGAGGTGCAACTAAGGGTTCTAGCTTCCTTTTTGTCTACTCCCTAAAAAGACAAGATGGACTCTATTTGTAGTAACTGGCTTCAGTTTACTTCAGTGGGTAGCTTCAGTGGGTATCCTTAGTTTCTGTAGCTTCAATAGGTATTCTTAATTCATGTGGGTGAGATAATATGATGTGTTGGTATAGCTACTTGATTATTTGCTGTTGCTATTAAGTGTGTTATTGTGTTAAATAAATTGTTTTGATTCATAAATCTAGCATGGTGCGTACGAGGTAAATCCTGCTCGCACTAGAAATCTGAAAAGAACCTTCAGTGCTGTGAAATACTCAGCAGAGTAAAGCTAAGTGCTACCATTTTATACACAGTTCCAGAATTGGCTCAGTAATTGTACCAGAGAGGAAAAGAACAAATACTTAATCAGAAAATAACATGATTGACCTAACTAAACTACAGAATATCAAAGAGGACAAAGTGATGGTGATACAAGGCTAAACGTTCGGCTACAGTACAACAATTTACTTGGAGCAATCCAATTAAGTCATTTAAAATCCTACTATTCAGCTACACTACTTTAAACTATCACCTAATTAATGATATTTTTAACTCACATTTTTTACTCAAACCAATCTAAAGAGAGGAGATGGATGAGGTGTTGTCTAGAAAGTGACAAGAAGATTCAATGAGATGAACAGGGAAGGATTTTCAGGTAAATGATCCACAACCAGAGGTGTAGCTACAAGGGGACCGGGGGGTGCACGTTGCACCAGGCGTGCACCGGGGGTGGGGGGGAGCAAAATTTTCAGGTTTGTTTTTTGGATTTTTTTGTGTTTTCAGTTTTTGGCCTGCAGGGGATGCAGTTTTTAGGCTAGCATCATCAAAATTTCAGGGAGTTTTCAGGGGACTTTCCTGATGATAACACCCAAGTTAGGTGAGGTTTGGTTCAGGGGGTCCAAAGTTATGGATTCCCAAAGGGGGTACCCCATCCCCAATTGTTTCCAATGGGAGCTCATAGGAGATGGGGGCTACACCTTTGAGAGTCCATAACTTTGGACCCCCTGAACCAAACCTCACCAAACCTGGCTGGTATCATTAGGATAGTCTCCTAAAGATGCCCTGAAATGTTGATGCTGCTAGCCTAAAAACTGTACCCCCTGCAGGCCTAAATCGGAAAAAAACACTAAAAATACAAAAAACACAAACGAATATGGGTAGAGCACAATTCAGCTTTTGCACTGGGCTCCATTTTCCCTAGCTACGCCTCTGCCAGTAACCATTTAAGGATGCTACGGTGTTGCCAGACCAACCCATGGTAAGTGGGTGGGGGTGATGCCTCTACCTATTCTGTCAACCCTTGTGGTGCCTAGCAGTGCAATGCCAAAATGGGGAGCCCATTCTCTGCATTGGCCAGTGTACAAGGACATAGTAAAAGCTTGTCTGGATTTGTCCTTGCATAATGCATGCATAATGCTTTTCTCACACCCTTCCTGAAGGGATTAAGCAAACACAATATCCCTGCCCTGGAGGGCATTCCCATCTTCAGCCCTGGACAATACACTCTGTAAAAACAAAGAACTTGTTAATGTTTTTGCCCCAAATGTTCCTGCCAGCATTGCACTAATCTGAGAACTTCTTTTTTGGACTAACCTCTCACTAACGACTGCCTGATCTGCATTGTCATTGTTCTATAGCAGTAATTCAATCAGCTACCTTCCCCATTTTAGGCACTCTCAAGCATGGCCCATCAAGTTAATACCTCAACCCATTATATTAATGACCTAACACATTAAAGTTGATGTTTGTATCTTGTCTTTCTCCGGAAAGGCAGGATTCCCCTTTGTCCTGGGAAATTAAGGGTCACTCTGTATAACCCCGAGAGTCCCCTTTTCCTTATAAGAAACCCCCTCTCCCAGTAGTCCATGTTCAATATCTCTGGACACCCCTCTGCCTGTTGATATTGTCCCCAACATGCCGTTCTCTCTAATACCAGAGGTAAGCGTTAAGTGCTCAGCATTGTTCATCAGACCATTCCACTCCAAGATCGGCTGACTATAACCCTTACTTCCCAAAATTCCCTTCATCTATTCCAAAACTATCCTTCCAATACTGCTTATATCTTAGGACTGTGTGTGTATTCTGCTGCTTTGATCATGAGTGCTGATGTACTCCCATTATCCCTAAATAATGGGATAATTTGTTAAACTTTATTTGCTCTCCTTGCAAAAGCTGATCTCTGAATAAATAGGCAACAAAGACCCTGAGCTTGCATGACCTTTTGCTAAGCCAAGAGTCTGCTCTTGTTAATTCCGCACTCTAAAAGGGAGAGACTCCCACCACTTTGGGAAACAATGGGAGAAGCCTATTTGACTGTAATAATGAAGATAAACTAAAAGTGAAGGTGAAGAGAAACTAAAAGATGGGCACAGGGAGGGTCAATTTCAGGAAGAGGAGCTGAACAGGAGAAGGGAAAAAAATCACACTTTAGCCGGACAAAGAAATCCAGTGACTTCAGGTCAGTAACAATGAAAGAAGCTTCAGAAGCAGGAGTAACTACAAAAATTGAGAGGGTGTGTAAATCCCTTTTAGTTATCTGGATTTACTTGGGATCAGAGAGGGGAAGCAGCGCTATTGGCCAAAACTTGTGCAGAATTAAGGTCCTCAACATTATTGCGCCAAGTATCAGGATCCAGCTGCTCATTGGTGAAATTGGGGTTGCTCTGTGATTAGTGTAACTATAAAATTGGTTGAAAAGTCAGAATCCAAACTATCATCCAAACTGAATCCAAACTACCAAATGTTCTGTTGTGAGGGATATTAGTGAGGAATGCATCTATTGGTAAAGGGAGATTTTCCTGTTTCCAAATGATTGTGTTACCATGGGTCGCATATGTGACTCAAATCTGTTGACAATGGCAGGAAATAGGTAGATGGACTTTTCTGGGAGCTTGAGTAGGTTTCCAGAGAAGTCTACCTTGTGAGGAAGATTTTGAAAGGATAGATTATTATCAAACAAACATGGGTCATTACTTATTGCCATTGTAGGAGGAGTCTTGGAGGACTACATAGATGAACTTTAATTAATGTGCCCTGGCTTCTCTATGTATGTATGTATGTATGTATGTATGTATGTATGTATGTATGTATGTATGTATGTATGTATGTATGTATGTATGAGATTTATAGGCTGCCTCATCCGCGAAGGGCTCGAGGCAGCTCACAGTATGCTGTTCACTAACAGCCCATAAAATACATACTACAATATAACCCCATTAAAACAAATTTACAATAGCAGCAATCGCTTTAGAATTAAATAAAAAAGCTAAGACAAACAAATTTAACAACAGCGCCCGATCTAAAGGCCAGGAGGGGAAGAGGCAGGGCCCAAGATGGGATCAAGGTCCTGTCAAGATGGAAACTGGTAGCCTCAGTGGGGGATGGAAAATCCGCGGCCAGCCCCCACAAAAGCCCAGTGGAACAGCTCCGTCTTACAGGCCCTGTGGAACTCACCAAGGTCCCGCAGGGCCTGGACAGCTGGAGGAAGAGCGTCCCACCAGGCAGGGGCCAGAGCCGTAAAGGCCCTGGCCCGGGTCAAGGTAACCAAATAATTTGATTTTGAAAGTAACTAGGGAAATACATGGTTTAATTGAGATACTATGATTTTACATCAGAAAGATATATTCATTTAAGCCTCTGATTTCACGAGACCAGAGTATCCTGCAAAAAGCCATGGCTATCTATGGAGACTATGGGGACAAAAAGACATCATACATTAGGAATTCACCGTTCATTATGAAGGAGAGGGCATTAGACCATTAAGGCCAAAGTCTGAAATTAGCTTACTGTACCACTTGAGGGAGTGCAAGAGCCTGAGAATAAATGAGATTTATTCCCATTGCAAAATGCATTGGTTTCCTCTTGATGTCCAAATACAATTAGGGTGCTCTGCAGAATCCAGATTCCAAACACACATTACAGTTCAGTAGCATTTGCTTTCATTCAAATATCCTTTAGAATCTTTTCCACTGTATCACAACATACTTCAGATTCAAGGGTTAAGTTTCTACAAACATTATGATATTTGGTTGTTGTGGGTTTTCCAGGCTGTGTGGCTGTGGTCTGGTAGATCTTGTTCCTAACGTTTCGCCTGCATCTGTGGCTGCCATCTTCAGAGGTATATCACAGAAGGAAGTCACAGGCTGGCATCTTCAGAGGTGTATCACAAAGGGAAGTCACTTCCCTCTGTGATACACCTCTAAATATGCCAGCCACCGATGCAGGTGAAACATTAGGAACAACATCTACCAGACCACGACCACACAGCCTGGAAAACCCACAACAACCAGTTGAACCCGGCCGTAAAAGCCTTCGACAATACATTATGATATTTACTCTGAACAAGGTTGAGAACTTAGTAGACAGTGACCTTTTAACCCACAGTCCGTTATTTCAAGTCATAGTAAGATCCTTGAAGTGTCTAAGTCACAGGCTTTTGAAGTATTTATATAAAGGTGGCGAATGGTTGCAAATCGAGAACCACAATATTAATGTTCAAAAAAGGTAACTGAATGCACTCCTTTTCTATCAAGCTCCAAATAAACAATTTCTAAAATAAGCATACTCATAACCTTACTGTAGCTGGTGTTTCATTCCTCCTTCCTAAAAGGCTTCATTATTACTCATATATCTGTTCTTTCTGACACTGAGTATACAATTACTTACTCACAATTTCTACCTGTTTGCAGAGGTAGTTTACCAAAGGACTTTGTCTGGGTCTTGAAAAAAAAGCTGCAATGAGCTACTTGGTGAAAGGAAGCAGAGATAACAGTCCCTCTGTTTCTTCCAGGCCTCTTGGGAAAGGAGGTAATGGAGAAGAAGAGCTACCAAATGTAAAGCAAATTATGCGAGCAGAGGAACACCAGTCTAAGATTAGATGTGTCCTGTCAAAGGATGATGAACAGACTACCTGCCTTTTCCCTGTTAGCTTGAGAAGTTGCCGTCTTGCCTATTGCTGACAGAGGGAGAGGCTAACAAGAGCATCCTGGGCTAATAAATCATTCCAAGCTACCATTTCCGCTTCCACAAGCAAATTGTTTGGAACTGAGAAGTAAGAAACATGCTTAGCTGACCAGCTGATTGTGAAAAATGAGAGGTTTCCCAAAGCTTAGCAAATGGCCAACATATTTTGAAGGAAGGGGAGGAGCTATCCCAACATCTAGTATTTCGGGCCATGTATGATTATTCTTCTGCAACATCTGTGTTTCTGCTGCTTATGAGGCAAAAAGATCTATACTTCTTTCTTGATATTTAATCTTGAATAAGCATTTGAACTTGAATCTCTTCCTACATTCAGTGTTATGGCTGGCAGAAGGGTCATACTTATGGAATCAGCTTCTCTTAAAAGATAGGTAAGAGTCTAGTCTCACCTGTGCATTACTCTGGACCTGAAAATTTGCAATTAGGGCCAGTAAGACTGAAATCAGATGAGATCCTGGTAGATCATATCTTCCCAGTACCTTTTAACAAGGATAATTTCATGACTTTATTTTCCATGATCGAGGTCAGCAGGGGGGGAAGAGAAGTTTTAGCCCTTTGAGTCCCATAGCTTTACAGATCTAAACATGGTTCTCCCCATTTGTGGGCATCTCCCCTCCCCACCATCCTTGCAAGGTAGGCTAGAACCCTGGTGAACTACTCACAGAGTAAAGAAGCACACTAAGGTTAGCAGTTTGCAACAGGCAGACTTTAATGACAAGCAGTTTATAGCACTCTTGTACACTTCTCATCCCCCTTCCCCCCACTTCTTCTCCTGTATTCCTTTTATCACTTCCAAAAGTGTTCCTCCCTCCTAGTGTTCCAGACTATTAGTGGTTGGTGGGCTGTCTGTTGAGCCCTGCCAGCTTTGGATTGGTCCCCCAGGGCTCTGCACCCTCCTCCCTGATTGCAGCGTGGTCTGGGCTGTGCCGGACCTGCCCCATTCTGTGGCAATTCTGAGGCCTGTTGATTGCAGCTGGGTTTGGGCTGTGCTGGCCCCACCCTTCTCAGTGGAACAACTGAGATCTGCTCCCGATGCCCAGGAATCTAACCAGTTCCCTGAAGCTTCTCCTGTCTTCTGGCTAACAGGAGGCTCCTGTGTTAGCCAGTAAGTCCAGAGGAAGGGTTGCCAGTTGTGGGGCATTCTGTGGTTCCTTGGCAATCATCTGGGCAAGGGAGGGGGTGGTGAAAACTGTGGAATGATGGGAGGCAGTCCCATCCTCAGACACCCCTGTAATAGCCCGTAAAAGGGGGTGAAGGAGAGCAAAAGCAGGGACCCTGTCTTTGCAGGAAAAAATATTAGCAAAATTGTATGAAAATGGAAACGTTCAATCCTCTGTACACTTCACATGTGTGACCCCCCCTCCCCTATAGTTTAAAAAGAACTCAGAACTGTAGCCATCTGGACGTAGTACAACATGATTCAATTAAAAGGCTTTTCACTGTTCCACATTTGTAAAATGAATAAATCAATGGCCAGAAATTATACAACTTTGCTAATTTATAACACTTAATTTGCATAGTGACATGGACTGTTTGAGAGCAATTCTGATTAGATCTACTTGTAAGTAAGTCTCACATTATTCTTTGGGACTTGAATTCTTTCAACCAGATTGGATAGTGATGGGAAACATTTCTGGGGCAGAGTTATCCAAATTTTAGGGCTTATAATTAGAAGAACCTTTGCATTGCCAGACATAGAATCTTATTTGATGACACAAATCCTTTACAACTGACAACTAGTATGAAAGACATTGCAATCCACAAACACCAAGACAGTTTCAACAAAATGGAAAAAAAGTCTGAAAATGGGCAAAACCTGGCTACTGGTACTAAAAAAACCCTCCAAAAACAAAAACCAGGAGACTTGTCAAACACCATTCAGCAATCCACCAGATGATATAAACTCCTTCCCTCCCCACTCCTTTCCCCGCATCTCACCTCACTCCAGTTTCTTAGATGAGTCACACACATTCAAACCACCAGGACCTATACATTCAAATGCAACTGCAAATGAACTCCACCTGGACATATGCAATTGCACCTCATCCCCCTCCCACGTCAGAGGTAGACAAACCAAATACCCAATAACACGAAACACTCCACACTATGCCACAGACTGATGAAACACAGATTACCATGACATGCCTTTGAAGATGCTAACTTCAGATGTGGATGAAACATTAGGAACATGGCCATTAAGTCTAGAAAATCCAAAACAGCCAATTTGTTTTATCATTATTATTTTTACAAAGCTGAAGTCAACAAAATGTGACTTCTTATTGGAAGCCTCATGTTCAACTGGAATATAAAAATGAATTTTATTGTTGACTTTTTGTGTTTGTTTATGAATGTGTGCCTTGAAATGGAAATCTATTATTGAGTTTAATATCTGACAGTGTGTCTATTGTAGTGAGTTGCCATTCCTAGCAAGCACAGAAATGTTAAGAAACAAAGACATGACTTCAATTTTCTACACTTACCAGTACTATTTTTCAAGGTGAACCATGATCTCCCCCCCCCGCCCCCAAAGCTTTGTTTGCACAAAAGTAAGAGATCATGTGAAAGATACAGAGGCAAAAATATTAATTGCTTTCCCCACTTTTCTTGTAGTTCCAGCCACTACACATGTTATTACCAAGGAGAAAGAAAACATCCTCAGTCGGAACAAAAAAATTATCAAATTGGCACTGAGCTTTTCTGCATTCCTGCTAGCAGAAACGTGAGAGGATCATGAAACATACTGCGGGGTTTATTTATCTACCAAGATTAAGCGCTTCCGACTTTGTAGACATTGATGGGGTTAACAAATTAAAAGCATCACTCCTCCCCCTCTAATAAAACAACAAGTTGTTTTAAGTGTGGCCATCTTCCATTATGGTGAGTGAGTGGTCAGGATCTTGACTAAAGGGTGTTAATGTTTCTTAATGGATGTTGATATTTTTCTGCAGAGGAACCCACTCTGCATGTGCATCTGAGGTAAACCTGACAAATTGAACTCCAGCAAGGAGAGAAGAAGACAAGGAGAGAAGAAGAGTTAAGGAAGAGTTTAAATGTATACTCCACCTTTCTCTCCTGTAAGGAGACTAAAGGCGACTTACAAACTCCTTCCCTTCCTCTCCTCACAACAGACAGCTTGTGAGGTAGGTGGGGCTGAGAGAGTTCTAAAAGAACTGTGACTAGCCCAAGGTCACTCAGCAGGCTTCATGTGTTGGAGCAGGGAAACAAATCTAGCTCACCAGATAAGAGTCATGTGGAAGAGTGCAGAATCAAACCCGGTTCTCTGGGGCATAGCCTTAAGTAGATCCACAACAGCAACTCTCTGGGAATGTTATATAGAGACAGGCTGACTTGCAACCCATTATAGGAGTATCTATTTTTGATGTTCTGCAAATATATTTGTATATATTTTGAAAATCATATTACAAAGAGCTTACTTATTCCAAAGAATCTAATTCTGCATTTCTACTGAAATTTCTTTTTATATAAAAAAACCAAAAAACCAAATTTCTATCAGCTTAACCCCAAGAGCTCACATTTCATATCAGACAAATATCTCAAAATGTCTATTGCCCATCTGTCTATTACATTTCTTTATCATGTTGCTCATTCAAAAACTCAAGATGATATACATTGTTCTTTCCTCCCTATTTTATCCTCACGGCATCTATATGGAGTAAGTGTAGCTGAGAAAGAGTGATTGACCCAAGCTCACCCTGTGAGTCAAGCAGGAAGTTAGACTTGAGCCTCCCTGGTCCAAGACACACTACCACTATAATGCATGGCTCTCAGAGAATATAGATTCCTAACTTCCAAATCTACCAACATCACTGGGGTAGATCTAAACTGGATATTATTATCAGAGTTCTGTAATCCCGCATAGCAGCAGCAAGTGATCAGGACTCACACCAGTAGGATACACCAACATTAAGCAGATGACTCAGAGTTTCTGATGCCAGACTCAAGGCAATATGGTAAAGCTTTTTCAAACACCCTGGAGGGCTCTGGAACAAACATCCCTATCCCCCTGTATTGGAGAGAATTCACCTATCATATATTCAACTGATAGAAGCAATTGCTTTTCTGTAATATTATCTACAATCATAGAGTAAGAATGAACATCCAAATCATAATAAAATTCATCAAAAGGTAAAATGAAAAAATAGGGTGCCTTGACAATGTCCTGACTTATTTATTTATTTTATTTCAAGTTTACATCCCACCCTATCCCCGCAGGGCTATGTGTTAACTAACATAGGCTAACCTGATCTCATCAAATCTCAGAAGCTAAGAATGGCTGACCCTAGTTTGTACTTGGATAGGAGACCACCAAGGAATTCCAGTGTTGCTATGCAGAGGAAAACACTGGCAAACTAGTTTAACCCCAATAGCTCATATTTCTCTGAAATTCTCTTGCACTAAAAACCCTACAGAGTTCCCATAAGTTGGCTTTGACACATACAACGTGACAATAAAAGTAGAGTAATTAAAACAGAGTGCATGTTGGATGTGAAGGACTTTGTGCTGTCTCTTAACCTCAGAGTTCAGAGGGGGACTTGACTAGACAGTCAGAGAGACAGAAGGGTCAAAGCACTGGATATCCTTTCTCTACTGCTCTATTATCCCTTTGATGTTTAGACTGATACTCTCAGGGAAACTTCCTGCCTGCCTGCCTCTTCTCAGTCCTCCACTTGAATGCATACTTCTCCATCTTGCAACTATAGGGGCAGGCAGGACACAGGTCTTGTACCTCCCACCCTCCTTGTTAGTTAGACTAGATTAGAAAACTATATTTATCCTATCCAGAAATGGAGTTCCTACAATAAATGTAATATGTTAGTCAAAATAGATAAAAAGACTTTGAATTATTTTTTTCTTATCCAATCTCTTCATAGAGATTGGATGGCTTCGAGAATCTGCTAAATTACTGGAATCACAGTCTAATTGATTCTTGAGGACCAAGATTCTTGAATTCTAACAGTTCAGTCCATTCAAAACCATGCAATAGTATCTATCTGCAGATATACATTGAAACAGAATTGGGTGTGCAAAGTTTAGCTGTGGGATGAACTTTGCTTTCTCCCACTGCCATTCTTGGATAAACAAACATACATGTGAGCTTGGTTTCAGAGTGGAAGCTGATTGGTATTGTTCCTCATGCTTCATGTGGACTATTGGCTTTATTTTAAGTTTAATTTTCAAAACGTTATCTAATTGAAAGGCTGTCTGGAGTTTTATTTTTAAGGCTCCCTCTATCTTTTTGAACACTTGAACACTTCAACAAGTTTTGGGGAAGTGGTTTCACAACTAAACCAAGGGTCAGCCAATCACCACCTTGTTTTAAGGAAGGGGGGTTAGCAATAGGGATGCCAGCCTCAGGTCTTCTTCACACTGCACCCGCAAATCTCTAAGAGTTTCCAACCAGAGATCTGGCAACCCTGGTAGGCTGGGGGGTGGGGGGGACTGACAACCTTAGTTTGCAAGGGTTAGTCAATCTCAAAGGCCTATTGGGGGGAAATGGCACTCTGCTCCTGGTGCCCTCTGCCCCCTGTGCCCCCGCCTCCCTGCAGGCCACCTCCTGCCCTCCCAGGCAGAAAGCCTGGGGAAGGAAGGAGGCAGCTCGAATGTGCACTGCAAAGACAGAGCTGGTTCCAGGCAGCAGCAGGCTTAGCGGCTCCTCGAATGGGTCCAGGTGCTTGCCAGTCAGCCAGCCAGCTGAAGATCCGGCCAGCTACCCCCCTAACCTCCGCGGGTTGCTGCTGCTGGCACCCAGCAGCTCTCTCTGTGAAAGCAGCAGTAATCACAGCTGCTGCCAGGCCTGTTGGCAGCCTTCACAGAGAGAGCCGCCAGGCATTGGCACCACAGGAGAAGCCAGGTGCCAGCCAGCCAGCCAGTTAACCAGCTGCCCCCCATGGTTGCTGCTGCTAGTGCCCACTGCACCCTCTCCATGAAGACAGCAGCAGCCGCAGCTGCTCAAAGGTCCATGGCGGGCCCAAAGCTGGCGAACATGGTCCCGGCATGGAGGGAGCTGCTGGGTGCCGCACTACAAGAGAAGCTTGGAGCAAGGACCTGGCTGGTGCCCAGCAGCTCTCTCTGTGCTTGGGCTGTGCTTGCTGCTGCCTTCACAGAGAGGGGCACTGGCAGCAGCAAATGTGGGGGGTAGGGGCAGCTGGCTGGCTGGCTTCCCTGCTGGCTGGCTGGCAAGTGCCTGGGGCTGGACGAGGAGCCATGACAATCAGTTGGAGGGTGCCCAGGCTTCCCCACACCACACTGCCACGCGTGCTGCCACCAGCAGCATCAAGGGCTGCTACCGTGTGAGGGCAATTTTGTGCCCCCACATGATAGGATGGCATGTGCCCGGGGACATGTGAACCTACATGTCCCGTGGGCAGTACACACCTGGTCAATCTGCATTATATAACACCAGTTTATTCTCAAGACAGAAAAAAGTATCTTGTGTACACTTCCATAGCCAGCAAACTGCTGAAAGTTTGTATGTCTCTAACCAACCTAAAAAGTCCTTCAGAATGAAAACATCTTTATTTGCTGTCAAAATTAGCTAAAGATGGTAGGTGTGATCTTTCTGATTCTGGACCCATGGGGAAAAATATAGGTTAGAACCCCAAAATCACCGAGAACACCACCACCAAGGTCAATCAACAGGTGGTCTTTGCCCTGTCAGAGGCTAGTGCTAGCAGTGATGGGAGCCTGAATTCTTCTTCTCCCACTGCCTTATGGGTGGGGGGGGGGGGCAGGCAGGGCCATGGTCAGTTCCCTACAATGTAGAGTCTGAGGGAGTTGATTGCCCCAAGGAAGGAAACCTGGTAATTTTCCTGGGGAGCAGGTTCAACACACAATATCAACAATACTGCCCCCCCCCCCAGCTGTATTCCATTATGGATGAATCTTTGGTTTACAAAAGAGACACAAAGCAAGGCTTCATTCATAGATCTTAAAAGAAAGGTAGAATATATGCGAGAAATAATTATCTGAGGTAATTTGCCGTATCAATCTTTTCCCGAAACAAACCTGTTAATGTCTTTACCATATAAACTAGCTACGGTATAAGAGCAATTTTTGTGAGAAGATTTGGGATTACTTTTGATTTATTTGTTTACATTTGAAGGAACATTTAAGAAAGTTAGCAAATATTGTCAACTACAGTGCAAACTATATAGCATATGCTGACAAAATATTTTAAAGAACATTTCTTCCTCCTATCCTTCTCTTTCTTTGTATATGCAGTTTTAAAAGTCTCTACTGCATTCCTGAAACCAAGGAAAACTTAGAAAACTCTTCCAATGATATCCCTTGATATTTTCCCTCTAGCAAAACCAACATCACTTTGAACTAGAAAAGTGCCTTTAAAAAGGGGGTAAGACCTGTATTTTCCTACATGCAGTTTAAGATTGGTTTGAACTCCTTCCCTCATCTCAATATTGTTGTACAACTATTTTTAACAAACTGAACTATTCTCCTAGTTCTGCAATCCAGCTATTGCTTTGCCAGTCATATGTAACACTCATGGAAGCATTATTTAAATTTTACAGTTAACATTCATAATAATCATTTGTCAGCAATGGAGCAGAGGGGAGAGAAAACACAGATATATTAGACTTTACACTATTTCTTGCAAAGAAACTCAGAAGTATGGGTTACACTTTTAGAAACTCAGAAGTATGGGTTACACGAATTTTCAAATGCCATGAGTTCCGGATCAGTGTCTCCTCTAGTTAAAATATAGTCTTTCCTTAGAAGGTTCATTTTAGTAGATAAGGTACTGATATGTTGGGTATGTATTCCTTCATCTAATGCTTTAACTGGTTCCAGTGCGGGGACTACTGGATCATTTAAGTGAGGAAAGAATTCATCTGTCTAGCATATTGCTTAGCTAATGGCCATTTTCCTCCACTTCCTGGCCCTCTCTTCATAAGAAGGCCATAAATATCTAAGTACTGTGTTTGTTTGTCGGCATATGAACTCTGATGCAGGTGATTTAAGAAATACAATAATATAACTTCCCTCTTTGTACTTTAGCACAGCCATAACAAGACCCAGCAGGGTATAATGGCTGGAGCGGGCATAACTCCAGGTTCTCTAATGGGCCTTCATTCTAATATTAAAAAATAAAGGCTGCTCAGCCCCATTAAATTATTGAAAAGTAGCACACTTTACTTAGAAGTTATTACATTTTTTGTGCATGATCTATGGTTTTAAACAACCATTGTATGCTTAGAATCTGAACTACAAAGGCAATAAAGGAGTGATCCTTTGGGACTACAATGGCAGCAAAAGTTCCATTTTCATAACTCACTAGCAATAGGCTATGGCTTATCAAATTTATTTTGAAGGAGAGTTAACAAATAAAAAGGGAGGGCAATGTAGCTGAGAGAAATAATGTTTGGGGTATTAACTCAAGATCTGCGGGAGTGCAAGCAATCATACATTTTTGGTTAATTGCTTCACACAGTTTCTTTCTTCATGTCGAGCCAACAAATTAGACAAGACTCTTCAATGTGTTATTTGGAGCAGTGTCAAAGATCACATACTGAAACGCTTGTACTTTCCAGTTGTACTTTATTCCTCACAATAAATAAACATCCCAGAACAGCACGGCAGCCAAAATGGCCTCCACTGTTGCAGAAAAAATTGGAAGCTCTTTCTAATTAAAAATATTTCATTAATGATGAAAAAATTCCATTTTCCCCTTCCTCCATCTGTATTCTGTATTTAAACCAGGAAAAATGAAATCATTACCAGTATATTCATATGTAAATTAATACTTTCCTAGTACCCTCCCCTTCAGCAAGGACACCCCATGGGCCTGATTACACAGTTGAGAGAAGTATGAGACTAGTCCAACTGTTCTCAAGTGAGCACACCTTCCTGAGGTAGGAGAACATGGTCTTACCTGCACTCGGACTGGTATAGTAGCAACAAGAGGTCCTTAGGAAGCAAGGACCAGCCTGTCTGTAATGATACAGTGAGATACATGCCTCAATGCTTTAAGGAAAGTCCAAGTAGTTTAAGATAACCTTTGACACTTGGTAACTTTTCAGCATCTGGTGCTCTCAACACAAGTATCCATAACCCAGCTTGCCCCACCCCCAATCTCCACTTGGATAAAATGGGATGGGCCCATTTGATGCTGACTTCAACTGCCAGGTCCAGCTTTAAACTGCAGACTTCCAGGATCAGACTGGGCCCTGAGGACTAACTGGTTCTACACTGTTGGCTCTACCCCCAAAACTCTACCTCTGGTCAAGTGAAGCTTAAAGACACTGTCAACAGTATAAAGCTAAAGGTTGTCAGCCCATAGTGCTCAGTCTGGACCCAAAAACTGAGGCCAGCATCAAATGGGCCCATCCTGCCCCCAAATTAGAATCCAGGGGTAGGACAGAACCCCACTCACCAATGTTCAACTGCATCACAGTCCTGAACTCCACAGTGTTGCATGAGGCTCCAGCCCCCATGCTACACCCCCTTGCTGCACCACTGCAACCAGTGATATACTTCAGTTACAGAAACACAGAAACTGTTTTTAAGGGAGCTGCAGACAAATAACTTGAAAATTAGAGAGGTAATTAAAAATATTTCCTGGATTTTTAAGAGAGTTAATATGTTGTACCTTATCCAGCTTCAATCAACCTGTCACTCTTATGAGTCTTTTGGCAGAATTTATCTTCTTACTTGATGTCGGTTTATCCTTTCTACAAAGATGACAAGTTACCAGCACAGATTTGGAACTCTCTTACACATCGTTTCTTGCATGTAGGGGTGTTTAAAATGGGCTTTATAATCCTCCCTCAGTGCTGTATGGTCATACTTGCTTGAACCTGATGAACTGGATCACCCATTCTTTCTAGCAAGGATGTGAGACCACTTTCTCAACTGATATTGAATCTCAGGGACCTCCCTCCTTGATGTCAATCACAAAGTATCATCAACTTTCTGTGTTCTCAATAAAAGTTAAGTATTCTTCCAAAAAAAGTTTGAGATGTGAATCCTTATGAAATGCATATAGAGAGCAGCTATTTGCTTGAATGGGGCCAGCAACAAGAATTTATCATGAAATCTGGGTCAGTTTAACAGCAGAAGAACCAGTGGAATACCATCATGACTGATATCCCTCCTAATTGCATAAGATGGTTTAGGATGATATTTTCCAAGTCAGGTTGCTCTCCTTAACCATTTTTCTATTTTCAGTGCCTGGTGCATTCTCTGTTGACTGTCCTGGTGAGATGGTTTGCTTTTGACTTATTTCATGTTCTTCAAAGTTTTCAGTGTGGCTTCTTTCTAATATTGCATTCCTAAGCAGAACTGTACCCATCAATGTCAATTGAAGGCAACGGGTTTAGAAGGGTGTAACTCTGTTTAGGATTGCATTGAATGTTACACAGAATTGATTCGGTAAGGTGGTAGTTACATTCTTTATATCGCATGATTCAAGATGTAGTTCAAGCAGTTGGATAATTTCATTTCTAAGAATAAGGATATCAAAGCAATCCTTATCAAGAAGCAAGATTCTCCTCTTCTCTTTTTAGTAAACGCCTGTGCCCTCATTGTAAATTTACAAACTTTTCCCTTGGCAGTTTGATATTGATTACTTTCTGTAGTAATATTCATTAGGTGTTCCTTTATTTTCAGTATCTACCAATTTTAAACAATTCCTTGCTCCTTTATCTTTTGTAAATGAGATGCTAATTTTTAACTTTCTGATAGAAGCTGTGTTCTGTTCTTTTTTGCACATCTATTATTGCTTTTTCTTTCTTTTTGGCAGTAAGAATATCCAACAGGTTATTTTAAACTATGTAATTGACAATGCTTTTTAATGTCCCTCATCATGGCTGCCACTGCTGGAGCACGCAATGGCCTTCCCCACCCCCCACCCCCAATGGCATATTTGTGATTCGTTTGTCTCAAGGGGGTGGGATCCCTTGTCCCTACAAAGCTACATAGGGAGGAGGAAGTAAGTTTTTAAAAAGCAGTGTGCCTCCATGTAGAGGTCCTGCCACAGGCCATGGCAGCACCCGGGCTGCCAGAACACAAGTGTGCAAATAGCCCCAGTGTCATGTACACTGGCACCCCGCCGCTCCCTGGGCATGTGCAGAATCCACCTAGAAAGGAATACTGTGATCACAAAAAGTCAGCATGGGGTTCTGAAAAACAAGTCATGCCAGATTAAGTTTACCTATTTTTTTGATAGAGTGACAAAGTTGGTAGATGAAGGGAATGCTATGGACATAGCATACCTTGATTTTAGTAAAGCTTTTGACAAGGTGCCCCATAATATTCTTACAAATAAGCTAGTGAAATGTGGACTAGACAATGCTACTATTAGATGGATTTGTAATTGGCTGACTGACTGAACTCAAAGGGTGCTCATTAATGGCTCATATTCATCGTGGAAAGTGACAAGTGGGGTGTCACAGGGTTCTGTCCTGGCCCCAGTGCTTTTCAATATGTATATCAACAACTTGGATGATGGAATAGAGGGCATGCTAATCAAAGATGACACCAGATTAGGAAGGGTAGCTCCTCCTAATCCAGAGGACAGAGTCAGAATTCCAAATGACCTAGACAGATTAGAGAGCTGGGCCAAAACAAACAAAATGAATTTCCACAGAGAAAAATGTAAGATGCTACACTTAGGCAGAAAAAAATGAAATGCACGGATATAGGCTAGGTTGACTGACTGGCTGACTTGACAACACTTCATGTGAAAGGGATCTGGGAGACTTAGTAGACCACAAACTAAACGTGAGTCAGCAGTGTGATGCAGCGGCCAAGAAAGCGAAAGCGATTTTGGGCTGTATCAATAGGAGTATAGTGTCAAGATAGAGAGATGTAATTGTACCTCTCTATTCTGCATTGATTAGACCTCACCTAAAATATTGTGTACAGTTCTGGAACCGCAATTCAAGAAGGATATTGGCAAGCTGGAATGGGCCCAGAGAAGGCAACAAAAATGGTAAAATGTCTGGAATCCATGCCCTATGAGGAGAGACTTAGTGAGTTGGGTATGTTTAGTTTGGTGAAGAGAAAGTTAAGAGGTTACATGATAGCCATGTTTAGATATTTGAAGGGATGTCATGTTGGTGAGGGAGCAAGCTTGTTTTCTGCTGCTCCAGACACAAGGACAAGGAGTAATGGGTTCAAGGTGAAGGAAAAAAGATTTCATCTAAACATCAGGAAAAATTTCCTGACAGTAAGGGTTGTTCGACTAGTCTCGGAGTGTGGTGGAGTCTCCTTCTTCAGAGGATTTTAAGCAGAGGCTTGGTGGCAATCTGTCAGAAGTGCTTTGATTGTGTGTTCCAGCATCACAGGGGGTTGGACTTGATGGCCCTTGGGATCTCTTCCAACTTTATGATTCTGTTATGGTTAAGATATCATATTAGGATCTGCTAAATCCAGGTATGAAATCCAGGTTTCTCCTTTCCTCAGCTGCCACACTCATTATGTTTAATGCAGGTCTTATATTACTGCTCTTTCTGCCTCAATAAAAAGAGGGAAAAGTGTTGAAAAGAATGTGAATTAGGTTTGGTGGCAGCAGCGCTGCAAAAACCTGCTGAGCCTTCATGGCTTGATCCCTGGTACTTGGAGGTTTTGATGAATATGGGCCATTAGGAATAATACTTCATGCCATTACCAGCTGCGAACATATGGCAGGAGCCACTGTACAGATAGAAAAGCAGCAGTTTTCTCGGCATCTCTGTTTAATATGAACATCAAAAGATTAACACACAGGAGTTTTACACCAAGGGAACGAGATTTCCTTTTTTTTAAACTGAACTAGAGAGACTGATATGGAATCTTACATGAAGAAAAATTAGCCATTATTTATCCATCAGTCTCTCTATCTGTCCAATAGCCATTTCTTTAACTGTTGTGATCAGAGAGTGGAGGTGTGCATTTGAACAGTAACTACAACCTACCACCATCACCTTTAGAAAAACAAAACAGGAAACAAAACAAAACACACACAGTTCACTATAATGATCACTGATCAGAATGTTTAAAAAGGACATTCAGTACATTTCATCTCCCCTTCTCTGGTGTTTTGATAAAAGCAGTGGGAGGGGGTGAGAGCAGATAATGTGAGTGACAAAGATGTTTTCCAACCAGCACATTTACAGATCTTGCCTCTAAAAATGATTGCACTGATAGATTTTTACACACATTTCCACTAGTCACTGTCACTGCCTGAGGCTGAGGTGAGGGTCTTCTACATTCTAGATATAAGCTTCAACAATGCAACCATTTCCCTTTGTCCATATCAATTATTTTCTCATTTGGAGACTGTGCATGTATAGGATCTTAGCTATAGCAATTTCTATTGTATGACTGAGCTGCAAGGGACAGACTGATTTGCAATTGTGTATATGAGAAAAGACCCAAATCAAACAGTGAATTCTTATGTGCTACTCATGTGGGATGTTCACATGATAGAAAGGAGTATGATGGGGGGGGGGGGAGAGGAGGGGAGAGACACCACCCAGAAGGGATTACCCATATGCCAGGGTATAGAGCGGGGGTCGGGAACCCGCGGCTTGCGAGCCGCAAACGGCTCTTTCGAGCCTGTGGTGCGGCTCCCGGCCCCTTCCTGGACAGCGCGGGGAATCCGCCCCCTTTCCCCCGCACAGAGGCAGGGGGAGAGAAGAAAGCAGCGTCAGTCACTGCCGCACCGCCATCCATCCCCCCGCAGAGGCGGGGGAAGAGAAAAAAGCGGCGTCGGTCGCTGCACCGCCGTCGGCCCCCCGCCTCTGCGGAGGGGGGGGGAAGAGAGAATAAAGCAGCGTCGGCCACTGCCGTGCTGCCGTCCGTCCCCCCGCAGAGGTGGGGGGGAGAGAAGAAAGCGGCGTCGGCCGCCACGCCGCCGTCGCCCCCCCCGCCTCTGCGAAGGGGGGGGAGAGAATAAAGCAGTGTCGGCCACTGCCGCGCTGCCGTCCGTCCCCCCGCAGAGGTGGGGGGGGAGAAAAAAGCGGCGTCGGCTGCCGCGCCGCCGTGAGGTGGGGGGGGAGAGAGAGAAGAAAGCAGCGTCAGTCACTGCCGCGCTGTCGTCCGCCCCCTCGCAGAGGCGGGGGGGGGGAGAGAGAGAGAAGAAAGCATTATTAAGTAACCTGTTGTCTTTTTGTGATGTAGAGCTTTCACGTTCGGGAGCTGGGGCTTCATCGTATAAAGGTTCATAATCATATGTTAGGCTATAATATGATTCTCTTTCCTTCGTCCAAACTGCTGTTTCCCTTAAATCCTTTAAATACCCATTCAGAATTATGCTATATTGCTACAATGGCCCTTGGAAGTTTATGAAAGTAATTTTGAACAGTTTGGGCTGTTCTTGTTCTTTGCTTTTCTTATTCTTGGCTTTTGCATGGCTTTATTTAGAGCAGTGCATGTGCTTGTTTAAATTATTATGCATCCTGGTTTGCAGTGCATAAGTGAGGAATGAAAGCCAGTTAGGTGCCACCGTCCACCCACTGCCTCTGCGGGGGGGGGGGGGGGGGGAGAGAAGAAAGCAGCGTCAGCCACTGCCTCGCCGCCGTCCTCCCCCCCCCCGCGCAGAGGTGGGGGGGAGATAGGAAAGCAGCTGCCGTGCCGGCGTCCCCCCCCGCAGAGGCTGCCGCGCCACCGTCCACCCCCCGCCTCTTCGAGGGGAGAGAAGAAAGCGGCATCAACGCGCCCGTCCCTTGTTGCTCTTCCAGCGCCACGTGTGCAGAGACCACGAGCAAGAGCGGCAGAGTGAGCGGAGCATGTGTACAGGAATGGCCTTGGAGCATGTGCAGAGCGCGGTCACGCTGGGGCAAGGCCTTCCCACAGAGCGGTTGCTGGCCCCCTCCCCCCACTCTGTGCAGAGCGCGGCCGGGCAGCCGTTGCCCTTCCCACCGTCACGTGACTTAAAAGCCCCCTCCCGGCAGTGGGGGCGGCGGCGGCGATGAGTCACATTCACGTCCATCCCTAGGTCAGGAGGGCAAGAAGAAGTCCCGGGGGCGGGGGGGGGGGGGGTAGGGGGTGGGCTACTCGGTCTCGGTGCAGCAGGTCAACCTGCTTGCAGAGGGGCATCGTGGGGGCCGTTGCAGGCATTTGGAAGAGAAGCCGCGCTCCTGGGGAGTGGGTGTGAATGAGTGACCGCCTAGGTGGGGGGGGGGCGGGGGGGGGGAGAAGAAAGTGGCATCAGCTTCCACCAGGCCACCACTGGCTTACATGGGGAATTCCCCCCCCCCCCCAAAGGGTGCGGCTCCATGAATTTTCTTTTCTGGGGAAAATGGGTCCAAATGGCTCTTTGAGTGTAAAAGGTTCCCGACCCCTGGTATAGAGGGTGGTCTTGGCCAGATACCTAAATTCCTGCAGAGTTGGCACCTAATGGACCTCTGGGGTAAGAGTGTTCCAGAGCACTGGGACCACCACAGAGAAGGGCCTCCAAGTGGTTGCCACCCTAAATCTTGGAAGGTGACTGAGCTGCCAGGAGGCCCCCCTCCCCACTGACCTCAGTGCCTAAGCAGGTCTATATGGGAGGAGGTATTCCTTCAGTCCAGGCTGTATAGGGCTTTGTATGTCAATACCAGCACCTTGAATTGGGCCTGGTAGCATATAGGTAGTTTGGCAGTTTCCTCAGGACAGGTGTTATATGATGATTTTGTGAGATGGCTGCTAGCAACCAAGCTACCACATTCTGTACCAGCTCCAGCTTTTGGACCATCTTCAAGCACAGCCTCATGTACATCACATTACAACAGTCTATCCGGAAGGTTACCAGTGCATGAATGACTGCGACCAGGTTACCCCAGTCCAAATAAGAGTAAATCTGATGAACCAGCTGGAGAACCTGGTACGTTCTCCTTGCCACCATTGCCACATGGGATTCCAGTGACATTAACATATCAAGAATAAACCCCAGGCCCCACACCGTATTCCACACCACCCCATCCAGTGTCAGGTGCCCCGTAAACTCTTGGGCCTTGGGACCCAACCTACGTAACACCTGCATCTGACAGAAGACAGGCATTCAGGAAGAGGGATGTCACAATTCTTCCATCCACCATTCTGCTGGGGTGGGGGAGGGGCCCATGTGCATCAACACCTATAGATTAGGCAGCCTTTTCAGATGTTAAAATTTCAGGCACATCTCCCCAAATTGCTTAGTGGACCAAACTTTCAACCGTAGATGAAAATTTTGTTACAAAAGTAGATGTAGTAGCCTTGTTTTTCTCTGGTCAATCCACTAAAGCAGGGATCTGCAACTTGTGGCTCTTCAGATGTTCATGGACTACAATTCCCATCATCCCCTGCCAGCATGGCCAATTGTTTGGCCAACACCCCATGCTGGCAGGGGCTGATAGGAATTGCAGTCCATGAACATGTGGAGAGCCACAGGTTGCAGACCCCTGCACTAAAGTTACATAAGCTACATCAATTATTTTGATTTGCCCCTTTATAGCCTTTATTATGACATTTAATTTGGGCAGCAAAAACAAAACTACTACCTTGACCTACTGTCCCTTTCATCTCTCCCCACTCCCCCAGCCCCATATCCTTTCAAACCTCCATCAGTTTAACTTAAATGCAGAGATACAAATTTCTGGTTGCTCAATTTTAGGGCTGTTTCATTACAGAACTCCTCAATCCGTGCAGCAATAAATTACAGGGTATTATTTTTAAAGAGATCATTATCCAAACACTGATTCATTAGCTGTGTAAAATATTTCTGCTCATACACCAGTATCTCAAAATGTATTCTGCACAGGTTGTGAGGGTGGGAGGAACAGTTGGCTCATTCCCATTCACATGAATTCTCTAGATGGTAGAAAAATAGATCGGGGGCCATTTTAAACAGTTATCCAAGAAAGAGAGAAAATGTGGAGGGGGGGGATGGGGTAAGGAACATTGGATCTTTGATTTGGTTTTGATGAAGAGTGAAAAGGTGTGGGAAAAGGGCAGAGAGTTAATGGGGAAAGTAGCCATGCAGTTATACCCGATCTGTTATCAATGGCTAGTGCATTATTAAGCAGCCCTTGATTAATTCAAATTCATATTTCCAACAACATCAAAACACGTTCTGCAAAATGCATCACCAAGGAGCCATCTGTGCACATTCAACCACACCATTTAAGTTTCATTAAACCAAGCAGCTGTAGAATTGTGCTGGTTTTTTTTAAAAAAATATTTCTAGACCCACAAGCCACGGAGGTTACAGAACATCAAAAGTATTTACGGCAAAGTATTCATGCAGGAAGTAGGGAGGAAATGAGAACAAATTTACATGAAAAGTTGCATGGAGAAATCCTGACAAGCTGTACAGCATCAATTAATAGGGGAAAAGTATTTGTCAGGATTAGATTAAGCTACGCAGAATCACCCATTTTCTCTCTACTGTTTCAGAAATTTGTGAGAACCTTCTGAAGAATTACTCTAATGTTTTAACTTCCTTTGAATTTCCTGCAGATGTTCTATTTGAACTGACCTTTGAGTCACAGGTGTCCCTGTCACAAGGCAAAGTGAAGCAGCTGGCTGCAGCTGGAAGATGGGTTAAGGTGGCAATAAAGGCAAGATAGTGAAAGAGAGGCAAGCCTGAACAACTGGCCATGATTCCCCATACAACTCACCAGCACAAACCCCTTTAAACACACAAAAGCGATAAACTATTGCATCCCTGCATAGCTTCCATTAATTTCAGTGGGGTTTTCCTGATGGATTGTGCCCAGTGGCATAGTGGTTAAGAACAGGTGTACTCTAATCTGGAGGAACCCGGTTTGATTCCCTGCTCTGCCACCTGAGCTGTGGAGGCTTATCTGGGGAGTCCAGATTAGCCTGTACACTCCCACACACGCCAGCTGGGTGACCTTGGGCTAGTCACAGCTCTTCTGAGCTCTCTCAGCCCCACCCACTTCACAGGGTGTTTGTTGTGAGGGGGGAAGGGCGAGGAGATTGTAAGCCCCTTTGAGTCACCTACAGGAGAGAAAAGGAGGATATAAATCCAACTCTTCTTCTTCTTCTTCTTCTTCTTCTTCTTCTTCTTCTTCTTCTTCTGCTTCTGCTTCTGCTTCTGCTTCTGCTTCTTCTGCTTCTTCTGCTTCTTCTTCTTCTGCTTCTGCTTCTTCTGCTTCTTCTGCTTCTTCTTCTTCTTCTATACTTATTAGAGGGGATGAGTGTATTTTGGGTTTTTTATTGTAAGCACCCAAATATCTTGAGTGGGTTTTTAAAAGGTCCAATGTGCCCATCACTCCCCATAACTTTTTTTTACAAAAACCTCAAACAAACTAAAACTAGAAACTGATAATCTTTTCCAGGAGCCACATGTAACCATTCCAAAACATTCATAATTCTTGACAGCATTCCCATGGAGGATTCTAATACCTTGATTAGGGTTGGGCTGGGGAACCAAGTGTGAACCTGTTAACTGTTTGTAGACAATTGCCCTTTCCACACAAACAAAACAAAACATTCTTAGGAAGGAAATAAAACATTTCCTCTATGGAGCTCTATATGGTTTTTAGCTCAAACATTTTATTTCCTACCTGAAAACTTTTTATTTGCTGTTTCCTAGCAATTCTTTTTTGAAAACGTTTTGAAAATGTTTTCACTTACTGTGCAACTTCCTTAAAAAGTTTCCCACATCTCTCTTCAGTCTCTAGACTTCTTTGTTGGAATTGTTTTCTGAGTTTGCACCAGCTATTTCATGCTATATTTCTGTCAGGTTCTTTTTATTTCAGGGGGTCGTGTTGTCTACACAGCTACATATACATGACCGCTAGAGAATCACAACATAAGACTTTGAAGCTTCATAGCTCCAAACCAAGAAGTTTTAAGAAATTGAAAAATCACAAAATGGCAGTCAGTAAGTGTTTTTGAGGGGGGGGGGAAGTGCAGACAAATGGGGGATTGAAAACATTTTGAAAATGCTGGCAAAACATTTTCGGGGCTGTGTGGAATGGGCTCATGTCATACACATATTGGTTTTTTTTCTAAATGGAGATTATTTTAATGTGTGCCAAGACAGAGCATCCTCTGCATATACCTCACACACAAAAATTACAAATTCTGCATTTCATGCACTGTGGAAATTTGTCCTAGGAGGATTCATAGCTGAGCAGCAGAGCTCAGGTTGCTGGCTTTTTTCCCCCTTTTGAGACCTTTAAATTTCATGTTGATTTCCTCATATCGCTATTTCACAGGTTTGTTATCATTAATTTTTGTTTTTAGGGGAAAAGCCGGCCATTGATCCCCTGGAAATACCTGCGAGGAGTTGGGGGAGGGAACCAGAAGGAACAGAGCCCACCATACAAGGGAAAACATCAGGGTTTGCCCACTCTCAGGAATTGTAGAATTTCCAGGATATGTGGCACCCTAAGTTTGAACGTGTCTGCAATGAAAACTCTGCCATGAAGGAAATGTACCCTCACTTCACAGCAAAGCACCAGTATATAATTGACCTGTAACTAACAGGATGAATATTGAAGTAAACAGTGAGTTTAAAAACAGTTATAAGGTAGTTTACTCTATTTATGGATCTTCCTTATGATTTTGACCATTTAAGTGGATTGCAGAGTTTTGGTTAAAATCATCAATAAATATCCCTTAATCTGTTAAAAAAAATTAGGACTGCTGCATGATAACGTCTGGTTGCTATGGCAATTATTTCTATTACCTAGGTGACAGCTTAGCTACATGATGTCACTACTAAAGTGATTTTATCTACAGAAACATTCTAAGCCTCAGCTGCAGATGGACCTAAGTCTTAACACCACTTAATAGTGGCCTAAAATGCCCTCTGGTCAAGAAGAGAGAAGAAAGGGAGGGTCAGAGAGAAAGCTGGTAAAAGAAGCAACATTTCCCTTTGGCAATTGAAAAAATGCAGCTCAGCAGGGAGCAAAAGAGATGAGTTAATTTTCTGAAGCTGACAGCTGATGACTGGACCAAGCAGAAATTCAGCAGCAGCCAGCCACAAGGCCAGAAGGAAGAAAGCAAATATGAGAAGACAAATGAACTTGACTGTCAGGGTAGTCTAGATGTACCGCATTAGATTTGGCCCTTGGAGTTCTGAATTCAGATCCGCTTCTAGTTGGGCAAAGAGGAAGTTTATATAAGACAAAACTCACCCAGATGTTGCCTCAAATGCATTTCCTCTGCAGTCATATTTGTGTTAAAAAGAAAAAAAGAGAGTATTCCCTTCTTCAGCTTGGGGAAGCACATGTGGTTTTCCTCTCCTCCATTTTATCTAGGGTTGCCCCATCTGTGTTGAGAAATACCTGGAGATTTGGGAAATGGAGATTGGAGAAAGTGAGGTTTGGGAAGGGGAGGGACTTCCGTGGGGTGTAATGCTTTAAGCCCACTCTCCGAAAGGGCCATTTTCTCCTCTAGGGGAACTGATCTTGGTTATCTGGAAATCAATTGTAAAAATGGGAGATCTTCAGATGCCACCTGAAGGTTGGCAACTTTAATTTTATTTTCATAACATACACTAGGGAGAGAGACCATAACTGGCCCAAACTCCCTCAGTCAGTTTCGAGCCAGAGGGGGAATTGAACTCTGGTCTCCCTCCCAGGCCAACAAGCTAACTATTATACTGCACTGCTTTTTCTTTGTTTATAACATATGTATCCTATCCAACAATTACTCAGAACAGAAGAGGGAGCACGAGCCTGTAAAGAGGTAGAATTACATGGATGCTAAGATGGGAAGACATTAGATATGAATGTGAAATGTTTGCACCTTTTTTAAAAAAAGGAATTGCTATACAAAGTATTGCCCTAGCATAGCTCCTGTGCCTGTCACAGTTGTCGCAGTGGTAGAAATCGAGTGGGTGTAAATATCACAATTAGGGTTGGAGATTCAGATGAAACAAATACCAGATTTAGCCTGAATCTGGGCGATTTTTGGGAATATTCGGACAAAAAAAATTGTCTGAATATGTTCTACCCAAATATGAATGAATGGGGGGTATTTTTGGTGGGTTTTTGCGTTTCAGCCTGCAGGGGGCACATTTTTAAAGCTAGTGGCACCAAAATTTCAGGGTATCACACGGAGACTGTCCTGATGATACCTCCTGAGTTTGGTAATGTTTGGCTTGGGGGAGGGGGCAAAGTTATGGTCCTCCAAAAGGGGTGCCCCATCCCCCATTGTTTCCAATGTGAGCTAACAGGAGATGGGGGCTACCCCTTTGAGGGTCCATAACCTTGGCCCCCCTCAACCTAACTTCACCAAACTTGGGTGATATCATGAGAATAGTTACCGGGTGATACCCTGACATTTTGGTGTCACTAGCTTTAAAACTGCACCCCTGACAGGCACCCCAACAATTTGCCCAAGATTCTTTGTTCTGCAGTGCCTTGGCTCCATTGCATGCTGCACATTTTTGAATATAGAGGCACAAGACTTTCAAGGTTGCTCCGGGAGGTCCTCCTAGTAATAGCATCCAGGCTTGGTGAACTTTCCTTCTGGGGGTTCAATTTTATGGGCCCCCAAAAGGCTTATGTTCTAGCACTTGACAAAAAATTATATGGAAAAGGAGTCATGCCAGAAGCTGTGTCACTACATGAAGATGACAATTGTGCCCTCAGTAAATCCCCACCCCTCCCTGTTTGCAGAGCAATTGACACCACAGAGGTTCACAGCCTGATTAAAGTATAGATAAGCTTTATTCAGGAATTACCATACTTGATAGTGAAGAGAAGAGCCAAAAACAGGGCTACATGACTATCTGAGAAAGAGCGAGCGATTGAGTGTGGAACTCCTGAAAAGAAGCAAAAACAGACAACAAACAATACTTAACAGGAGAGAGGGTGCTGACCTCACTATCCTATCTAACTATTCTATTGCTGTCTCTTGTAGGCCTTCCTCTATCTTCTTCATCACAAGACATTGCCTAGTCCAACACCCCTTCACCCACCAGTTGCCTGGCAACCCTGCTTCTAGCCCTTATTGTGTTTTTACAATTGTCCCTGTTCATTGGCCTACTTCAATTCATGGAGTCCTCTATGGAGTGGGGATTTGCCCATCACTACACTTAAGTGTGTCTCAAAGTCATGCTTGATAAACCACTGTGAATTTTCTGTGAAATGGGAGCTAAATACATACTGCTACCCTTTGATATTGGTCCTTTGGGGTCACCTTTCTTTCATGGGTCCATTTTCTTCAGCTCAGCAAGGAAAGCTGATACAGCCCTCATCATGGTTGCTAGTAGCACCTAATTCAGAACAGGCATAGAAGATATAGAAGGTGATAATAAATGAAGACACACTGTTCCTTGTTGTTTGAAAAATGTGATAAGGCACTTCATTAATCTCCCTGACATTTTCTGTGTTGGAGGCAATACTTTCAAGTTGTCTCTTTAAAGATGTACATGTCTGGATATTTTTCTGGCCAGGTTAATTTATAAGAACCTGGGTGAAGGGTTTGCAATCAATAATTTATGACACAGCTCCTACCTCTGTTCGCTGTTTGGGAATGTCTTATGAACAGATCTGTAAATTTTCCAGGATTTATGCATTATTCAAAATGATGGGCAAATAACTCCAGCAAATAATCCTTGATCTGCAAATCACTCTGCAAAACTATTTGTGGCTATTTGCCATTTGCATGGTTGGCATTGGCTTTCTTACATCAGATGGGTGACCTGACCCTGTAAATGACAACCCTTAAGCAAGGAACCTTCCATTTGGGCCACTGCTTGTTTTCTCAGAGGGCTAGTTTACAAGGTTCAGCCAACAATTTATATGTACAAAATACCCAAGCGGTATCATTATCAGCCCAATCCTAGTGGTGGGGTGTGGGGGTGGAATCAGCTTTCAAATTCAGTATGGGGGTCATGCCAGCATGTTTGACCACTCTGCCAGTGATAGTGGCACTTATGCCATTAGGGAGAGCAAACTGGTAGGTTGGCGGTGCCATGGACGTCTAAGACATTCGACTCAGAAGAGCCTGTGGCCCGCACAGCTGCACTGCCTGAAAACTGTAGGCTGGCACAGGTGGGGGCAGACTAGGGCATTCCTGGGGAGTGGAGCCAAATTTAGTCAGCTTCCAACAAGCTTTGGAACCATGAGAAAGGGTGGCATAAGTCTGTTTAACCCTATGGAGTGTTTTCAGGTGGCTGGGGAGTTTCTGGCATTTGATGCCTCCCCATGCTACCTGGAAGCCATGTGGATTGGGCTGGAGTAGAAAATGATAAGCAAATGCTAGAGAAAATTGGTGCAGGTTTATGAGATCAACTAGGCTGTGGGAATGAGGATAAAAATAGAAAATGGAGAGAAGAAATTGTAGAGATGTGGGAGGGAAATGTTTCACATCCTCACCTTCATAATGCCTTTATCGATCACAACTGCTGCTGGAAAGAGCTGGAAGAAACTGAATCCTCAGCTGCTGAGATGAAAACATGTTTAGCTACCTGGCCATCATTGCTATCTAGTATATTTTTCTTCTTTTCTCCAAGGAGCAATTGTCCATGTGTGTGGTTCTTTATCATGCCATTTATTCAGTCCTCCCTGGATACCATGCCTGTGTAGGCCTGCCACAGGGAAACTTCTAGAGCTCTTTAAAAGGAGACTTCTCAGAGTAAGGATTGTTGGTGTCTCAAGTTCTAATAGTATGGGAAAGGGAGAAAAAACTCCCCTCTCCATTTTTTCCATCCATGCAAAACTTCATAAAACTCTGTCATATCTCCCCTTAGCCATCTTTTCTTTAGACTGGAAAGTCCTGGACATTCCAGACTTTCTTCAAAGAAAAGGTGCTCCAGACCCCTAATCATTTTTAATCATTCCTCTGAAGATGCCAGCCACAGATGCAGATGAAACGTCAAAAGAAAATGCTACTAGAACATGGCCATACAGCCTGGAAACCACACAACACCCCAGTGATTCTAGCCGTGAAAGTCTTCGACAATACATCTTGATTGGTTTTCTTAATAGTTTTCCCATTTCTGTAATGCCTTTTTTTGATATCCAGCAACTAGAAATGCATTCACTATATGTTTGTGTTTGTGTATCATACTCCCAAAGATGTAAATGGAGGACAAAGTCAGGCCTTGTATAAATACTATTATAAAAGCCACATGTTTGTTTATGCTTTTTAATTGAATTTAATGTTTCTTATGATCCCTGCCTTGTAGATCCTGTGTGAGTGGAAATGTGGCATAAAATGTTTTCAATAAAGAAATAAAACAGTTCAATAATTATGGATTATTACAAAATAATTCAAAATGAGCCTACATTGTCTAGAATTGGCTGTATTTACACCATCTTATACTATGAACTTTTCTATAAATGCTTGCTTTATACTACTAAGAGAAAGAAATTATAAGCCAAATGGTTAGAGGCCAGTGTGTGTGTGTGTGTGTGTGTGTGTGTGTTACTGAAGCCCTACACACATCATGCAACTTATTTTTTTAAAGATTCAGGAGTAAAAAAGAAAAAGAAAAAAAGAACCCTTCCTGTGACAGGAGAAAACCTTGGAGCATACCTTGTCAAACTCATTGATTTAATCTCAGTGAGACTCAGCTGTTGAACTGATTTTTACTTTGCACCCCCTTGTGAGCCCAATTCAGACTTATATTGTAATCCTAAAGTAGCTGAAGTGACCTTTCCAACAATGAAATAAGAATTCTGATTATTTATACCAGGATGGTTCAACCTTTCCATCCCTATGAGTCAAAACTCCAATCAGTTGACCAAATAAGACTGGTTGGAATCATAAAGACCAGAATAGATAAGAGGGAGGAAATGTTCTTAGAGATGTGGGGACTGAAATTAGAGGAGGAGTATCACCATACCTATTTTCCAGAGGTTTTCACTGTCCAGTAAATCTATTGAGTTTCATGTCCAGTAAGTCTATAAAGCTTCACAGTTGTCCTCCATGAACTGATAATGATGTTCACCCAATTACAGCTGCCCTGAACATCAAAGTCACCTTTCATTGACAGAAGCCCAGTCAGTAAGCACCAGCACTTCCACCTCAGGAATTATGCATCCCAAAGGATGGTGGGTAAATTGTTTTTGAGCTACAATGTTCCACCAACTATATAATTGCTTTATGCCCAAATCCACATGGGCTACTGGAATTAGAACATTGCTAAAAAGAAAAGCACCGGGGGGGGGGGGGGAGACTTCAGACAAAGGCAAACAAATTCCATTTCCCCTTTCTATGTCTCTGGTTTGGTTGCATGTTTAAAAACACAGAACCAATCATGTTTGCTCCTAAGATGCAACTGGACTCATGAACATCATGGTATAAATACACATGGAGGGCAGATGGATCTAGTAATGGATAAATTTGCAGAATGTATGATGTCATTTGATGGGGGGGGGGCAGGAACAAAGTGGAAATATCTTCAGAAATAGCTTGGAAAGCCCCAAATATCAGAAGTCAGATCCAGATTAAGCTAATGTGGGGCCCATAGCATATGTTATCAGGGGGCTTTCACAGCCAGAATCAACTGACTGTTGCAGGTTTTCCAGGCTGTGTGGCTGTGGTCTGTTAGTTTTTGCTTCTACCATTTGGTCCACATCTATGGCTGGCATCTTCAAAGGCATGAAACACATCTCAAAGTGCCATACCTCTGAAGATGCCATCCATAGATGTAGGCAAAATGTTAGGAGCAAAAACTAACAGACCACAGCCACACAGCCTGGAAAACCCACAGCAGCCAGTTACAAAGGGGCCTTACATTTCAAAAAATGCACATTAATGTAGGTATCAATTTCAAATGTCAAAAGTAGGTAAAGTTGTTTTTTGTACCCCATTTTTCTCAACCAAAAGGGGTCTCAGAATAGCTTACGGTCACCTTCCCTTCCCCATACAAGCACCTTGTGCGATAGGTGACACTGAGAGTACTGTGACTAACCCAAGGTCACCCAGCAAGCTTCATGTGAAGGAGGGGGGAGGGATTGAATCCAGCTCCAGATTATCATCTGCACTCTTAACCATGACAAGAAAACTACAGTTTTAAAATTTCAAACACATTGCCAGATTGTGAGAATACACTGAGGTGCTGATTTCACCAGACAGCTTGCCCATTAAACATGGAACACTTACCTCAGGTCTCTGAGCTCTGCAGTGGGACTGCAGTGGGGCTACAGTGGGGTATCCTCCCATTTCTCTGTTTGCATGCAAAGAGGCAGTTCACATCCTGAAGTACACCTTTTCCAATGAACTCTGCTAGGCATCTGGTTCCCCCAGTTCTCTTAACTCTGCCTACCAACAGCCTCAAAGGCACAGATCTCATCACATCCAGGAGTCTGAACACTAGAGTTGATATCCCTTCCCTTCCCTTCCCTTCTCATCCTCTCTCTCTCTCTCTCTCTCTCTCTCTCTCTCTCTCTCTCTCTCTCTTGCCCCTGCAAGAGAAGGGGCAAGAGAGGTTTTTTTTAAAGCAAAGTCTTGTCTGAAATAAAGTTTTAACATCTTCCTGATCATTGGGGAGGGCAGAAGCAGAGTGGGGGTGGGGGGTGGGATGGTGCAAAAAAGACAATCTGCTTGTACTGTTCATTGCAAAATCCCTCTCTGTTGTTATTACATCAAGATACCAAACTCTTGATATGTGCACTTAGATAAGGAAGGAGCCAGCACCATGGATGGGGGAGAACTAGGGGAAGGCATGCACAGCAGCCCGAGGAGTGGGAAGGCTGGCTGTGAGTGGAGAGAAGGTGTCCGGGGCAAAGCTGTGCTCACTGGCAAATCTGCCTACTCTGGTGGTGAAGCAAAATAAAAGTCGTGTTGAAAGTGGTGTTGCTTGCTGCGGAGAAAATGGAAAGTGAAAGCAGGGTTCCAGAAAACAGGTCCATACAAGAAATCTTGCTGTGATGGACATTTGCCCCTATTGTGCAGCAAGCACATTGTGCATAATTGGCCTTAGTGTGGGGCCCTCAAAAATGCAGAGCCTGTAGCCTATGCCACTTTTGCTACTGGGTTAATCAGGTACTGTCAGCAATTCTCCCCATGCCCCTCTTGGTGGCTTGCGAGTATCCAAAAAGAGAGGATATTTTTGGTGAGAACAGAGATGTAACATATTCTCCTTGTTTTTATTCAGATGGAGAATTCTGTAGCTGGGAGTCATATTTGTCCCTATCAGAAAGAAGATGACATGTATTCACAGCTTACCAATGTTAGGTAATCCATTTAGAGACAGTGTCAAAATCTTTGTCTAGGGGAGGCATATGATAGATAGTGCAGCAGATTATGGACACATCCACTACCAGTAGAAGACCACAAATATAGCTTTTTGCAGAAATCTTCTCCCCAGATAAACAGACTAATTTGTTTTGAGAGAGAGAGAGCTTCTTCTTAAGCCAATCATCAAAATAGATTTTTCAGATGTGACTAAATGAAGCCATGGAGTTGAGATCCACCTGGGCTCTTGTTTTCTTTCTGTCAATTGCCCCCTGTGTGCCTTCAAGGACAAAGTCTGTCCCTGTTTGTTGGCAAAAGGGAAACAGTCTTGTGAAGCTTCCCACAACTTGAAAAGATTTCAATTGGCTAGATAAGTGTTTAGCCCCCTCTGAAGACAATGTGCTTTGTTCCAGTAAGTAGAGAGTTCTTGGAAGCCAGCTCAGAGATTGCTAAATGTGTAAAAAGAATGTAATATTGTATAAGCTATTAGTATGCACTTAATGGAGTAGGCAGTTCCTCTTAGGAGAAGGGCACTTTCCCTAGAGTTTTCTAGTACTTGTGCATTGCAAGATACTTTTGTAACAAAAAGAAGACAACCCTGGTGACATTTATTGGTTTACAAAAGAATCCCTCACAACAAGCTTGTCTGACTCACATCAACGTCTTCTCCTACCTTGAGCACGGCGTGGCTTAATTGCAGCCACTGGATTTTGTTCTTCACCTGCTGGCTTTGTGCAAAAATAAATGAAATGAAATAAAATAAAATAAAATAAAAGCAATAGAAAGCTGAGCACATTATCTGGAGTTTTAAGGTTATATTGGATAGGACTCTTGCTTTCTTTGGGACATACATGCAACCCAAATTCATGGTAAAACTGTTTCTGGATGTCACTACTGCAGATTGGAGTGGGTAGGTATATCAGAATCCTCCCCAGATTGGGGGGAAAACGTCTATTCTGCATGGTCCAAATAACCTGGGTTGAGCAAAGAAAATATCCCGGTTTTGCCAAGAAGTTCACACGGTTCCCAATCCCAAGTGGGTTTGTTCCATGATATTTCCCTCATCCTGGGTTTTTCAAAAACCGCTAAAATTGCAATCTTTTCCCAAAATCCTGCATTGAACCTGCTACCACGGGAACACTACAGGAGCAAAACTGATTTATTTTCCCCACCCTGCTGCCTGATCTCCCCGCCTTACATCATGTCAGTTTTACTTCTGCTGAGTTGCAGCCCATCCTTTCCAAAATGTTCCCCAAGCAAGTTTTCTGCCCTTTGACAGGAGGGAGGCAAGTGAGCCCATGCGGGAAAGCACAAGCGCTTACCCCATTCCTGCTCGCTCTTGCCAAGCACTGCTTGCTAGATGAGCCATAGTCCTGAGAGCCCAGCCTTGCTGCTCTGGGCTCACGTTCCCAACAGGGTCTTCGGGGAGGGAGAGGGGGAAGCGCCTGCCTGGCAGGATGCTCTCACCCCATGACAGCCCCAAAGACCAGTCAAATTTTATTTGATATATCATGGGGAGAGGGTGTGTGTGTCTTGTGCTGTAGTTTCTTGCACACCTTTAAATGTGGATGGGACATAGTGCTCTGCTCAGTATTGGTCAATTTTTTTTTTACTTTGTATAGTACAACATGTTTGTCATGTTCCCAACTGCACTGGCTCCTTTCCAAAGCTAGAGAAAAGGGTGTGTGTGTCCTGCTTGGTTTTCTTGTAGTTGCTGTGGAGGAGTGTTGCCATGGGGGGTGGGTGGGACAGCCAATCAGAATGCAGCACTCTGGAAATGTTCGAGCATGTGGCTGCGTTTGTAAAAAACAAAAACAGGCTTGTGTGAAAGAAATTGGAGTAATTCCTCCTGATCTTAACTTGATTACTTCACAGAAACAGGCACACATGCAAAGGGAGAAACAAGGATAAAATAGACTGGATTTTTAAATACTGACTGTAACCTGATATTATGTTGTGTGGAATTGACCAAAGACTTCCCTGCGCACAGAAAAAAATCGATTTCTGGAAGTAAAGTTTTAATCTGGTTTGAAATGCTAGTTTTCTCTGTGCAAGGGATAAATTTCAAGGGACAGCAATTGGTACTTCTTCATCAGAGATGTGATGAGGGACACAGTCACCATTATCCAAAAATGAATAAACAGACAGATAAGTAGAAACCTGTATTATCTGAGTGAAAGGGAGTGCCTGAAGTTAGTTAGAATAGGGCTGCAGCTCAGATGTTCAGGAATTGACAATTCCAAGCTCAGTTTCTGCCAGCATGGCCAATTGGCCATGCTGGCAGGGGCTGATGGGAATTGTAGTTCCTGAACATCTGGAGAGCCGCAGGTTCCCTACCCCTGAGCTAGAACATGGGTTCCCAACTGTGGGTACCTTCTCACCCACTGACACCTTTCCTGGTGCCCGCCAAATATATTGAAAATGGTTGGGGCCAGGTGGGGCTTTTGATTGACCATTGGAGATTGACCATTGGAGATCTGATTGGCTATGTGGATTTTTTTTTAAAAAATTGCTCTGGCACAGCATGAGAATCTTCAATGGGTGACTGAAGGTAAGCTGTTTATAAGCAAGAAAATACTTTTAAATTATATGTTAATTTTAAAAGCCATCTTCTTCAGCAGAGCTTCTGCTTGAAATGTTGACGCTGCTATTATGCATAACTTACTCTCTGACTTTTTGTGGTTGGCTTTGCCTATTGTGGCAGCTATTTGTAGTTGTTCTCCATATTCCGCAGGAGCCATTTTTTAGTTGCACCCATTCTTGTGTCAAAATTCCAAAAATTTGGTGAGCTCTGTACTAGATAGTCACTTTGTGCCAACCAGCCCAACTGTAAGTGCCTAACCCTGGGTGGGAGGTAACACAATGCCCCTGTCGGCAAGATAGACACCATGTCTCTCTTCAGAATTATCATGAACAACTGGTTCACTCTTCAAGCGCCACAATGAAGACAAGTAGTCTGAGAGAGACTACTGTAAGCAAGCAAGCTTCAACAGGCTTAGGAGCTCTGAGGAGACTGAGACAGCAGCACCAGGGGAAAATGAGGGCAGCTGAACTCAGTGCTGAAGTTGGTTTCTTTTGACCTCCAGCGACAGCAGTGTCATGACTCCCAAGCAGAGAAAAGACCCCACAACAGACTGTAACAGAAAGGGGTACATATTAGACAAGGGCTTTCTGCTGAGTATTAGACCACAATCGTTTTGTTATGGATTTGCTTAACTTTCAGTGCCTAAGATGAATAGATGATCTCATTTATATTCACTTGTTTATATTCATAGATGAGATTGGCCCATGGTCCTGATCCATTCTGAGGTGTTACTTACCTAAAAGGTGGCTTAACCACCCTTTTAACAGAGGCAACAGTGGAGTTATTGCATATACCACAGTCACTGATTCAGCTATCAAGCTGTTTTCAATTGTTTGGGGGGGGGGGAGGGTTGGGGAACAAAATTGAGCATCTGCATATAGCCGAATGGATGACAATATTAAGAGCTATCACTGCATCTGGATATTCAATTAAAGTGGGGAACAACATTGATCTATTCAGTAATGTATCATCATCATAAACAGCAAGTGGCATACCCATTGTATACAAAATTAGCCACATGAAACTCATATTTTGTAATTTGAAGAACAAATAATATTCCAACAGGATAACTATGTTTGACTGCTGCAGCCAAAAGAATAAGTCCTCTTGTGGCACCTTAAAGTGGCGTCTAACAAATTTATAGTGATATAAGATTAATCAAATACATGAAGTTCTACACTGAGGATCAAGCCGAACATAATTCTGGGAGTTCTGTGAATGGAGCTGCCAGCATTTTTCTTTTCTTTAAAAGCAAGTGGAGGAAAGTCTAATTGGATGAGGACCATGACATGAGGAAAGGAGGGGTCTGTGCTGCCACTCGTGCTGCTTTTCTGTAATACCCTAGCTGTCCCCAATTCTTATTCAGGTCTACATTTGATAGATTTGCTTATGAATTCCAGTGCTGCAGCTTCTCACCTCCTCTTCTTTTGCTGAAATGGCAATATTTCAGTCTGCTGTCAGGAGCTTGAAGTGCTCCCCCACTGGTTTCTGGGTGTTTTTCTTGTTACAGTCTGATTTGGATCCTTGTATTCTGTTGCATACAGGTGGTCCATTCTGGCAAATGTAAATAGCAGGAGATCCTAACAGGCACATGGCATCAGGGGAAGTGCAAGACAATCAGTTCATGGTGGCATTGCTTGGGTTGTGAAATAGACACACTTGAGTAGATATGGGGACAGAAATGGCTTCAGTGTTTGCTGCAGGGGCTAATCCCTGGGTTTGCTGCTCCACTGATTGCTCCATCCTGGTTGGTCAGGATTGACTCAATAGAGATGAGTACTGTTTGTAGGAAAAGAGAGCTTTCCTGTCCAAGGTCTGTGAGCAAGAAGGGTCATCTTAAGATCTGTAGGAGGGATACCATCAGTGGTGGAGCTACAAAGGAGACGAGGGGGGGGGCATGCATTGCACCAAATGTGTGCCTGGGGTGTGTAAAAATCATCCCCTGACCCATACCCCCTTACCCCCTCACCCCATCCCACCCCGCCTTGCCAGACCTGACCCCACCCCACCATCTTGACCCATTTTCAGCAAGCAGAAAGCTGTTTTCTGCCGGCTGGAAAAGGTAAGTAGGGGGCATGGGGGGAGGGGAGAGGCTGCAGGGGGGGGGAAACCTGGAGAGCACCCCGGGTGCACTCCTGCCCAGCTACGTTTCTGGATACTACCCAGTATCCAGAAACGTTCTTCTCTCAATGCCCATCTGTCCTCTGGCCTTTATTGCCTTGCACACAATAATCAGTCAAATTGTTCTAGTTCTATGGTACTGTGACGAATGCACTTATACTACATTCAGGTTACAGGGTGGAGCCGCCCCTGAAAGAGTTAAGCCCTGGCCAGCCCTGATTGGCCAGAGAAAAGTATGCAGTTACTATAAATACTGTCAGCGAGAGTGCTGAAGGTTCTTCTTTTTGGAGTCTTTGGACTTTTTGGCTCTGTGTGAGCATGTGTGCCCTCGGGTACTTTTTGTAGCAGCGTGAGGTGAATCAGCCAGATCTCTCACTGCTGTGGATTAATAGCTGAGGAAGCTATTGAGTGATCTAAAACCCTGGGTTTGGAGGCGAGTGTCCGCCCTCAGGTGTTTTGTTTTGACTGTGAGGGAAACCTCTAAAGTCTATAAGTCTGTCCTCCATCACATTTAGCACCAATCTTCGGGAGGCCCAGTTCCTGTGGCAGAGAAGCCAGATTTTGGGAGTGTGGGAGAGGGAGGCTGTTATGCCTGAATCCCACTGGGTGTAGACTGGGTGTTTTATGTTTGTGGTGAGGTGCAGCGGACTGAAAACTTTATTTTTAAGAGGGAGTGTGAAACCTCCACAGTAACATCTTTAAAGAAACATATTTTTCTGAAGTAAAATCTGGAGGGAAGGGACACCTGTGAGGGTTCATTGTATAACTGAAGTAAAGTGCCTGCAACCGTTAAGCTCGAAGACCTTTCTCTGCAACCAACACGCTTATTTCCTCTCCAGTTTACCTGAGAAGCCTCTGTCAAGCCAGCAATAAAAGTTTTAAGTTTTGTTCATCTTTAAAAACTGCTCCAGTCTATTATTGTTTTGTCTGTGTCTGTGTCCCCCAAACAAAAAGGTGGTGTCCGTTTAAAATCAGTTTTTGTGGGCTTTAATTTATATTTTGGTGGCAGCAAAGTATAATAGGCCCTTTCGTTACAGGTACATCATGAGAGAAGCAGAAATTCTGTAGCCAGTATAGGACTTATATTTCTACCAGATTCTTTGGTATACCACAGAGTCTGCCCTCTAAAATGACCATTTTTTTCCAGGGCAACTGATCACTGTAGGATCTGTTGTAATTCTGGGAGAACTCCAGGCCCTACCTTGAGTTTGGTAATCCTGGTAATCACCCACAAAACTTGTTTTGAAGCACATGGAGATGATCCTCTGTGGAAGATCTTAACAAGTGGAAGTCATCTGACCACACTGCTAAGCAGAGTTAAACCCTTCTAAGAACACTGACTTCAACAGAAGAGTGCACTTCTGATTAGGATGGTGCTGTAGATACCTTAAAGAACATTTATGATTTCAGATATTAAAACCTGCACTTAAAATTGGGCCAATAAATAGACTGGTCACTAGTGTATATAGAACTGTCATAAAATTATAACATATGGTTGCATTCAACAATATACAGCATATTGTTTAACTCCGTTTTCTTCATCAAGTGATCTGCAGTAAGCAAACAATTCTACCTATCAATTTTGTGCTAATGGATTATTCTGTGCACTTGAATAAGGTACTATTACCCTTTCATTATATTAATTTATTACAGACATGCATTTCCCAGTTCTCATTTTCGGCATTTTTTTCTTAATGCCTGAAATTGCAAGATTTATGCTACAACTGTGAAAATCCCAGCTTTCCTTTTCATAGAACAGAAGAGTCTAGCCTCCATGGTTTCTAGGAAAAACCTGAAAAATGTGATTGTAGCATACTATTAAGATTTCTAAATGAAAAGACATTAAATTTATTTGACTCAGGTTGGAAGGATAGGCAATGGGAGGAGGGGTGGTAGAAAAAAGGTGGGGTATCAGAAATAGGAGGAGAAAGCAGTTACCATTGAAAAAATTTCCTAACAACTTTTTCAATGGTGCCTTCTTGTTCAATTTTAAATTTAAACTACAGGTACTACTAAATCATTACTAATTTGATCCAGACATATCAATATCTAAGCATACAAACATGAGATGTGAGTGGAATCTTTATTCAATATTCTTGCAAATTTTTTGGCTAGAAGACATTTGGGGTGGGGACAGATTAGCTGGAATCATGTCATTGCTCAACATTACTTCTGGTACCATACTGGAATGACACCATCACATAAGGGTGATGATCTATGATTTGGCCCAACCTCTATGATTAAACCATGGAGTTTGGGGCAAATCCTAGAGAGTGGACCCAATGAGATGACATCACTTCCTGATTTGTGGTGGAACTGATGTTGCACATGGGCATGATGCTGACAGTCTCTCTTTCATTTTGCTGCACTAGCCTGTGAAGAGGCAGCAGAGAATAAGGGTGCCACTGCTTGGAAACTTGCCCCCTCATTTCAGTGTAGCCCTAATAAACGTATCTTAAGTGTAGTCTCATAGGTCTTCACTATCTCTTCATCGCTCACCTATTTGTTCATTGAATAACTATGAAATATGATGGAATTTGTGGGGGGAGGCTCTAAATTCACATGTTACAGAGAATGCAAATTGGGTCTGAAGTCCCAAAATGATCAGACATTAGTTGTGAGTTCTCACTTTCTATGTGTTTGATGCTCAATTTAAATCAGAACTCTGGTGCACATGGGGCTTCAGCCTTGCTTCCTATGCCATTTTCCAACTTGAAACAGCCCCAGAAGGAGCTATTTGGGAAAATGCATGTCAGCAGGAAGAATGCTGACCTTTTTGAAGTGTGGTGTTGGAGGAGAGTTTTACTGCCAAAAAGACAGCAAGTGGCTGCCAAAAAAGACAATAAACAGGTTCCAGATAGAATTGTCAGCTTCCAGGTGGTGGGTGGAGATCTCCTGCTTTTACAACTGATCTCTGAATGACAAAGGTCCCTTCTTGCCAGGTAACACAAATGGTTTAAATGAACCCATGTTGCCTGTGTTGCCATTTGCACGGCAGGTGCAGGGGTTATCTGGGACCGCTGGAATCCCAGTGTCAGGATGTAGCATGGTTCTCACAGGAAACACTGTGTTTCCCTGTGAACTGAACATCTGAGAATCCCCCCACCCCAAAATATTCCACCTGAGAATCCCCCCATGTGAGAATCCCCCCTTCACACTTACCGGTACAAAATGGCTGCCACCTAGAGAATCCACCCTAATGGCGGCCACCTGGAGAATCAGCCATAATGGCGGAGGGGAGGAGGGGGGAATAGAATACTTCCTGCTTGCAGTAGTCTGCATAGGCAAACAGGAAGCATCTGAAACCCTGGTTAAAATGGGAAAGTTGCTAATTTAGCAACTTTCATTCAACCTGGGTTCAGCAAAATATAATGGGTTAGAAACATTTGGGGGTGAATCCTGTGGGAACTTCTCTCCCATAATACATTTTTCCACAGCCCTGAACCTGTTATATTGGACCCGTGCAGAATCTCCCAGAGATCAGTTCACCAAGAAAAAGTGACTGCTTTGGAAGGTGGATCCTATGGTCCCTCCCTTCCCCAGACACTGCCCTCTCCAGGCACCACCCCCAAAATCTCCAAGTACTTGCCAACCCTAGTTTTAGATCAAATCATGCCTAAACGCTCCCTAGAAGCGCAAATGACAAAACTAAGGTTGTCATATTTTGGTCACATGGTGAGAAGACAAGAGTCACCAGAAAAGACAATAAATACTAGTTGAAGGCAGCAGGAAAAGGGAAAGACCCAAACTGTGATAGATTGATTCAGTCAAGGAAGCCATGACTTTTAGTTTTCAAGACTAGAGCAAGGCAGTTAATGAGAGAACATTTCGGAGATCATTAATTCATAGGGTCACCATAAATCAGAAGCAACTTGATGACACATGATTTTCTCTCACATATAAGCACACACACTGAGGCCCTCTTCCCTCTAGAACTGGTTCTCCCAGCTTGCTTCCACATCCCAGTTGTACTCTTCAGTAGGATGGTCAACAGGCCTAGAGAAAACCATCCTGTTTTTTTAATACAGGTTTAACATTAATTTGATGTGCAGCAAAGACCAAAAATTAAACTCCTTCTAAAGGAACAGAACATTTGCTTCCTGGTCTGTTGGCAATCCTTCTCCTTACACAAACATTTCTTCCCTTACCTAGGAGCATCTATTTGGCATTTGGAAGGTAAATTGTCTTTAGCTGTGTTTTAAATGATGCATTTCGTGTTTTTTTAAGTGTATTTTTAAATTGTGTTTTAATTGTGTACTGGTTTTAAATTTGTTGCTGGATGCTCATGATATCTGTGTCCTTGCAACTTTTATTGTTTTGTTAGCCACATTGAGTTTGCAGAAATAAAGTAGAATATAAATGTTGTAAATAAAGCAATATTTTGACCATTTTCTTCTTATGTAGGCAACAGCATGTAGGCGTCTGTGCATTCAAATTCAAAACCACTTAATGTATATTTGTTACTCCTTAGAAGCCTCTTGTGTTTTTCAGCAACATGGAATCATAATAAGAAGGTAGCTCTGTTCATACTTTTAATCCACATACAAAGTTCAGAACTCTCATCTGCAACAAGAATTGTGAATGCAGATCTGGTAGTTTGTCAAGATTAAGACAGAGTTTGTAGTGCGTATCTCTACAGAGTGTTTCTTCACATGCATGCATAACACCTGATTTCTCCCCATAAAGCTGCCAGATGACCAACTGCATATGTGATTCCATGCACAAGTACCTGGGCAATTCTCTTGTTAAAATAACAAATATACAGCTGAATATATGTGATGCCAACTTCACATTTATCCAGGTATTGGTCCCTGGGTCAGTTGCACAGTAAACACACACTGGTTCTTTTCTTACAACCAGATGTACACATATATCTGCAGAATGTACACACATTCACTGTAACAGGGCTACTGTGTTCAAAGTGACACTAAGGAACATGGAGGTGCTGGTCTGTGGTGTCAGATATGTGGTAGCTCATTCATATGTGCCAGTCATTGCTACCAAGTGCTGAGGCAGCCTTCTGTTCTGCAGTTTCATACTTCTTCCACATCCTATTAGGACTCAAGCAACTTTCCTTCTGTTTCGCAATACATCTTGACTAAAATGGAGGAGGGAGAAGAGGACCTAAAGACTAATGTTCTATTATTAACACTATTTCCAGAGCTATTGAACTGTAAATACTTCCAGATTAGGCAATTAAAACATGAACACCTCATTTGGCATTGTCACTTTAAGTAAAATATTGCAGGGATATTTTTAGTTAAAGTCTGCATGCATTAACTCACTGAAGGAGGGGGGAATCTCTTACTTTTCTCCACTGCTGTGCAACTGGCAAAGGGCCATTTCCATCCTAGTGTGAGTTTGGGGCTCGCTTTGTGTAGAATTATTTGCATTCTAAACATTAGCTAAACCCCACAGTGACTCTGTGTGAGATGGTGCTGGGGAAAAGTTCTGCTGTGAATTATTCAGCACTCTGAAAACTTGGGCGAGGTGCTCCATTGCCCTTCAAGGAATGCTGAAGGAATATTGGTCTGGACAACATTTGCTGTAAATTGGCATGGCTCTAGACATCATGTTGATTAAACCATCAGTGGTGCTCCATTAATTTACACCCACTGGAAGATTCAGAATCAGCACTATTTCATCAGAAGCAGAGACACTGTATGCTAAAGTGCCTTGTTGGTTTTATTGGTTCAATGTCCAGGCAGCCTTTCTCTTCCCATGATTGGCCCCCTACTAAGAGTACCCAAAAATCACTAATAGTCCATAAAAGAGCATCAAATTAGCATGTTAAAATTTCATATCACACAGCTCCATAAGCATTCTGGGGAGAAACAAATTCCCATTCTACAGATGCTTACTAGGGCATGCATCCCTCATGTGACAGATATTTTTTTTTTAACAAAATGTGCCACCATAGAGAAGGCCCAGATTCTGCCTATATCTACTCTCACCTCTTAGAGTTGTTGGGGTCTGCTAGGCTCTAAATAGGAGCTCTTCGGATCTGGCTGTTATTTCCTTGAACCACTAGCTTAAAAAAGGAATTGTAATCCATGATAGCCAGGAGATTGCCATGGTAGCCTATGATGTCAGGTGATGCTGAAGAGCCAATCTGATACAATTTAAGGGGATTGACTAGCCCCCTTGTCTAGCCAGGCACAACTTTAGACCAAGGGAAAATTTCAGAAGCCAACCACCTTCCTGCCCAGGCTTGATCTCAAAATCTTTTGAGAGGCATCCATTTTTTGGGCAGCAATGTCTTGCTCTTACGTCAGTCTTTGGCTATTATGCCTCTAAGGCACCCCTTAGTGGGAGGAGAGGTCTAACTGCTTACAATGTGTATACTTTGTATGTGCATAGATGCACCTAAGCTGAGAGCTGGCATATAACACTTGCTCCAACCCTATAATTCTGTGGAAGCATGCTTAAGCATGCTACTCAGATGTGAATCCTATGTTGTTCAATGGTAGTTATTGCTAGGAATCTGTGACCCTGTGCAGAAACATTCAGTCAAAATGCAGAGGTTGGGAACAGGGCCAGTAGATACAATTCTCCCTTCCCATCAGCATTCTGGATTTGGCCAACAATAACAATAACAACAGTAACAATAGGAATATCAATCATTCAACAATAGGAATACAAATAATTCAAAACAGAAATATCCATAGCCCATAAAATAGCATTAAATGATTCTGACATGATATATTGCTGCTGTTTCCTAGGAGATAAGTACTTTTGCAACTATCTGGAGACAGAACAAAGGGAGGGGATGACCAGCTTTAAGAGGAAATTAGCTGGAGGAGATGTGACTGACTTTTTTCAGCTTCAGGAATTTAAAGCTATACATAGGTTTGGCAGGCATCAAGCTGGAAACCTGAGTTAAATATATGGCAGCTGTCAGTGGCTTATAGGTATAGGGGTGTTTTGTTGAACTTTACTATGCAGGGAACTTCAAACCAATCTTGGAGCTAAAGAGGAAAAAAATACTGGGGGAAAATTGAAAACAACATATAAAGTTAATTTAAGGAATGGCAGGCATAAACAGAGAATGTCTGGGCAGGTGTTGTTAGGGATTATTACTGTGAAGCTCACATCTGGCAGCAAGGGAAAATGCCAGAGCTTGTCACACTTGAACACATTGGGTTGCCCTCTTTCTTGAAAGATGTTATCTCATTACAGGTTATTTTAGCAGACGTTTTAACAAGAGAAAGTTTGGACAGAATGAGTGTGAGTAAAAGAAGAACTGCGTGTCAACAAGCTGCCTTATACCAATTTCATTAAAGGATGGTTCACATGAAATTCTGACATTCAGGAAGCTAGATTTTTATAAGGGACTGACACAGAAACTTCCATGAGATTGTGGCTCCTCTTCCATTATTAAAAGAAATACCATTTTGTTGAACGCATAGGTAAAGCTGTGATTTTGCAAAAGTCCCATTCTCCAACATTACAGTGTTCACACAAGTAGACTATTTACTTGAACAGCTTTTTTGCAATAATTTATTTTTCACATAACTGTACAAGTATAATAAGTATGCAAATACAAAATAAACAAACCAACACCAGTCATACATAGCAAAGGTCATTGGTAATTTGCACTTCTCAGAAAGTTGGTTTTAAATGTAGCTGAATCCAGGATGCTTTGTATGGCAACAATCACAGAAATGAATGCCTTGAAGATCTAATACCCATATTTATTTCAATTTTAATTTAAAAATATAATAAATAAATATAATAAATAAAATATGTATATGCTTATTTTTCTCCTAAGCATCTCTGGATCCAAGGTAGGGTCAGAATCAATGTACATTCAAATCCTGTTTACTAGGGGCCAACAGCAGGGTGAGCTAAAGCTGTGCTCGTGACACGAATTGGATCCCAATGGAAGTTTCAGGTAGGTGGCTCAGAGTTGACTCAACCTCCCATCCTTCTGAGGTTGGCAAAATAAGTACCCAGTTTGCTGGGGATAAAGTATAGATGACTAGGGAAGGCAATGGCAAACCAACCCATAAATATTATGATGATTGGTTCTGCATGGGCCAAATAGAATGGGTTGAGGCCCTTTTAAAAAGCATTTTGGGAGGAGTTGTCACAGAACTCACCCCCCCACCCCCGCAATACTTCTAACCCATTCTATTTGCCAAAAACTGGGTTAAATGAAAGTAACTAAATTAGCGATGTTTTTTTTAACCAGGGTTTCAAATGCTTCCTGCTTGCCTGTGCGAACTATGGCAAGCAGGAAGAGTTCAATTCCCACCCCCTTCCATCTGCCATGATGGTGGATTCCCCGGGCAGCTGCCATCAGAGTGGATTATGTAATAGGAGAACATCATGCCATACAGGTAGGTGGAGGGGGGGACTCTCAAGTGGGGGGATTCTTGACTGCTTGGTTTGCACAGAAACACTGTATTTCCTGAGCAAACCATGCTGCCTCCAGCCGCTGGGATCCCAGTGATCTCGGCTGGCTCCTGAAAACAGTCTTGCAAACGGTTGAACAGGCAGCTGAAACGGATTCTGATGTGATGCCACCCCCTGAGGCAGGATTGACCCAATCACCCAATGAGTCAGCAATGACCCAGTCTGTTACCTTTAACAATAGGGTGCGTTTTTACCTATATGTCCTGCTTGTAGGTATGACAGACTGCACAGTAAGAGTGAGTCTAAAAGGTGCAGGTCTGTCTGAAAAATTGTTGTTAACATTTCAGAGTGGGGAATGAATTCCATAGGAAAGGAGAAGCATCTGATTGGATGTGCTAACCTGCACTCTGATTTGTGTAGCAACTGGATGACTCAGGGAGGGAGAAGAATGTGTCTCTGACAAGAAAAGTTTGTGTATTCTTTTGGATTCTGATTCCTTAGTGTGAACATCTGATTTTCTTAACTGTGTTAAACATATCTACTTTTGAGAGAGTATATCAGTCAGTGTGGAAAATCTGATTGGTTCTGGGGACAGCCTGAGGTGTGAGAGAGCAAAATTAAACCCAGGCAAGAGAACTGGTGGTTGTTTATTGAGGGGCCAAAGCTGAGTTGGAAGACCAGAGTCTTTCCATGGGGGAGCATATAAATAAACTAGACAGAAATAGATCTTCTAGGAAGAAAAATTCCTGGGACTAGTGTATTGGCTTTTTGCTTTGTTTTACCTCCCAAGGTAAATTTTGGGTTCCTAGCTAAAACAAGGCTGAGTGTGAGGGTACTGAGAAAAGTACCCATCTGATTAGGTCTTGTAATAAATCCTTAAGCAAAAACCATCCGAATCTGTACCATCTTAAGAAACATCTTTGAACATCTAAGCTACTGAAACAGAAACTTAATAAGCTTGTGTCTGTGCCTGATACTAAGGACAATTCTAAGTCAAAGCTTTTGTATATATATTTCTCATACCTATTTTTCTATCATCTAAGTTTTTCCTATTTCCATCTCATTAAATAAAACTTGATTCTGATAAAATTTGAAAATAATTATTTGATGCCTTGAAAAGGGGATTTACCCAGAGGTGGGATCCAACTAGTTCTCACCACTTCTCTAGAAGTGGTTACTAATTTTTTTTGAGTGCCAAGAAGCAACCTTCCTGCCCAATAGGGACTGGAGGCGCGTGTGTGCGGCTGCGCCACTGTTTGAATCCCACCACCATCGGAACCTGTTATTAAAATTTTTGGATCCCACCACTGGATTTACCAAAAGTAAAATAATAGGCTCCTTTCACCTTCTGGGGTGTTATAGGGCTGAGCAATAGTGCTTTTTTTTACCACACGCTACCATCTGAAGCAGCTCAGTCCCAGAGAAAAGGCAGGAAATCTGATAATTTTGGTAAGAAAGTGCTTACTCAGTTAGGAAAGTAAGGGGGTCTGTTGCAGTGGGCATTTTAGGAATTCAGATGTACCACTGATCAAATCAAGCAAAGAACTTCTTGTGTTTTGCTGACCTCACTAAATTGTGCAGTCAACAGACAAGTGAGAAGTAGAGGAGGTCCCAGAACACTGCCATGCATACAGTAGGCCTCAACACACACACACACACACAAACACACCTGGAGAGAGCTAATATTGAGTAAAATGCATCTATCAGAACCCAAACATTACAATGGCTCCATCTGTTTCCGGTGGTGGGAAGAGGAAGGAGTAAAAAAATAGTCAATAGATGTGCCTGAAAATATGCCTGCAAAGTAGGGAACATTCATTACATTCTGACTTCTGAGTCCCTGCTTAGCCCCACTATTAACTCTGTTATGGTTCTTTAACATGGTGGACAGGGAGTGGGATTCTTATCTGAATATATCCATAAGTGTCAGACTCCAAAATCCAGATGAACAATCCAGGGTTTGCCAGCAACTCTCAAGTATAAAAAGTTAACCTTCAATAACTACTTCGGTTTCACTGGTCTTAAGCTAATGTTCACAAAGTTCCTTCTGAACGTTCACACTCTTGTACTTCAAACATGTTTTCCACAAGTCATTTTTTTCTCTTGGGTCACTTGCCCACAGAAAAGCAGATTCTGCAGAACACTGTCAAGTACTACAAAAAGGCAAGTGAACTGATTTTTTTGAGAAAAAATCTTTTCAAGTGAAGTGAAAGTAGAAGCATTATTGGGGATTCAGAACTGTGAAGCTCAAGAATTAGATGTGCTGTAAAACATTTATAAAGACACACTGAACTGTTCTCATAAACCAAGATTATTTCTCTTACCTATTAAAACAACTTTTTGGAGTCTTCAGAATCCTGAACTGTGGTTCCACTGAGTAAGATGGTTTCATGGGAATCCAGATTTTAGTCTCTTCGCTACAGAGATCTCACTCCCATCTACCAAACAAAACTGTCTCACTGTCTTATCAGCTCAAGAATAGGTGATCATGCTTACTTAGCATCTATAACATCTTTATGTGACAGGAAACAAGATGTGACAATGATAGGGATTTTGATGAGAATATCCCACAGAAAGGGTTGGGCCTAGCTAAAATACCCCTCTCACAGCATAAGTTTAGTTTGGAAATCAGGCTGATTAACATCTAGATTAACTGCAAGCTGTAGCCAATAGGATTATACATATGTGTGTGAGGTATTCCAGTTCTGAAATATATAGGGTAGGGCATTCTCTTCCTCTGTCTTCCCAATGCCTTAGCTGCTGTACCAAATATTCCCTTTCAGTCTGTATTCTCCTGCTTGCTTGGTGCTGTCCTGACCTTATCCCTTATCCAGAGTCCTCCTGTTACTGCTTGCCCATATTCCTCACTCTCTTTGTACCACTGAACATTCTTGCTTTGTCGGTCTGCCACTTCCTTATTTACTGTTCACCAAGTGAAATGGCTGCAGTGCCGTCTGTACTACTTTTTGGAATATTTCCTAGCAATTCTCCCATAGACTTCAGTGTTAAACACTGGCTTTATTCATTGCCTCAAAAGGGGGAGGGACCTTTAATATCTGTCTGAAATTTAGCAGTGGGTGCCCTCTGGGAATATTACAGTCCCCATGAGTTTTGTCCAGTTTGAATAGAAAACCAGGTGCAGATTCGAGAAAAGGGGGCAGATGTGTCTTGCACTGAAACCAATGGGAAAAATTAATGAAATACAATTATGCAAACAATAACAAAAGAAATAAGGGGGAGAAATCATATAAAACAGCCCAGTAACAAAACATTTGCTTTTAGAATTAATAACAAAAATGAATGAAAGAAAACAAACTCCCCTGTACAAATCCACTGCCTGTCTTTGGTATCCTCCAAACATGTCATCTGAATGTGCTATAGAGTTGCACAATTCATGGTTTGTGCTGCTTTGGGTTAATTCTCAAATTATGCATACTGACTTGCTGAAAAGCAGAGGTGATAAATTGACCTCAATGGTTTATTGTCTTAGATAATAATTTTATATTGTATTGCTATATATAATAAACTGGTGAAGATGGTAAGTCAATATTAAATTTACTCAATTCTGTTACAACTTAGCTGTCAGAGAGCATCACATACTGATCACTTCTGCATGCCCACTATAAGATTATGTCAAATGTTTATTGCTGCATGATTGATATAGTCAAGTGATGACATCTACTGCCCATCAGCTGTCAAATATTATCAAATATGGATTACAAACATGTGAGATACTGTCCAAAACTAACTGCTAAATTTTTAGCATTTACTTGCTTCTGCAATATCATGTGAAATTGATCTTAGTTTGGCTTTTTCCAGCACTATGTTCTCACTCATCTTGCTTCAGACTTGATGACTACCATATCAGAGGCCATCAAAAACTGACTGCTGTTTATGCTGATTAAGTACTAGCAACAAAGGAAACATCAACTATATACTTATACTAAAGTTCACCAAATCTGCATATACTTAAATCCAGTGACTGGAGCTGTAAACAGGCATCACAGATCTTTCTATAAACCTGCAAAAAAATGTAAAATCTAAAAAATAAAAATGGGTTTTAAAAAAAAAATCAAGAAAATGATAAAAGGGTACTTGTAGCTTTAAGTGATGGATTCTTTCAGTGGCTGTTGCTAGAAAATCACAGGCTAGGTTTTTGTAAGTAAAAGGGCAGAGTGAGGGCTGGGCTCTTTCCCAGAGGTGTAGATGGGGAAAATGGCACCCGGGGAAACAAAGTAGCCAATAAAGTTGGATTCTGCCTCCTTGGAACTTCCTTTCTTAGATCAGGTAATTATCATCCTTCCTGCAATCACCTCTACTATTTCCATCTATTCTTCACCTCTATCTATATCCGTGGTGGTGAACCTTTGGCACGCCAGATGTTATGGACTACAATTCCCATCAACCCCTGCCAATTGGCCATGCTGGCAGGGGCTGATGGGAATTGTAGTCCATAACATCTGGAGTGCCAAAGGTTCGCCACCACTGCTCTATATCCTAGGCTCCATGGAAGTCTGTATGTGTGTGTGTGTGGGTTGCCAATCTGTGCGTGTAACTATTATTATTGTGCTTTTCAAAAACTTTGTTAAAACTTCTAAGTTCTGGTTTCCTGCAGTTTTCTAAGGGAAAAACTCTGGTGTAATTGGTGGAGATCCTATAATCTGTCCTTTCACATCACAAGGTCTGTATATGTATTCATGTATATACACACACAAGTATTTGTATGTCTTCAAAGGCCCTTTTAATAAATTGGTTTAGTTCTATGAAATTCAATTCAATTCACTCTTAGCTCATTGTGAAATCAATCAGTCTAGTGCAAGCTTACCACAGCTTACAGGAAATAATTCTTTACACACCACCTTATAAAATTCATTGTATGACTTATACAATCCTGATTCAGCCTACATTTCTTTCATGTGTTTATATTTGGTAAGGTTTTTTAAATTCATCAGAATTTGCCAAAACAATTCTCTATTGTTCATTCTGTCCATTGTTTATTCATTATTTTCCTTGCCTCATGATTATTTTTATTATTTTCAGAAATAATTTTACCCATGAGTTCCTTGGCAAAAAAAAAGTGTCAGTATTCGGTGGAATACTTACTGTATGGTTTCATCGCATCCTCACAAAGCCCATCTTTGCCTCTGTGTTTGAACTGCATGATTACATTTTCAAATAAAAACATGAGACCAGGAAAATTGAAAAAAATGGATTTCTCCCTTGGATTTCTTCAAAAACCTTCAAGATAATTTCAAGAGAAGACCAATGATTAAACACATGCTTACTCAAACATCACAGAAACTAGAAAAGGGTCTTATCGCATCATACAAAATTAGTTAACTGATTGCTAAAACTGGAAATGCTTGCAACATTGGTGAATCCCTTCTACTGCCTTCAGTGTTCATAATATCGGATGTCATGAATTTGAGTGCCAAAGAAGAATTCAGGCAATTCCTTTGAATAACTCCACTGTTGCTAGAAGAATCAATGAAATGGCACATGACATTGAAGAGAGATTGGTCAGACCAATCCAAAACATTCTCTTTACAATTAGATAACAACAGTCTTCTTTTGGCTTATGTGAGAATCTGGAATGGAAACGAACTGATGGAAAAGATGTTGTTTGCCAGGTAGATTAAAATGGATGCTTAGGGATTGTCTATTTTTGAAGAAGTCAGAAGTTACTTAAGCAAGAACAATATTCCAATGGAAGATATAATTGCTTGTGCCACTGATGGTGCTGCTTCTATGGTTGGTCATTACAAAGGATTCATCAACCATCTGAAAAGAGTTACTTTCCATCTCTACTGTTCATTGCGTGATTCTCAGGGAGCACACAGTAACTAAAAAATTAGAAGGACATCGTAATCTTTCACTTTTAGTTGTCAGGCTGTAAATTTCATCAAATCCCATGCCCTTCAGGATCATTTTTTTGGCAGCTGTATGAAGAAAATGTTGAAGACTTCTAGACACTGCTGCTGCATACTGAGGTGAGGTGGCTTTCCAAGGGAAACTGCCTTCAAAGCTTTGTTGTACTTGAGAGTCCATAGTTTCCTTTGTGTCTTATAAAGAGCATGGAGAAAGACTTGTTGAAGCTAAGATGGATATATTTTATCTTTCAGATGTTTTTCAGAAACTTAACTTTTTAAAAACATGACATTACAGGGCAGAAACAGTAATGAAGTCATTGTGTGTTTCCTTAAGCAACTTGAAATCTATTGGCACAATATAGGACACCAGGAATTTTTACAGTTTCCAAAAATGAAAATGATCACAGAGGCATTTATGTGAAACATCTCAAGCAGATACACAAGGATATGCAAGAAAGATTTAATGACCTGTTAAACCTTAGTATCCCAGATTGGATTCCGAATCCATTTGAAGTACAACCCACCCAAGTTGATACAGAAATTCAGGAGAGTTTGATTGATCTTCAGAGTGATATAATTGCACATTGTCAGTTCGGTCAGTTTCAAAAAGATTTCAGGATCAAGCGTGATCTGCTGAATAAATTTCCAACTCTGTGGAGAAAAGCTCAAAGATTTTCTATGGCCTTTCCCTCAACATATTTATTTGGTTGAGGGCAGATTCAACAAGGTAGTTTCCTTGAAAAAATCCAGGAACAGAATTGACATTGTGAGGTGATCTTGAAGTATCATTGTCTAATTTGAAGCCCAACAAAGTTTTCTCAGTGTTCAATACTAAATTATTTTCTATTCGACTGCTTGTGTTGTGTCCTTGTTTGACAGGAGCCATGTTTACCATTAACTGTGAGAATGTAATTCCTAAATTCCTCTTGCACACTTGATCTTCATTCAGTGCCACTTACAGGATAGACAGATGCATACTAGTTCAGGGCACATGAACCCAAATTTTTCTCAGGTGATGCTTACTTCCTTAGGGTTGTCAACCTTCAGGTGGAGCCTTGAATCCTCCATGAATTAGAACAGATCTCCAGAGTATAGAGATCAGTTTTCCAGGTGTAAATGGCAGCTTTGGAGTGTGATCTCCCTTCCCTCCACAAACTCTTCCTTTCCAGGCTCTGCCCCTAAATCTCCATGAATTCCCCACCCTTTGGTTGGCAACTCTCGACCAGGAAAACTCTAGATCAGGGGTGTCCAACATATGGCCTTCCAGAAGTTTATAAACTATGTTTCCCGGCAGCCCCTGCCAGCATGGCAAATTGCAGAGCTTATGGGAATTGTAGTCCATGAACATCTGGAGGGTCATAGGTCAGACACTCCTGCTCTAGACCACAGAAAATCAATATTCAACACCCAGTCAACCTAGAAAGCTTAGCAAGCAATGACACTGTCTAACCCTTTTCTCGTGGTTTGGAGAATATCCCACACTCCACTGGGCTTCCACTCCTGCTTTTATACTCCTGCCATGAGAGCCTCTGTTAGCTCTAATCAAACTACTGTCCTGAGTGATATGGGGCTTTCAAGTTGACTCTGGCTTGAAAACTGCCTAGACATTTGGGACTGGTACTTGGCGAGGGCAGAGTTTGGAAAGGTGAGAGAAAACAGGGTTGTGAAACTAGAGTCAGTCCTCTGAAGCTGAAAAAAATATATGGAAATATAAACATAACATTGCATTATAATAATAATTGTACATTTAAATATTGCCAGCCAGTGTACTGCACATTTTTTGTTGCATACTTAGTCCTCTGAAGCTGACATTTCTTCGAGGGGAACCAGTCTCAGTAGTTTAGAGATCAGTTGTAATTCTTGGAGAGTTCCAGGCCTCAGTGCAACTTGGCAATCCTCCCCATGGCCAGCATCAGAATTATTCTACAGCTTCTGTTTGGTTTTCTTTGTGTTGACTCCATTCCATTCTTGCCCATTTTCTCTCCTGCTATCCACTACCTCCTTCCTTACCCATGTCACCATCAGATCCAACCCCCATGCTGTCAAGAATGGAGTAAGGAAAACACAGTGGAAGAATGCAAAGGTGAAAGCAGCAAGAGGGCTTTATAGACTAAAGACCCACATGGATAAGATTATGAAGGAACTCAGGGGAGCGCACATGCTATCCTCCCATGAGCTATTTAAATTGAAAGACTACTGAACTTACATCAACAGCATGTTAAGTGTCAACTGCACAGAGAAAATACACTCGGAACTGTACCTATTATAAATTGCAAGAAAGTAAACAGTGCAAGCTTATGGAGTGCTTGACATGGGCAGGAACTGGTCTCACAGACAGAGTGACTGTAGTATTGGAATGCAGGATTTGAAAAATCACAGCATTACTAGCTGGAAACATTAGCGCTCCCTGTCTGATCTAGGTGAGAACACTTAGTAAAACAGTCCTGTGCAATGAGCAGTTTGTATTCTGAAAACCTCTGGCTTACTGTCTGAAAGTTTTGCAGCACCATCTCTGAAACAGGTAGAGTTGCCAACCTCCAGGAAAAGCCTGAAAATCTCCCACTATTAAAATGCACCTCCAGACAATAGAAATCAGTTCCCCTTGAGAAAATGGCTGTCTTGGGTGGACTCTACAGCATTATATCCTGTTGAGGTACCCATATCCTGTTCTCCACAAGTTCTACCACAAACATTTCCAGCTATTTCCCAACCCCAAACTGGCAACTCTAGAAACAGGTAGAATTACTTTTGGTGTTTCTCTGGTGTATTTAAAAACAAACCCTCTCCTTTTATATTCAGTTGGAAGCCTGTAAGTATATGAATTGTTGTAACCATTATTTACCACAAGATATCTAAGTACTTTTTAAGCACTCTAGAAAATAATAAATTGTGATTTTTTTCTCTAAAATATTCAATCTAAAAAGTATCATGGAAAGAAAAGGAGAGTTGTCACATAGAAGGTTTTATTCGATTGTTTTTAAAAGCATGTAATTTGGTGCAGGCTGGGGGAGGGATTTTCAAGGGATGGGCATACTACTAAAGATGAAAAGCTATGCAGTTTCCTTACCAAGGTCTTCAAAATTAACTCCTGCCCAAAGGTGCAGCATACAATTAAGGCAAAGGCATCAGAAGCAAGAAAGTTATCATCTGCAGAGTCTCCAATTAGAAACAGTCCATGGGTGAGGAGGATGCAAAATTTAGCATGCTTCATAGGCACATTCTGTGACAGGAAGAATCACACCTCCAAAAGCCAGTGAATCAAAGGGTTTGAAGATTCAAGCATTTCTCTTTTGGCAATGGGTGGCCTAATCCCTCGATTCAGCCTTCTGCGTGTATCAGAGAGACAAAAAGAAAAAAGAGCATTACCAGGGGTTTTTTTTTTACTGTGGGATTTCTAATCTAGCTCATAATTTACTGAATCTCATTATAGAATCCTCTCTTTGTTTTCTGGGGAATAAATAAATCAGGACATAGATAAATGCTCTTAGTACTAATGTCATGATACATGGCATACGTTTTCGTCCATGTCAGGTGGGCCAAGTAAAATTTCCAAAGTAACTAATTCTCCTGCTCTTAAAAAAAAAACTTCTGGCACATGTTGCTCACCTGAAGCACAGTTTTTCATCAAAGACATATGCAGGGGAGCATAAAATTGTTAAATCTAAGAACTGTCAGTCCAAATAAAGAACTACTTTGATTTGCTTAGGTTTAAAATATCACATTTTGCTGCATGTTTTTGAGGGGTTTTTTTTAGTTATAAAGAAAGACCTTACAGGGTTGTTCATTTTGGTTTAGATAAAGCAGCTCAATGTTCAGAGGACTTGCCCGGATCTCCTGCTCAGTTTTTCACTTGTTGGTCTTCCTTTTTCTATACGACTGTGTCTTAGCAGAACATTGTCACCTCCTGCAGCAGGGGATGCTGATGTGTCTTGTAAAAACTCTCGGGGAATTGATATAAAGAAACAATCATTAAGAACAATTTCTAACAAGAATGATGTAAACTTCATAAAACCGCATCTTAAACCACCATTGGAGGGAGACAATGTAGAGTTGTCTGACTGCCTCTCCCAGTACACCCCTCAAAGAACACTGTGTCCTGTAAATAATAACCTGCTGGTGTTTCCTGGCCCCCCAAAAAAGGTCTGGCTGTCTTCTGCTAGATCCAGAACCTTTTCAGCTCCAGCCCCAGCCCCAGCCTGACCAAACATTCTTTCAAATGAGACCTGGGCCCTGTAGGACTAGCTTCAATTCTGCAGGGCTGATAAGATGGAGCTGTTCCATCAGGTTGAGGGTAATAACAGGTTTTAACTTGACTGGCCTCCCTTTCCTCTCCCTCCCCATTCCTTCCTTCCTTCTCTTGTTTTCAAATGTTTGATTTTGTCCGAATTGTGTACTCATTCCTTCCCAATGGTCCTCCATCCATGAGCTAAGGTGCAGGTATATGATTATATTAATGTATTTTATGCCAGCGAAAGATTTTTTGTTCCATGTGGAATTATTGTAAGCCACCCTGAGCCCTTCAGCGGGAAAGGGCAGCCTATAAATCAAACAGACAACATATAAGAAAAACTATACTCTGTTCCACAGAAAGAGGATAGTAGAGTTGTATATTCACCCACCACAGAACAAAGCATGCCAGACCTTCTTTGTTGTAGAATGCTCTGCCTGGGTCCTAGTTCCTACCTAGCCCTGCCTCCCCATCTGTTTGAAAGTTTGAAGATGAAAATACATCTTGGCATGAATGCTCTTGTATCAATGTGCCATGTTCAATAGTGCACAAAATAATGCTTTTGACAAAGGCAGCAGGTGAAAATGAATGATAATTCTCATATTTGTTCAGGTCTATATTCTAATGTAGAAGTATACATGTCGGGATCCCTGGACTGTTCAGGAAAAGCACTTCTGTTTTGCAAAAATCTTTATTCAGAAATTAGGCCATCAGACATTTATTGACAGAACTGGAAAAAACCCACCAAAACCCCTCTTCAAATATAGAAAGCAATGACTAGCTGCCCCACTCCAAGCCATAGACCCCTTCCCAGAGAAATCTGACTCCTCCCTCTCATCTAGAAATGAATGCAGCTGGGCCCCCTTATCTCATGCTACACTGTCCCAGCCAACACAAGAAACAACCCCAGGTGCCTATCATCAACAATAGTATGTGGGGTGGAGGGAGGAAGCGACAGATGACTGTACCCACCTCCCATCAGGAGGAGAATTATGGTCAGGTCCAGTATAAGACTGGGCATGACATTAAAATTTTCTCAACCACTGCACCTCAACTGACCAAACTATCATCTTTCTGTAAAACAGAGTATAATTATAAATGGTGTAATGCAACTGGTAAATTGGTGGTGGCAATAATTAGGTTCATAATGGCCCAAGATAATATTATGAAACTGACTCAGAAAGCTCATGTCATAGTTCGGGACAGATGAACAAGAAGAGGAGGAGGAGGAAGAGGAGGAGTTTGGATTCATACCCCATTTTTCTGTTAGGAGCCTCAAAGTTGCTTTCGAACTTCTTCCTTTCCTCTCTCCACAGCAGACACCTTTTAAGGTAGGTGGGACTAAGGGAGTTCTGAAGAACTATGACCCAAGGTCACCCAGCAGGCTTCATGTGTGGAAATGGGAAAACAAATTCAGTTCACCAGGTAAGAGTTCACTGCTCATGTGGAGGAGAGGAGAATCAAACCTGGTTTTCCAGATTAGAGTCTATCATTCTTAACCACTACACCACACAGGCTGTATCCCTTCTCTGTTCCTTCATTATTCTGTGATTTGATGTTGTATTGTGCTCTAACCTGGATAGCCCAGGTTAGCTGGATCTTGTGCGATCTTAGAAGTTATACAGGGTAGGTCCAGTGGCGTACCGCTAATGGGATCATGGGGTATCCCTTGTTCCTGGGTGCATGCCCTTTGATCACATGGGGAGTTAAGAACATAAGAACATAAGAACATAAGAACATAAGAACAAGCCAGCTGGATCAGACCAAAGTCCATCTAGTCCAGCTCTCTGCTACTCGCAGTGGCCCACCAGGTGCCTTTGGGAGCTCACATGTAGGATGTGAACGCAATGGCCTTCTGCGGCTGTTGCTCCCGATCACCTGGTCTGTTAAGGCATTTGCAATCTCAGATCAAGGAGGATCAAGATTGGTAGCCATAAATCGACTTCTCCTCCATAAATCTGTCCAAGCCCCTTTTAAAGCTATCCAGGTTAGTGGCCATCACCACCTCCTGTGGCAGCATATTCCAAACACCAATCACACGTTGCGTGAAGAAGTGTTTCCTTTTATTAGTCCTAATTCTTCCCCCCAGCATTTTCAATGGATGCCCCCTGGTTCTAGTATTGTGAGAAAGAGAGAAAAATTTCTCTCTGTCAACTTTTTCTATCCCATGCATAATTTTGTAGACTTCAATCATATCCCCCCTCAGCCGCCTCCTCTCCAAACTAAAGAGTCCCAAACGCTGCAGCCTCTCCTCATAGGGAAGGTGCTCCAGTCCCTCAATCATCCTTGTTGCCCTTCTCTGCACTTTTTCTATCTCCTCAATATCCTTTTTCAGATGCGGCGACCAGAACTGGACACAGCACTCCAAGTGCGGTCGCACCACTGCTTTATATAAGGGCATGACAATCTTTGCAGTTTTATTATCAATTCCTTTTCTAATGATCCCCAGCATAGAGTTTGCCTTTTTCACAGCTGCATGCATTGAGTTGACATTCCCATGGAACTATCAACTAAGACGCCTAAATCCCTTTCCTGGTCTGTGACTGATAGCACTGACCCCTGTAGCGTGTATGTGAAGTTTGGATTTTTTGCCCCTATGTGCATCACTTTACATTTTGCTACATTGAACTGCATTTGCCATTTCTTAGCCCACTCACCTAATTTATCAAGGTCCGCTTGGAGCTCTTCGCAATCCTTTGTGGTTCTCACCACCCTACATAATTTGGTATCATCTGCAAACTTGGCCACCACGCTACCCACCCCTACTTCCAAGTCATTTATGAATAGGTTAAAGAGCACTGGTCCCAATACGGATCCTTGGGGGACACCACTCCCTACATCTCTCTATTGTGAGAACTTCCCATTTACACCCACTCTTTGTTTCCTGTTTCTCAACCAGTTTTTAATCCATAGGAGGACTTCCCCTCTTATTCCTTCATTGCTGAGTTTTCTCAACAGTCTCTGGTGAGGAACTTTGTCAAAAGCCTTTTGGAAATCCAAGTAGACAATGTCCACCGGTTCACCCCTGTCCACATGCCTGTTTACACCCTCAAAGAACTCTAGTAAGTTTGTAAGACAGGATTTGCCTCTGCAAAAGCCATGCTGACTCTTTCTCAGCAGGTCTTGCTTTTCTACATGTTTTATAATTTTATCTTTAATCTTATCTTTAATGATAGATTTTTATCTATTTTTATCTATAGATTTTTATCTAATTTTATCTTTAATCTTATCTTTAATGATAGTTCCCTGTGGCTCCCTCCGAGCTGCTCAGGTGGGCACCGTGGCCGCAATCCAGCCCCTGCATTCCCTAGCCTCCCTGCTGACAGAGAGGTTGGCTACAGCTGTGGCACCCTGAGCCACACTCTGCTGAGCCACAGCCACAGGCTGGCTCCTGCCTGAGAGCTGGCCTCCCTATCAGGGGAGGCAGGAGCAGGTGCTGTCCCCAGGTGCTATTCCCCCCACCCCCCGGTATGCCTCTGGGTAGGTGGGAGATTACCAAGGAATACCAGGGATGCCACACAGAGGCAGGAAATAGTAAACCACTTCTGAATGTCTCTTGCTTTGGAAGTCCTACTGGGTTGCCATAAGTCAACTGTGACTTGAAGCCTCCTGCTTTACCCTTAGCAAGCTGTGTACTCATTTTACTGACCTTGGAAGAATGGAAGAATGACTCGACATTGAGCCACCTGCCTGAAACTGACTTGTACTCTTAAAAAAGAATCGCACAACAGAAAGTATTTAAGCAAACACTTTTACCAAGTAAAAAGGAACAAATGTACAGAAAAGAATGAATATGCAGAATGGATCAAAGAGAAGTACTGCATTAAACAATCTTCATGGGACTGTACACAGGATTCTATCAAGCTTACTTTTTGTAGAATTTTATCAGTAAATAAAGCTATATGTGTGTGTAGCTAAAACATGTAAAAAAGCCAACATGGTGCTGGGGTTAAATTGTCAGACTAGGATCTGGGAAATTCAGATTTAAATCCCTACTTTGCCTTAGAAGCTTGCTGGGTGACCCTGGGCCAGTTACATGCTCTCTGTTTATCATGCCTCACAGAGTGGGTGGATATCCTTGAATTAAGTTACTCCAACCGGATGTCCCCAGTTTAAGCACTAGTGGTCTGAGCAGTAGCAACACATGGTTGTCACTTGCACATGGCCCTGTCCCATGCTGTTCCTATAATAGTTGGAGCACAGAGATCTCATAGGAATGACAGATGTAGATATTTCTCTCCCTGGCAGTGGAGCATCTTTCACCAAGATCTGATAGCCACAGTATAAGATACAGCCACATACTTGAACCGCTGCCAAGGAATTTATGTATTGCATTTATGGCCTGCCTTTTTTCCACCATGGAACTCAAAGCAGAGTATGAAGGTTCCCACTGGGTCTCCCATCCAGGCACTCACCACCTTAGATCTGCTTAGCTTCACCATATACGTTCCGGCCCTCTTCCTTAGTTACCTTTTTACAAAGGCGGTGTGGGTCACAACATGTCTTCAGAGGTAGCACTCAGGCAGTGTAAGAACCAGCAATCCTGAGAAACAGTGCAATCCTGAGAAAAGTTACATTCTTCTAAGTCCATTGAAGTCAATCATCTTAGAGGCATATTAGTTTGCTTAGTATTGCAGAATCTAGCCTCACGGTGTATAGCTCAAGCTTGTCATTTCACCCGCTGTGTACTATCCATCCATCTACTGTTATTGCATCTCCATTGAGTGACATTCAGGAATTAGCAAGGCTTCTGAAATGAGCGAGGTGTTTCTCTGGAGAAAATCTGGTACATAGAAAGAGTATCAAAAGATGCTTGCATGTTATCCATTAGAATAACGTCCTCATGCTCGAGAAAAGGACGTCTTAAGTTTTAATTAGAATTTCAGCAATACCTTTTTAATATTTCTTGACATACGCCCAGGACTTGTACCTCTATACTTTGTGGTTACATTTGTTAGGTTATTAAATATAGATAAGGTTTGCAATAAGACAGCTTTACATGTCATTATTGCATTGCAATAGCTGGTAAGCAAATATTGAGCTTGTAGAATTCAAATGTGAAACTTAGCAGGCAATCATATGCCATATATGCAAGATCACACCTTCACGGCAGTCTTCTTTAATCCAGAACTTCTGACTTTGAGGGACTGTTGCAATGTGATCCCTGTGGTGGTCTTCCATGGCTATCTGGGTAATCCCCAGTGGGCTAATAAAGAAACTGAGACATTGTTTCAAGCAACCCTCACCACATTATTTTTGCTACAGCAGATGCAGCAGAGGCATAAATTTTAATCATCTGTCACAAGTACAGATATAAACAAAACCCCACCACAGTAATAACGGAGCACTTACATGTCAGGAGGAGACAAAGCTTTAACTACCCAAACTTTGAGTAAGTTGGATACTGCACTGTATCTAATCAGTTTTACATTCTCTTGAGTTCTCTTAATTATCTACCCCAAGCCTTTCAAAGATTCTAGAACATACCACTTTTTTATCATATTTACAGTGCAATCCTATGCAGTTCCTTCAGTTTTAATCCATTGAAATAAATGGACTTAGACAGGAGTAACTCTCTTTAGGATTGCACATTTTATCCCACCCTTCCTCCAAAGAGTTCATGGTACTGTGCCACTTTAAAACAATAACACATAACTGATCTCCCATAAATGTCATGTTTAGTTTGATCTTAAGTCTGATTTCAAAACTACCTAATTTCCATCCAGCTTTGGTGACAATAATTTTAGGGAATATTTCTTCACTTCGACTCTTAAATGTCAAACCCACTGTTTGATATTGGCTTGCCTAGCTGGGAGGGGAACATGCCTGGAGTTGCTGTGTCTGCTGCTGGGCTGGGCCTCATGTCTGGATTCAGCTATGCTATGCTTTACTTTTGTGTTTCCATGTGGGGGTGGGGAACGTGGGACATATTATCAATTGTTTGGCGCGTTTTTACTCAGGGTCGTCTTCTTTATATTTTATTTATTTTATTTATTTATTATATTTGTATACCGCCCTCCCCGAAGGCTGCCAATAACATCTTTTGATCAACCAGAGCGTTTATTGGTCCAGGGAGTCTGAAAATGTTAAACTAGGGGTTGTTTTAATGTGCAGGGGTTATGTTAAATCATTGAGCTACTACTGTCTAAAAATGGTACCCTAAAGATTATATGTTGTTGAGGTAAAAATACTCCTCATTTCCTCAAAAGGTTTTTAGCACTTCGGATACTCCTTGGGAAAAGCTGTGCTTAAATTATACTTAACGTATCTTAAAACCAAAAAACAAACAAACACCTTGTACACTTTTATTGCATACCACCTTGGATATAATGTAGAAATGCTGACCATTTTTTCTGCCACTCTTTCTGCCACTCTTTCATTCTCTTGTTGAAGTATCCTTTCGGGATATCCATTATGGCTAATATGAAGTCTTTACCTGCTTCACTTGCAAGTGTTCATATAAGCAAGCCATAAACACAGAAGTAAAAAAGGTGCTCTGATTAGTATTGATTCCTTTGGGCAGCTCCAACCACATTCAAGAGGGCCTGGGCTTTCTCTGAAGCCTGCATCATTCATAATATTGATGCCTCAAGGAAGCTGGGAGCATAGTCTATTAAGATGCCCCTGTTTCTTTGTGTGTGGGAGTTTTCCCCAAGGGGATTTATTCAGTCCATGGACAATCAAAATAACAAATAAAAACAATTTTGTGGCTTAAGCTGTCATGGACTAGAACTCACAAGAAGCATAAAGTCAAATCTTCAGTGACACCAGCACTACCTCATCTTAGTTTGAAACTGGGCTATGTAAATAGAGGCATTTTGCCCCCGAATTGGCAGATAGCTGAGTTTGCATTCTCACATCAGATGAATGGTCTTGGTGTCTGTGAAAGCTAATGCCACAATAAATTCATTAATCTTTCCGGCAGAACAAAACTCTTCTTGTGGTTGTGTGCTGCAGTCAATGGACAATGCAGTCCTAAGAGGGGTGAGTTGTGTTGTAGAAGGAGGCTTGCTGCACCACAGCCAGCAAGCCAAAAGTGA